>NW_023270268.1:4098437-4159565 GCF_011800145.1 Mirounga leonina
GGCTGTACCCACTGGTTTCCAAAACATGAAGCTGGGTTGAGAGATGAAGGGACATGACTTGGGTATCTCCTATACCCAAGTCATGTTAATGACTTGGGTATAGGAGATATTCCCACTAAATACATTAAATTCATTAAAATTAATGAAATGTAGTAGATTTTGTTGAATAAGTGTGTTTCTGTTTTCTATGTGCTTTTTGGAAAATTTCCAGAAACTTTAAATAATCGTGTTTTTTTTTTTTTTTTTTTTATGATTTGCACTGGATAAATTGTTGTTTTGCTTGGGAGAGTTTCTGCAGAGCTCCTTGCTCCTCGATTCTGTAGCTCCAGCTCTCAGTAAGTTTCTAATATATAGCCAAATAAAATTGTTCTGATTAATAATTCCTCTTCCTTCAATATCTAATTCCTGAACTATTTCACTGTCTCTGACCTCACTGAGGACATAAATAGCATGGTTATGAATTTGGTAGACACCCATTTCTTGAGGTTTCCTATCTTGGACATATTGCCCCAATCTCTCCACTTCTATTTTACCTATTATTTAGATTTTAGTTTTCCCAATTCCTCCACATATTTGTTAATCTTCTCTTTGATTCCCTAATATAGCCATAAGGGTAATGTGAAGATATATGCTTTTGCTGTTCATAACTTAAGGGGTCATCATGGACCTTGTCAAAGGAGACCCATATCAATTGTTGTTAAGCACCTTCTTCTTATCCAGAGGGTTTATAATTAGGGGATTTCAGATTCTATAGAGGGGAAGGACATGACCCTAATTTCATTTCAGTTAACTTAGCATTTAAATTGGTAATCATTTATCAAGGTGCTAAATTTCTTGTGAAAATAGACAAAATTTTCAGTAATTTTGCTTGGATACAAGCTTTATGCCCAATATTTTTAGAAAACCTTATCTAGTTATTCTTGTGGCTTAAAATTTTTTATCAACTAAGAACATCCTTAAGACTTGAATAAAATTAATAATAATGTTCACATAATAATTAACTTTCACAACTATTCATCAAGTATTTTCTCCACAACAGCTCTATGATGCATATATTTTGCATTTTTTGATGAAAAAATTAAAGCATAGATCACTGTTCAGTTTCACATATTGGTAGCAGAAGTCTGTCTGAAGCCTATCTTCAAAGCCTATACTCTTAAGTATATCCTAAAGTGATTGTTACAAATGGAACTTACCTTCAACACTGTTACGCATCTGGGAAATAGGAAAAAAAGACCATGTGCAAAGACACAGAGGGATAGAAAATGAACTGCTTTGAAACAACCTGCTTAGAGACGGGAGCCCTTGAAGCCCAAGCAAGGCATCAGGGTCCTTCCAAGGAGACCTTGGATATTATCACAGTTTATGGAAACTAATTCTTTTTTTTAAGATTTTTAAAATTTATTTATTTGAGAGAGAGAGAAAGAGAGATCGTGAGCAGGGGGAAGGGTAAAGGGAGAAGAAGACTCCCTGCTTAGCAGAGAGCCTGGTGTGGGACTCTATCCCAGGACCCTGGGATCATGACCCGAACTGAAGGCAGCCGCTTAACTGACTGAGTCACCCAGGTGCCCGGAAACTGATTCTTTCGGAAAAGGTACAATCATCTAAACTCACAATGAAGTAATTAATTAATTCAAAGATTTGTATCATGAGTCACCATCTCTCCTCTCCCTGTTATCCTTGGTACCCACCCTCTTTACCTGGATAACATGTTCTTTTTCACATCTTACTTAAGACTCTCTCTAGTAAGTCAGCTGTTCTGCTTTGTAATTTACCCTCATGGTGCTGATCCCATGACATTAGACTTGTTAACCATTTTCATGCTTCAGCTGGACTGTGAGGTCTGCTAGGAGAATCTCTGAAAGCTATCCCATTGCATCAAAAGCATTCAATACAAATTTATTCAATACAATTATGAATAAAAGTAATCCCTCCCATTATTAAATGCTGAAGATAATTGCAGATCTTAGAGTTTTCATGTCTCTGTAGAAACACTTGCAACTTGTTATCCTTCCCTCTTATTTTCTAATTTTCTTCTTAACTTCCCCTGATTTTATATATTATTAATGAGGTTATTTGACTTTCCTTCATTAAGGGTACCTCTTTGTTTAAACAAAGTAAATAATGGAGATATTACAGACTTTTTGGACTATCCCCCTCAGCGATCTAGATTGCCTAGAATATGAACTTAGATTTTTAATGATGAATATAAACCCTTTTCTCTTTAACATAATCTCTTTAAAGATTTTTTTAGAATTTAATTCTTAAAATGCTTTCTCCTTTTATCTTATTAATAAACACTCATCTTTGTTTTTAAGTCCAATATATACATTTATTAATGACAATAATGTGAAAAGTACTTTGGTTGTTGATGCTGGTGATTAAAAGGCAAATAGGACATGCATATGTTCTCCAGGACCTTACCATCACAGGGGAGCCAGACAAAAATAAATCACACCACACACACAGACACACACACACACACACAACAAGTTGTTGCAAGTATTCTGAAAGATGTTCCTCAGTAAAACAAGGTGACCTGTGTTCTAGCATTAAAGTCTGTGACTCCTGATCCCATGCACAGTACATGATAGGAAAAATACATGATTCCAGACTCTAGGCAGATATGTCCTGAAAATATGATGTCAGGAAGGAAAATGAAATCACTTGGCATGGAATGTTTACTGAAAAGAAGAATGGTAGAGTAGGCACAACGTTTTGGAGGGTGGAGAAAAAGAGCAGTTTCTTTTTTCTTCTTCTTCTTCTTTTTTTTTTTTTTTGCCATAAATGGTTATATGTCCTCCTTTGTGGAGGCTGCATTTCCTTGACCATATACTACAAAGAACATTCCCCAAACAGTAATATTTATCTATATGCTTGTGGCCAAAACAATGTAAATCTATACTTCTATTTCTGCTGTAAATTCTTTATTTCATGATAAACTCCTATGTTCTTTGTTGCTTCAACTCACCAGTGTTTTCACTGAGCTTTCAACCTAAATGTTATTTGAACTTGGTTAAATTCAAAATTGATGCCAATTTTCAGTTCAGCTCATTTCCCTAATAGCCCACTCCTCCATCTCTTCTGGGATCATCCACTAGAACACTTGTAAAGAAAGGTTTCCCAGCTTTACTTGTATGATTCAGAATCAGTCTTCTGCTCTGTGCTCTGGAAATATTAAAATCCATCTCAGCCATTTCTTCAATATATGCACTAACACTCAAGGACTATTCTCAACTGGAATTTCCAGTAAACATAAATTGAGTCTTCCAACATTAAAAAAACAAAACAAAACAAAACAGAACTAAGTTTGAATGTTACAGGCAGAAACAATTTTTTTATTGCTCTTGGGTTTCTTGGTTATCAGTTTAGTGTTTTAAAATTATATACAGTCTGCTTCTCAGAAATCAAGGCCTTAGTTTCTTCTTGATATTACATTTTTTGGCACACAAAACAGAAGTTTGATTTTCTCTTTTCTACATTTAAAGTCATGGTCCTTTAGTTCAGCTTCATTGTCTAGCTGGATCCTAAATATATCAGGGCAGTATTGTTTCCAAGAAATAGGAATTCTCAATTTCTCCCACTTTTTAAGGATTATATATTTAGTCTTGAGATTTCTATTTCTTTAAATCAGAAAATTGTTTCACTCCCATTAGAGTAATGACTCAGTAAGGTGTTTTTTGTAGTTGTTATAACCCCAAACTGAAAGACTGTAGAAAATCGCAGATGGAATGTCTCTATCGGGGAGCATGTAGCTATATCTTGAAATTGCTAGCCTTAAAAAGTTCTCAGACAGCATTTCACTTTGAGAAACTGCTCTTTTGATTCATAGTTGTGTTGTAATTACTTCTTTAATTTGGAATAAGTTAAGACTACCTTTCAGTGTTATTGGTTATATTATAGATATTGGCTTCAGACATACTATGACCTATAATATAAATAGAAGAATTATTTCACAGAGCACTATAGCTCACATTTGGATTAAATAGAAGCTAAGTCCATCAAAAGTGCACATCATTAACAGAGAAGAAAACTATCCAATTATGTTTTAAGAAAACTACTAAAAGGGTAGAAGGCATGCTTAAAATGTATTGTTATTCTATTTCTTCCCCCACTCTGCCTCCCCACCATATTTCACTGTGTTGCTCATGCTTTAATATGGAAATAATGAACTCACCATATTATGTGCACTTCCTAAATCTATGGATTTCTCTAGACTGACATATAGCACTGCTATATTTAACCCAGGTGGCAAGAGGTTTGAAGAAAGAAAGAAGATGCACCCTGAGGTCTAATGGGGAGGAGGGTCCCTCATTCTTGAATCTTTGCTATTATCTATAACGAATACAATTTATACTGTTAATTTCTCATTCTTCCTTTAAATGAAGCATAATACCAAAGAGCTATTTTTAAAGAAATATTGCAAACCAGTTAGCAACATGTTAAAGGACTCCATCAGTTTAAGCACTTGAGAGTGCTGAGTGATACCCTTTCTTGTCTTGTGAAGCATGGATAATATACAGAATGCTGACAAGAAATCCCGCCAATCTGGTACCTCCAGATGGTTGGGAGATAGGAATTTATCAATCGGATTGCTACCTTTACCAAATACATCATACATTGCTGGTCATTTTTCTCCTTATGATATGCCTCATTAAGTAAAAGATTTTAAAGATGCTTGGATAAAATCGTGCATAAGTTGGTATCCAGCTGTCCTGAATAACTTGACTCAGCTTCCCCATGAATCTTAACTTGCAGATTTTCTCAGCTTTTGGACATTCTATTTCTCCAAAACTTTGAGGTATTAACTAGCATATGTGTAACCTCTTAGGAAAAGTTAAGGAACACTACATTGCTTTGGGAATATTAAATTTATCTTCTCACCCGATGTCATTGAGTTAAACCCTTTGATATTTTTTTACCCCCAAATCAGATATAGCTATCCATACACGTGGTTGGGTTATACATATATGGAATTCAAGAGTTTTTGTGGACAATTGAGTTGAAGTAAATTTTTAAATTTCAAATAAACTCAATGTAATGCAGCCATAGCATATAATCACATTACTATCATTGCCCTACTACCAAATAATTGACATAAATTCAAGTGACAGTGACATAAATTAAAGTTTCTATTTGTAGCTTAACATACCATGTGCCCTCATTCGGTAGGAGATGGATGAAAATGAAGCTGAACTTGGAAAGAAATATTATAGCTATTAAGTTTCATCATGGAATGTGCAAGAACTGACCATCACACATCAAGCTGAACTACATAATGAACTGTCTTCTAAATCCAGTTTTCCGAAAACTTGATCCAAATCACTAATGAGTATATTGGACCCCTGATATCACCAATACATTTTCCTGACACATTTTCCTGGTCAGTTTAAGGGAGACCACCAGGGAATGGTGGAGCATCTTAGGGTGAATGGCAGAGGGAAGCAATTATCAAATGTAAGCCTGATGGGATTAAAGAGGAAAGGGTGTTACTACAACATAGCCCAGCTGTATGGCTGGGCTCCCAGCAGCATGTGGCCTGTCAGAAGGAAGTACACCCACCACCAACTCATAGAGGAAGAGATCCAGGAAAATGAATATGCGAAACTATGTCTCTTGTTCTGATCATCTGCTTAAGCCTCCCATTGACTACACACAACCTGACATCTTAGGACTGTTGGGTCAGTCTCCCGGGTTATGGAGCATGGTAGGGACATATGAAAATTAGGTTTGGCATTTGAAAGTTGCTAAAGGAGTAAATCCAAAATTCATCATCACAAGAAAAAAAAAGTTGTAGTAGCTATATGAGGTAATGGATGTTAGGTAAACCTAACGTGGTAATCATTTCATGATGTATGCATATGTCAAGTTATTATGCTGTATGCCTTAAACGTAATCAGTGTTGTATGTCTACTATATGTCAATAAAACTGGAAACAAATAAAAAGAAAAGTAGATTTGATGTGGCAAACAGGGACTAATACCTGGATTCAGGGACTGTGCTGATTCACAATCCCAGGCATGTCTGGAATACATCTTTCACATTATAGTCTTTTTTTTTTTTTTTAAGATTTATTTATTTATTTGAGAGAGAGAGAATGAGAGACAGAGAGCATGAGAGGGAGGAGGGTCAGAGGGAGAGGCAGACTCCCTGCCGGGCAGGGAGCCCGATGCGGGACTCGATCCCGGAACTCCAGGATCATGACCTGAGCCGAAGGCAGTCGCCCTACCGACTGAGCCACCCAGGCGCCCTCGCATTATAGTCTTAAAGGTAAATTTTGTCTGACCTGTTTATTACTATTTATAGAAGTCCCATTTATGGAAAGCAAAAGTGACCTCTGTTCTCTAAGCACATATCTGGAAACAAAAATAGGGTTACATTAATAGCTTCAAAATAGATTCTTTGCAACCCACTTAAATATTCATTCTCCTTTTCCATTGAAGTACTTCCCACTTCATGATTTATGATAGTTCAGCAGGGCCTGGACTAGGTTGAGGCAAATGAGACGTTCATATGAGGTGTAAAATTAAGAATACAGCAAAATCTCAGTAATCAAGATAATATCTTAGTGCAGTATCTTAGCACAATATTTCAAATTACCAAAAACAATGCAAAAATCCATAATGAACATTGTATCACAATTTTAAATGAAGATAAGATCCAACCCCACTCTTGAACAATGCTGCCTCACCTGTCTTACCCTAATCCTTGTCCAGTGGCACAAACATCTCTCTTCATGGTTTCCCTGAACTGCATTGTAATGGCAAAAGTTTAAGCATGACACCAAAGCAAATATGTAATGGGAAGGAGTACAAGAAAAGTTGTCAATTAACTAGAAGATATATAGTGGATGAGATCAATTTTAAAGAAAAATCACATTAAATTATAGCCTACTACACTAAAAATAAGATTTATGAACAGAGTCCTAGAAATGCTCAAAGCTGAGTCAACAAATGTAAAGTCAAAAATTTTTCAAGTGTAAAACAATCAAATGAAAAAAAAAAAAAAAAGAAACTAGAAGCCAACAAATGTAAAGAATAAGAGAGATCTTACATAGAAGAGTATATGACAAACAGTTGAGAATTTTCCCTAAACTATTTTAAACTAATTTAATTTTATTTCACTGTTTTATAGAAGTAGAATATTTTCAGTTAAAAATTCAAATAATAGAAAAGACCATATGATGAAAACTTAATAAAGAAAGTCAAGTATGAGAGAGAAGAATGAGGATATATAAACAGAACAAGCAATGCTACATAAACAAGAGAATAATTCAAGGAAGGAAATCTTAATTTGATAGATTCTAGGAGATATTGCAGAAATAAGAAGTAAGAACAGGATACAATTGAAAGAAGCAAACAGAAAACTAGAAAAACATCTTAGAAATTAACATTATAATTGCCAAAATCATTAAAAAATTTAACACATAGATTAAATAAATGTACTTTTAGAGATGACAACTAAATTCATTCAAAGGTAAATTCAGTCATATTATGAGAATCCAGATTAAAAAGGCAAGGAGTTCCTGTTACCGTACTTCAAACTATTTGCTGCATAAAACAACTTTGTCTAAAATCCATGTCCTTAATAAAACTAATTCAGCACTTCTGAGAAGCTCTTGTCTAACCAAAGATTTAAGAACCCAGGCTTCTTCCATCTTCAACTCACCATCTTATGGCTTCCAAGTTGCATTGCCATCTGTCAGCTTTCAGATGAAGGAAAGAGAAAACATGAGATAAACCACTTGCTATTTACATCAACTTGTACTGAAAGGACACAGGTAACTTTGTTAACGTCCCAATGGCCAGAACTAGTCATATGCATAGGGGCACTGGGAATTGATGTTTTATCGAGTTTCAGTGGGAAATGATATGGTTTAGTGACCATACAGCCTTGTATCTACCACAGAAGGAGATAGATAACCTGAGAGAGAAATGTAGAGGTTTGGAGAAAATATCCAAATAGTCCATCATCCTTTTAATAAGAATTCTAAATGGAGAGGAACAGAAATAAATGAAAAGAAGAAATAATAATGAGAAGTGTTCTGGAATGAAGAAGTAACTATATAATGAAGTGACATATTGAGTGGAAAACAGGATTAATGAAGTATTGTCCACATGTACATGCACTGAAATTCCATAACCTCAGAGACAAAGGGAACATTGTAAAAGCTCCCAGAGAGCAACAGAAATAGTCATAAAGTAGACAGACATCTATCCACTTTCTCAACAATATTGGATACAAAAAAAATGAAAAATGTCCTCAGATTTTGAGGGGGGAGAATCACTTTTGGACCTATTCTGTCCTCAGTCAAGTGTGGGAACAAAGTAAAAATGTTTCATCCATGAAAGAGGCTTAGGACTTGCATGATCAAAACACTCTTTATAAAACATATTCATCAGGTTGTAACTTTAGCAAAATTAAAAGTAATTTAACATAAGGAAGGACATGAGCTAAAATAAACAATGACAATTGAGCATGATACAGAACAGGAAAGCTAGAAAAAAAAACTTAACACACTGAAATACAAGTACAATTCATGTTAGTAATTTCAAAAATTTATAGGATTAAGATTAATTTTCTTCTGGGGCGCCTGGGTGGCTCAGTCGTTAAGCGTCTGCCTTCGGCTCAGGTCATGATCCCGGGGTCCTGGGATCAAGCCCCGCATTGGGCTCCCTGCTCTGCGGGAGGCCTGCTTCTCCATCTCCCACTCCCCCTGCTTGTGTTCCCTCTCTCGCTGTGTCTCACTCTGTCAAATAAATAAATAAAATCTTTAAAAAAAGAAAGATTAATTTTCTTCTATGTGATTTCAACTACAGGATCTCATTTTATGAATGAGCTGCACATGTACATAATCATATTATGAATTCTACTCTTTTTTCAATTTTAAAATCAAAAATAGACAAATCACAAATAATTCAATGTTATTTAACAGAATAAAATGTATATGCTGTAAATCTTATTAATGTAAAATATAATATTTATAATAATTGGAATAAGGATGTGAGGTGGGAGAAACAATAAGAACTTTATTCCCTTCTCTTTTATAGTAGGGAATTAGTAGGTACTTTCAAAGTTTAATAAACCGAGAAGTGGGAATTAAAGTTTAGTATTTAATCCTAGAAATGTCAGCCTTTGCAAGAAACACAAAGAATAGTAATATATTCAAAATTACTGAGCTTGGAGGGTGGATGGGAAGAAGTGGGAAGATGGGAAGTACTGTATGAACCAATTTTCTAAAGCAGAGAGGTAATAAAGCTTGTCTAGAAAACAAGAATCAGAAATGGATATTGTGTATACATGTATTACACAATGTAAAAATGATAACCAAGGAAAAACTAAAACCAAAAATGTTTACTGTGTTTTTTCTCTAGGAAAATAGGAATTAAGAAGAGACCTATTTGTCATTCTATTTCCCTCACCATAGTTGGCACTTTTTCATTGTGAAAATGTCTCATTTTTATACCTATAACATAAAAATGATATAAATATCCTCAAATAATGTTGTTAGTCCTCAGGGATTATTTTATATATAATTCACACAGATTCTGTCATTTTTTCCTACAAAGACATATGCTCCACTTATAATTTTTTGTGTCCTGGGAACGTTCATTAATAATGCTTATTTTAGCCATATGACACTTTCTAAAGATAGATGCTATAAATTAAATGGTGCTCATGGAAATGAATCATGTCCATTACTCCCAATTGCTCATCCTGTGAGAATGCAGTTAGGAGAAACTTGTAGGTTGATATCATGAAAGTTAAAAATAAAACTTAAAGAAAAGTGAAGCAAATGACTGGGACATTAAGGCAGAGTGTAAAAAAGTGCAGAAAGCTAATGTCCAAAGAGGAAGAATTTGAAAGTCAATGAAGACAGAGTTTGGAGAAGAGTGGAAAAGATCCAGTTAAGTGCTTTGCCTCAATATCATTGGGTTGCAAACTGATACTTTCTTCTCTGACTTAAGAACCAAGGTCAACTTTCATTTCTGGGCTGATATTAAAAACTCATTAAAAAAAATAAGTAAGTAAATAAATCCACACATGTCAAGAGGTTGTGATCTTTACATTTCTTTGAAGAATATAAACAGCACACCGGTGTTGTCATGATTGTATCTTTCTGCAATTTCAGTTTCGACTTCATCTTTGTGTTTCATTAGGTTGGTCTGTTGAGGTTTTTTTTTAAGGTTTTCCATAGGAATGATTTTGTAAATTCTTCATGAGTGGTTAAACAGAGGCTTTTATGAGAGTATAAAGCTTTCACATATATTCATTTATTCAACTTTATTAATTACTTTCTTTAGGCAATCTGCATCTCAATTTCACGATATGTATAAGACGTTATGAGTAAATGTTTCTATAGTGTTTCTGTCAATTTTTTTCTTGCAATATCTGTTATCCATTTAAATTGATATATACTGTGATGCCCATAGATGGGTTCAAATTGTGTATTTTACCCTTATCATTTTACACTTTCTCTTGTTTAATATTTTTGACCTGAAATCAAATTCATTGGCTCTTTTTATTGCATTCCAACTATCTTCTTTATTAACATAAATTTAGCAATTGTTTTTCTATTCTTTTAATTTTGAAAATTTCTGTACAGGTTGAGTTTAAAATTTTGAGAAAATCTAGTTATTTTAAGATGTATGAATATTCCATTTATATTTTATAATTAAGTCTGTCTTTATTACTTCTTTTCAAATCTTTTTTATACTTCTATTGTTTTATACTTCCATTGTTTACCATATGAATATTCCTCCAATTGTTTTGTGGTACATTTATATTTGAATAAGCATATTCCCCTGCTAATTTGGAAGGTATGGATTCCTGTAAGAGCTTCTAGTAGTTACTGTGGTAAACAGGAGTGGGCTCTACTCATCTAGCTCTTGTCTTAGTCATCAGAATATATGTTCTGCTAGGATACACTAGAACAGAGAAATTTAGCACAATCATACCAGTCCCACTTCCTCTCCCTATTTTCTTTTCTTTTATTGAGGTAGACACAATGTTACATTAGTTTCATTAGTTTCAGGTGTATAACATAGTGATTGGGCAAGACTATACATTAGGCTGTGCTCACAAGTCTAGCCACCATCTGTCACCATACAATGCTATTACAATACTCTTGACTATGTTCCCAATGAAAGGTACAGCATGGGGTTATAGATATAGCCTATATCTCCCACTCCCCTTCACCCATTTTTCTCATCTCCCACTCCCTTCCCCTCTGCCAACCACCAGTTTGTTCTCTATATTTATGGTCTGTTTCTTCTTCTTTTGTTTGTTTAGTTTTTTAGATTCCACATATAAGTGAAATCATATGGAATTTGTCTTTATCTGACTTATTTGACTTAGCATAATACTTTCTACATTCATCCATGTTGCAGGTAGTACGATCTCATTCTTTTTTATGGCTGAGTAGTATTTCATTTTATATATATATATAAATTTCATCATATATATATATGATGACTTTTTTATCCATTCATCTATCCATGGACACTTGTGTTTCTTCCATATCTTGGCTATTATAAATAATGTTGCAATACAGGGATGCATATATATTTTTTCAGATTGATGTTTTGGTTTTCTTTGGATAAATACTTGATAGTGGAATTACTAGATTATATCATATTTCTATTTTTAATTTTGTAAAATAGAAATGGCATACAATCTACCTATTTTCATTTACTGGTTTTATGTGGTTATATTCTTAGTTTCAGTTTTTTGTTTTTTTTTTGTCTGGAGTTTCTTTCATTACTTTACACAATATACTTAAACTTTTGTATTCTTTTTTTAAAAAACAATGCTATTACATTTTCTTCCTTTTTTCTATCTACTCTGAGGTTTTGTTACATTGTCTTTTGAAGATTTATTTATTTATTTTATTTTAGAGAGAGAAAAAGAAAGTGAATGAGTAGGGGGAAGGGCAGAGAGAGAGAATCTTCAAGCAGACTCCCTACTGAGTGTGGAGCCCAATGCCGGGCTCAATCCCATGACCCATGAGATCATGACCTGAACTGAAACCAAGAGTCAGATGCTCAACCTACTGAGCTACCCAGTGGTTTGAATTTGCATTTTCAAGATTTATAATTTGTACTTTATTAAAAAATATTTTTCAAAGTTGATCTGTCACTAGATCTACATTCTAATTAAGTGATTCCCACCTACAATTACCAAGGGCTTTTCCTCTCAACTCTTGTTGGGTGGACATGTACACTGATGTGTGTGTGGGGGGTGTACCATTAGTCATAATTTATGTTGTTGTGGTGGTCCTGAGCTGTTTTGGTTTGACTAAACTTACCTGACAATTTTATATATAACTTATAACTTGACTGTGTGTAATATTCTTTTGACATGGCTCTCCTCAAAACTGTGTCTCAAATCGGGCTGCATGTTAGAATCATTTAGATAGCTTTTAAATCTTCCAATGCCCAAGCTGCTTCTCAGACCAAATAAATCAGAATCTGTGGAGGTGGGGAACAAGCACTTTTTGTTGTTTTTTTTCTGTATGTGTTTTCATTAATTCCTCAGTTGATTCCGATAGACAGCTAGTTATTAAACCAGTGTCTTAGATACAGTGAAGCTCACTGAGCTTCATCCAGCCCTGGATTTGGGGTCAGCCCAATAGTGCATAGACTGTTCCCTCAGCCTCAACCTGACTATGAATTTCCTTTAACTTCCTTTTTTTAAAAGAAGTTTTTCATTGTCTTTAAAATTCAAGCACTTAAACATGTGTCTGTGTACTCATTGTATAAACATGCTGTTAGAATATGATATACCTTTTAGATCTCATCATCTATTCTTTCTCTAATTTAAGAATATTCTTGCTTTTACCTATACTCTTTTTCCATATAATTTTATCTTGATCTGTGTTTATACCTGTTAAACATTTCAATATTCTTTCACATCTTATTGATCTAAGAATAAAATTTAATTTTTTTGTACTTTGTTCTGACTTAGAATTTTCCTTTTTTAAAGAATTATTTTCATATGTCTGATAATGTGTTTTTATTTTCATTGCACTCTTAGAAAATGCTATTTTATTGTCCAGCACTGGGACTTATGATTATGTTTTGTCCATGTTGGACACTTTCCTACATCCCCATGTTTATATCTTCAAAATTAAATCTTGCATATTTAGGAATTCAGTGGCCTGTGAAGGGGAGGAACCCATTGCCAAAGGAATCTTAGAGAACATATCTTCACCCCTTGTCATCACCAAAAATCGACTTGAGGAGCCTTGTCTTTCCTCCAACTACTAAGCCTGTTTTTTCTCAGATAGCTATGCCAACAGTTTTGCTTTATTTAGCAGGCTCCCATGCTAGTAAAGCTGGATATATTTACTGAAGCTAAGAGCAACTCAGGTTATTGCTGGTATGTTTCCAGTTGAAATCTAACCACATCAGATGCACCTGGATGTGCCCCCCTCCCTAGTCTTAATTCTGAGCCACACATAGGCTATAACTTCCCTGCCGCTGGTGACTCATTAACTTTTATCCAGTTGTTCTGGCTGCAGGAATTAGTTGTGATGCATACCTGATATCATAAGTTACTTTTGCTTCAGCCATTATAAAGCCAAGTAAGATTGATAAATGCTATGGGCAACTCTAATGATGTTTTTGACAAACCAGGTTTGTTCCAGTCTCTTCTAATTTGAGCTTTTGTGCAGTGTGGGGCTCTGCTTGTCCCTGTATCACTGCTTCCCAAGTGGGCTTTACTTATGCATGTGTGAAATTGCTGGTATTCAAAACTCCTTCCATCCCATCACATCTGCACAATGCCTTCCAGAAATGCTGAAAAGTTCATTGCTGACTTATTTCCCTCTTTTTCTATATTTTTGGTCATTTCTGAGAGAATTTGGTAATGAATGAATGAATGAAGGTAAATGTGTGACCAACTCTTCATCTTTCTCTGACTTGACCCCACATTTACCTTCTTGCTCTTCTTCCTTCTCTATAAAATGGCCATAAACTTAATGTACAGAACTAGTTATTTCTTCAAAATCCATAATTATTTATCTCTGCCTAGAGAAAAAGAAAGTTTCAAAATCATATGAATATAAAAGGTGATCATGGATTTGGTGACTTCTTTTTCAGATCTGAGGGGCCCCTGTGAAATCTAACTTCAGAATATCATGTTGCCAACCACTTCACATTATCATCAACTCATGGATAAGTGGAACATGATGTATTTGGTATGTGATTCTCTTCTTTAAGACTGCAGAAATTTACACACACACACACACACACATACACACGGCAGTCAATCCTTTGAATTTCCCAAATAATCTGTGGCACTGAAGAAAAGGTCTCCTTAAATGTTTATTTGTGAACAATTATATGTCAAGAAACTGGACAATCCAGAAGAAATAGATAAATTTCTAGAAACATAAAACCTTCCACGACTGAATTAGGAAGAAATAGAAAATCTGAATGGACCAAGTACTAATAAGGATGATAAATCAGTAATCAAAAACCTTTCAGTGAACAAAAGTTCAGGACCAGATAACTTTACTGATGAAGTCTACCAAACATTTACAGATGAATTAATACCAATCCTTCTCAAATTCTTCCAAAAACTAAAAAAAAGAAGGAGCACTTCCAAACTCATTTTACAAATCTAGTATTACCATGATAACAAAACCAGATAAAGACACTGCAAGAAAAAAATTACAGGACAATATCCCTGATGAATATAGATGCAAAAATCCTCAACAATATAATAGCAAACTAAATTCAACAGTACATTAAAAGAATCATACACCATTATCAAACGGGGGTTTTAGGGATGATTCAATACCCACAAATCAATCATTGAATATGCCACATTAACAAAATTAAGGTTAAAAATCATATGATCATCTCAATAGAAGCAGAAAAAGTATTTGACAAAATCCAACATCCATTCATAATAAAAACTCTCAACAAAGTGGTTATAGACAGAACATGCCTCAATATAATATAGGCTGTATGTCATAGGCCCACCGCTAACATCATACTCATTGGTGAAAAATTAAAAGCTTTTCCTCTAAGATTAGAAATAAGATAAGAATGCCCATTCTCACTACTTTTATTTAACATAGTACTAGAAGTCCTAACCAGAGCATTTAGGGAAGAAAAAAAAATAAAATGCATCCATAAAAGACAGGAAGAAGTGAAATTATCTCTATTTGCCATTGACATAATATAACATAGAAAATCCTAAAGACTTCACCAAAAGAACTGTTGGAACTAATCAACAAATTCAGTAAAGTTGCAGGATTCAAATTCAATATACAAAAATCAGTTGTAATTCTACACACTAATAAACTATCAGAAAGAGAAGTTAAGAAAACGATTCCATTTACAACTGTATTAAAAAGAATAAAATACTTTGGAACCAAGAAGGTGTAAGATCACTGAAGACTATAAGATTCTGATGAAAGAAACTGAAGAAGACACAAATAGATGGAAAGATATACCATGGTAATGGATTGGAAAAATTAATATTGCTAAAATATCCATATACCTGAAGTGATCTATAAATTCAGTGCAATTCCTATCAAAATTCCAATACCATTTTTCACAGAAATAGAAAAAAAAAATCCTAAAATTTGTATGGAACTGCAAAGAACCCTGGATCACCAAAGCAATCTGGAGAAAGAATGAAGCTAGAGGCATCACACTTTCTGATTTCAAACTATATTATGAAGCTATAGTAATCAAAACAGTATGGTATTTGTGTAAAAATGATACATAGATTAAAGAAACAGAATAGAGAGCCCAGAAATAAAGGCAGGCATACATGGTCAATTAATTTATGGCAAAGGAGCAAGTATCCCACTTCTGGTTATAGATCCAAAGGAAATGAAAATTGAATCTCAAAGAGATATGTGTACTCCCATGTTTATTGCAGTGTTATTCACAATAGGCAAGGTATGGGAGCAACCTAAGTGTCCATCAGTGGATTAATGGATAAAGATATGATATATGTATACACACATACACCTATTATGTGTATATATATGGAATAAATGTAATGAAATATTATATATTATATGTATATGAAATATTAAAGAGACATGAGAAAGAAGGAAATCCTGCCATTTGCAGCAACAGGGATGGAATTGACAGCATTATGCTAAGTGAAATAAGTCAGACAGAGAAAGACAAATACTGTGTGATCTCACTTATATGTGGAATCTAAAAAAGCCATCAAATTCATAGAAACAGAGACTAGAATGGTTGTTCCTAGGAGCTAAGAGGTGGGGAAAATGGGGGATGTTGTTCAAAGAGCACAACATTCTAGTTATAAGATGAATAAAAACTGGAGATGTAATGTATCACATGGTAATTATAATTAATAATATTGTATTATATACTTGAAAGTTGCAGAGAGAGGAGATTTTAAATGTTTTCACCTCAAAAATGAAATAATTATGAGGTAAGATAGAGGTGTCAGCCAACACTATGGTGGTAATGATTTTGTAATATATATGTATCAAATCAACACTTTGTATACCTTAAACGTATACAATGTTATATGTCAATTACATCTCAATAAAATGGGAAAAAATACAAACAAACAAAAACCCCACAAATGTCTGTCATTTTAATTTTTTAAATTTTTTTATTTGTCATTTTAAAAAAGTAATTTAATGATAAGGTTACTTTTAACCTAATGTCAATATATGCATTTATTGACAAGCAAACTGACGAGTGTTGCTTGTAGAATTAGAGATCATTAGAATTTTGAGAACTTTTAGGAATCATCTACTATCCACGCAGCCACAAACTTAATTGCCTAAAAGATGAGTAGCAGATCCCATAACTGTGAACAGAGAGTGTTTTTCAACTCTGGGCCAGCCAATCCAAATCAGTCTGAGGGTCAGTTTGTACACATGGCCTTCAGAGAAGAATAATCATAATGCATCTGCCTCCTTTTACTAATGACAAAATTGAAGTAAAAAATCGGAGGTTATAATGCAATTGTCAGTGCCATTGTTATTGCTAGATAAGGGTAAGACATGTAAGTTCCCTTGTCTTCTAATTTTTCCCCCAGGACACTTGTCAGTGAGAGAATAGAAAATTTATGTGTGTATCTTCCAGACAATCCATCCCCAATTTTTCTATTAAAACTTTACATATCCTACACCAAAAATTAAGGAATACAAATGATTTCTTTTTTTTTAAAGATTTTACTTATTTATTTGACAGAGAGAGAGACAGCGAGAGAGACAGTGAGAGAGGGAACACAAGCAGGGAGAGTGGGAGAGGGAGAAGCAGGCTTCCCGCTGAACAGGGAGCCTGATGTGGGACTTCATCCCAGGACCCTGAGATCATGACCTGAGCTGAAGGCAGACATGTAACGACTGAGCCACCAAGGCACCCCAAAATCATTTTTTTATTCATCCCTTTAGTTACTTACATACAAATTGTACTGTGAATATTTTGCTTTATTGAAAACAAATCTACTAAATGACAGATCATAAAAATCATATACTGATAAAAATCCTTAAACTGTTAATTTCACCCTTACCAATGATCTGGTTCTGCTCTTTTTCTATTTTAATGATAATTTTCAAATTCAAAACTGCTTTCAACTTACACATTTACATATGTAATAACTGCTGGTGAAAACATCAATTCTGTAGCTTAGTCCCTCTTACATGAGTACTTATTTTATATATGCTGTGGTCAGCATGGAAATATTCTTGATTGCTGAGAGGTCAGAGGGTATGTTCATTCATTCATTTAACAAGTGGTGTTTGAACATCTACTCTGTGCCAGCCCTGTGATAGGTAGCCATTACTTTCATATTTTATATATTTTATTTTATTTTATTTTATTATTTTATTTTATTTTATTTTATTTTATTTTATTTTATTTTATTTTATTTTATTTTATTTTTTAGGGGTGGAGCAGAGGGAAAGAGAGACAATCTTAAGCAATTTCCATGCCCAGGGCACAGCCTGACTCAATGGAATATTATGCAACCATCACAAAAAAAAAAAACAAACAACAACAAAAAAAACAATGAAATCTTGCTATTTGCAACGACATGGATGGAACTAGAGGATATTATGCTAAGTGAAATAAGTCAATCAGAGAAAGATATGTATCATATGATCTCACTGATATGAGGAATTCTTAATCTCAGGAAACAAACTGAGGGTTGCTGGAGTGGGGGGTGGGGTGGGAGGGATGGGGTGACTGGGTGATAGACATTGGGGAGGGTATGGGCTATGGTGAGCACTGTGAATTGTGCAAGACTGTTGACTCTCAGACCTGTACCTCTGAAACAAATAATACATTATATGTTAAAAAAAAAAAAAAAAAAAGAAGAAGATAGCAGGAAGGGAAAAATGAAGGGGGGTGGGAATCAGAGGGGGAGACGAACCATGAGAGACGATGGACTCTGAGAAACAAACTGAGGGTTCTAGAGGGGAAGGGAATGGGTTAGCCTGGTGATGGGTATTAAAGAGGGCATGTTCTGCATGGAGCACTGGGTGTTACACACAAACAATGAACCATGGAACACTACATCAAAGCCTAATGATGTAATGTATGGTGATTAACATAACATAATAAAATTAAATTAAAAAAAAGAAAAGAAGAAAGTAACACGTCTGTTGGAAGACCTAAAATAGCATTTAAAACAGGTAACATGGGGGCTGCCTGGGTGGCTCAGTCGGTTAAGCATCTGACTCTTTGGATTTTGGCTCGGGGTCCTGGGAACACAAAGGATTTCTACAGTTGCATACTGCATGCAGTGCAGAGAATGACTAAGGCCAATATTGTAAGGCCTAAAACGACCTTCTGAGATGAAGGGATTTGCTTTGTCCTCATAATGAAGACGTAAGGAATTAATTTGTCTTAGCAAGTAATGTAGATTGCAGATAGACCTGAAATAAACATTATTATGTAACTGTGGTGGAAAGCTCTGAAATGGATTCTGAATGACAAATTGCGGCTAAAGAATATAGACTCTATTTTCTAAGTGACACCTATTGAACTCATTAGACAATTAATACAAAATGGGATTATATCCTTTGATGCTATTTGCAGAAGTGACATTTACCAGCTTCAGATTACTAAATGAATCTGAGTTAATAAAAACAAAAGAAAGGAATATGATAATACTGCAGAGCTGTGTATATTTATATAGCATACATATGAAACAGTATATAGTGATATAGTACATAGATTAAGTTATATATTTAAGAATCATGGTTTTTTTGTTTGTTTTGTTTTTGGTGGAGTGGTGAGGTGAAGTGGTCAGAAGCAAAACATTTCAAGAAAATCATGAAATAAATCCAAGATCAGGTTGCTAATAAACTATTCCTTTAGAGGAATACAATGTGAACTTTTGACATATAAACTAATACAACATTTCAAACCCTGTTCATCTTTTGTCCAAATTTTTTTATTATTACCCTAGCCTGAATGGCTCCAATTAGTTATGCAGTGAAAAATAAAGCTGTAACATTTAACAAACCAGGTCTAAGGGGAAGACTGAGAATCCCAACCTTCTGATGTTTCAAAATCAACTAAACTTTAGTTTCAGGAAAAAACAAACACACAAACAAAAAAACTGGAAAATGATCATATACAATAAATGTGAGTAAAAATGATATTTACTTTGTTTTGGGGGTATAGATGAGTTCAGTTCTGGATAAAACTGTACTATAAAAATAGGACCTAGAATATGCAGTTTGTATTGTAGATTAATTCCTCCTAAAAATTGCTAACATGATTAACAAAACTCAGCTATTTCAGTCAAGTTAAGATACAAAGGATTTCAACCACATATTGCTAGTTAAATTATATATACAATAAAAAATTTGTCAGCTGAGATTGCATTTTCTTTTCAAGAGACCACTAACCATTCAATTTTAGGAAATCTATTAAGATACTACATTATTTAAAAGGTTAAGGAAGGGGAAAAAGCAATTATCTTCATAGATGTAGAAAAGGTGTTTGATTAAATTCAACATCCATTCCTGATGAAAACTCTTAATTTAAAAAGTAATAGTTACTATTTTAACATTAAAAATATATATGTCAAGCTGAGATATATATTTCAAGCTGAGAGTTGCAATCATGCTTATGACCACATTAATGGAAGCATTCTTGTTAATACAAAATATGACAAGTAAAGATATTATCTCCATTGATACTGTAAAGCTTCTAGGACTACTCTCTAATGGAATTATACAAGAGAAAAATGCAAGCTCTGCTAGAATTTAAGCTCCACGAGGGTTACAATTTGTCTCTAATTCAGTATATATTTATTATTGAATTAATTGCCAAAGTACATAAATTAAAAATAAAAAATATTTGTATTTTCAAATTACTATGATCATTTATTTAAACACCCCAGGGAAGCAACTGAAAGGCAATTAGATATAAATAATTAACAACCACAACAACCACAAAATTTAGGATTTAAATAAAGTCTAAGGCAAATAAAGAATATTTGAATAAATGACATAAAAGACCTAATTTGGAGCTAGATGATATTCATATGTTAAAAGTAGTAATCAATGCTAAATTAATTGATAAATTTGATTTTTAACTATTAAAATTGATTAATCAGAGAAAGACAAATATCATATGATTTCCCCTATATGTGGAATCTAAAACACAAAACAAACAAAAACCAAACAGACTCTTATTTTTTTTAAAGATTTTATTTATTTGAGAGACAGAAAGAGATAGTGACAGAGAGCAGGAGTGGGGAGGAATGGGAGAAGCAGGCTCCCCAGTGAACAGGGAGCCTGAGTGGGGCTCGATCCCAGGACTCTGAGATGACGACCTGAGCTGAAGGCAGACGCTTAAGTGACTGAGCCACACAGCTGCCCCCAAACAGACTCTTAAATACAGAGAACAAACTCGTGGTTTGCCAGAAGGGAGGTAGGTGAGGGAATGGGAAAAATAGATAATGGAGATTAAGAGGTACACACTTCCAGTTATAAAATACGTAAGTCATGGGGATGAAAGCTACAGCATACGGACAATAATCAATAATATTATAATAACATTGTACGGTGACAGACTATGACTACACTTATCTTGGTGAACACTGAATATGTATGGAATTGTTGAACTGATATGTTGTACACCTGAAACGAATATAACATTGTATGTCAAATATACTTCAATAATAATAATGATAATAAACTATTATAAATTAAATATGAAATAAGTAAGAACGTCCAGGAGCAAGGTATATCCTACTGGGCAATAAAATGTATTACAAAGTTGCAGTTAAAAGAATATGTTAATAGTTCAGGAATATACACTCTGAAACAAACAAAAAAAGTACAGAAATAGACTCAAGTAGTTATAAACATAAAATGAGATTTACAATCCAAATCAATGAAAGAAATGGATCAATTAATGAAACCCACAGCTCAAGTTACCAAATGCTTGATTATTCTAACCTAAAGAAATTCTGGCTAACTTGATTTATGAGCTGTTCTGGAGTAGTTGACCCACCACCCATAAGACTACCGAAGACTGGAGGAAATGGAGAGAATTCTTGCAGATGCCAGAAGGGACCAAGAGAGAGAAGGAAAGTAACTTCACAAACCCCGAGATCTCCCCCTTCCCTCCTGCTAGTGCCGCCACTTTGCGCTTAGCAAGGCGTATACTTGCCTTTCGGTGGGTGGCGCCTGCGCAGATGCAGCCATGTCTTCCCTCTTACGTCACCTTTTCCCAACCTCCGATCACCTACATCCACCTTCAAAACCTGGAAAATCCGTAAATAATCAGCTCCCCTTATCCTCCCAGAGGCGGATTTGAAAAGTGTCGTCCACTCCCCTTGCTTGGCGCCCTGCAAGGACACCTTTTCTCTGCCGCAGAAACTAGTGTTGGTGTCTGCCTTACTGCATACCGGGCGGTCGACCTTCTTAGGGTAACCTCAACAAACTGAGGCACAAAAACCCGAGGACAGTTAAAGCAATCTACATTACTTATTGCTCAAACAATGATGCATGAAAGCATGAAAATACTGAAGGAAAACCTGTGAGAACTCAGAAGTCATAACAGAGTGAAAGCACGGAAGATGATTACTTTGATTTTTTAAATATAAGGTAATAAACATAAAGTCAAAAGACAAATGATAAAATGGGAAAATAATAGTTTTCGACACATATACCTTACAGAAGGTTAATTATAGCTTTATATTTAAGTCATGCATATTCTCTGACACTAATAAGGAAAAAACTCCTCCAAGAAAAAAAAATATGAAAAGATATTTCACAGAAAGTAAGATAAATAAATTCTTTTTTTTTTTTTTTAAGATTTTATTTATTTGAGAGAAAGAGAGAGAGAGAGAGCATGCCAAATAGCCCGGGGGTGGGGAAGAGGGCAGAGGGCGAGGGAGAAGCAGACTCTCCACTGAGCAGGGAGCCCCACCCGGGCTTTATCTGGCTTTAGGTGTAAATTTTTTTTTTTTAAGATTTTATTTATTTATTTGTGAGAGAGAGACAGAGATAGCAACAGAGAGCAAGAGTGGGAAGGAGAGGGAGAAGTAGGCTCCTAGCTGAGCAGGGAGCCCGATGTGGGGCTCAATCCCAGGATCCTGGGATCATGACCTGAGCCAAAGGTAGATGCTTAACCGACTGAGCCACCTAGGCGCCCCCAAATATATTCTTATCAATATAATAAAATAATTTTAATGCACTTGCAATTAAATAAGTATATATTAAAATAACAATGAGATAGTACTTTTTAACTAAACAGATTGGTAAAATATAAACTATCGATTTTATAAGTGCTGGTAAGCATGTGGAAAACTAATCCTTTCATCCAGTGATAATGTAAAGTGTGCTTGGAAATTTGTTAATCTCTATCAAAATATAAAATGCATACTCCCTTTGACCCAAATTTTGCTTCTAGGACTCTCTTATGGGTACATGTCTTCTGTGCAAGTCTGTGTGCTATTCAGGAGAAGAGGACTCAGTTTAAACCATTCTAATGGGTAATTTTATCTTTTAGTACAATAATATTCCTTTAGATCTGTTCCTTAACCAAACCAAGGCTGCTCTAAAAGCAAGTATTTCTTGATGAGGGTAAAGCTGGGACTGGGATGGGGTGCAGAGGTAATTTGGCATTTTCTTACTGCCAGTGACCTCAGAAAATTTACTCAAAGCGCAAAAGTCATTCCCTATTAAACATCTAGGAGACAGGGATTGTCCTAGACATTTATATAAACATTGCTTCTAACTCTTCCATTCACTCATCAGGGTAGGTGATCTCATCCACATATTAACAATAAGGGAATTTGCTTTTCAGGAGTGGAAAAGCAAGTTTGGACCCCTGAGGGGAAAAGATATGATAAGATAACATGGTGGCATATATTGTGTAAGAAGAGAGTGAAGAGAATTTGCATTCCTGCAATAGCTAATGTCTATAGCTGAGCTTGGAGAGAAGAATTCAGTATCACTTTATGTTAATCTCTAGGTCAATGCAATTAGTTTCACCCTGAGAAAATTTGCTTTCCTCAAATTTATATAAATTAACACCGGAAGCTAGAAGTCAGCAGAAGTTAAATTTAAATTTATAGAAGTATTCTCCTAATCATCTTGCAGAATAAAGAAGGGTAAGCTTAGAGGCTCTTTACACTGAAGCTAGACAGAAGAAAATATTCCTGACCAAGTCTATTTGGTGAGCTGGAATATTTACATGAAGGGGGTTGGGTAATTCCTATTTATGGGAGTCTTGATCTCAGTTAGGATGCTTACAGCTATAAATATCTGCAAATCCAATAGACATGACTTTAAAAAAATAGGAATTTTATAGCCTCGTGTAACAAGTAGAGAGGCAGAGTAGGCCCAAGACCAGTTAACAGATTGGTTCAATGATGTCAGGGCTTCTCATCGGCTTCCCTGTGACTACGTCAGAATTATAAGATGGCTGTCAGATAGTAAGCATCATACCTAAAAAAGGGAAGGGGAAATCTTATATTTGGGTTTCTCCCTACAAGTGAAGATAACTTCCCAGAAGCCCTCTAACATTTTCTTGTATGTCTCAATGACATGGGCTGTGTTTCATGCTCATATCAAAATAATCACTGGCCAAGTCAGGAATCCCCATGGGCAACTCATTTTAATCAACATTCAGTGCATGGGATGGGTGAGAACCCCACAAAACACATAAGACCAAGCTTGAATAGCCAGTGTCTGCAAATTTTTTTATGGAAACCCATTGTTTTTAAATGCAGGATGATTCCTCAAAAATTGGAAAAATTGTTTCATATTTTCCATTCATTTCTCATAAAAGTTCTTCCTAAAATACCAAAATGGATACATTTCTTTCTTTATTTTGGCACATTAACACACACATACACATATATCTTATAAATATGTTTTGTAATTATTTAATGAGCATTCTAATTCTGATCTCTTTACCAATGGGACCAACATGGCTAGCACGCTTTCCAAATTGACCATGGTAAAACACAAAAACAATTCTCATAGTCGAGATGACACCACATCTTGTGAATCTCTCACTTAAGTAAATAATGAAATATTATTAATCAGCCTTTTCATTCACTCCTTTTTCAAAAGAAGTTTTAAATTCAGGTGCTTCCATAGTCTCAGTTAATTTCAAAACCTCAGGGCTGAAAAAACCCACTAATTTGGAAAAAAAAAAGTCCATGGATTTATTTTATTTCTACTGATTGAAATATATTGGTTTTTAGAGGAAATGTCTTTTGGTTCCAAATTATGTATATTGTGCAGCCTCTGTATGTATTTTCCAAGTGATTTAAATGAATTTGAATCAGCTCATTAGGTTCCAGACTGGTGCTGAACATAATGACTCATTCCTAAATTAATATTGTCTACCCTGAACTACTCCTGTCTAAATCACTTTAATCACTGGAAAGATTCATACTTTTCAAAAGGATGGCCACATTCAAATGAATTCTGCAACAGTTCATTAGGTAATGATGTCATTTATGTTCCCTGGGTCAGCAACTGTGTTCCTGCTCAGCTTTAAAAATGGACTGACTGTGAGCAGATAAACAGGTACTTTGTATGCATTTGACATTCATACATGCACAGAAGGGAGGCATTATGTTGGCATGAAATGTTTCAATTTGGGACATTGCTGTCTCAGATTCAGCCTCGTTTTTGTTTTCTTTTCTTAGCTTAGCAGCTTTATTGGACACATGTTCCTGTCTTTCAGAAGCAGTTAATGTGTCAAATGCTTTGTCACATCTCACTGACACCAGACCGTTAAAAAGGAGGTTCTAACTGGACTCTAGATTGGGCACAACATAAAACATGCTTTTAGAGAGAACATCATATTTGACATTTAAATGAGGGCTACTTCAGGAAGATCCTGGAAGCAGTAGACCTGAATTACATTTCTATGGAATAGCAGGTAAATAATCTCAGACTTCCCCCTCTCCCTGCCCCTTGAAATTAACAAAAAAAAAAAAAAAAAAAAAAAACCAAAACTGGGAGTTAAATGTGCTTAGCATCTTAGCATACTGATGACTGATCTTTGAAACAACTTGTCCAGCAGTTCTTGAATGTGTATCCAAGAATAAATGTCAGGCCAATTCCACATGAATCACTAGGGGAAGAGTCTCCTGCCCTCACCTAGAAAGTTCTCCTGCAGGTGAGACCCACAAGAGCATGTGATTCATCTTAGTTCACAGTGCTAGAAATAAAACAAGAACTTTTTTTTTTTTTTAAGATTTTTATTTATTTATTTGACAGAGAGAGAGAGACAGCAAGAGAGGGAACACAAGCAGGGGCAGAGGGAGAGGGAGAAGCAGGCTTCCCACTGAGCAGGGAGCCCGATGCGGGGCTTGATCCCAGGACCCAGGGATCATGACCTGAGCTGAAGGTAGTCGCTTAATGACTGAGCCACCCAGGCGCCCCATAAAACAAGAACTTAAACTGTGATCCTAGTAGCAGATTCACTAATTTACTAATCTATTAAATCATCCAAACGCATTTAGTATGTGAAATCTCTACCTGTTACTGAGTGAGCAAGACCTTACACAAGGATTTTTAAAACATGATATCTAATTTAATCTTTATAACAGTTTTATGTTATGGACAGAACACAGTTGGGACAGGTAATATCTGCTCTGTGATTATGGGCATCTCAGAGTTGGAAGACTTGAAGCCTGAGGTGGCTCAGTGGCTAGGGACTAGAATGTTTTCGGTATTATCTTCATTACTTGTTTGATGGTTGATGCTGGCCATCTGCTAGGAGCTCACCTGGCCTTCTCAGCTGTGACACCTACATATTGCCTTCCCACGTGGCTGGGGTTCCTCAAAGCATGGTAGCTGTACTTGGGTGAGCATTCTAACAGAGCCAGGATGAAGCTGAATCACCTTTATATGACCTGGCCTCCAAAACCAATTAATTTCACTTCTGCTCAGGTCCCAAACCTGCCTAAATTCAAGAGGAAGGAACACACAGACACACTTCTCAATGCAAGGAGGATCAAAGTTGCATTAAAGAGCATGAGAGATTGTTATGGCTGTCTTTAATACATGAAATCTACCACACCCTCTACTTGACTGAAATCGTGGAAAAAAGCCACTAGACCAGAGACCATGAGCAAATAACCAAATACTATGGATTTCTCTATAGGCTTACTGGTACAAGGCCCCAAGTAAAACTCTATAATGGAATTCTAAACAGCATG
This sequence comes from Mirounga leonina, assembly GCF_011800145.1. NCBI lineage: Eukaryota > Metazoa > Chordata > Mammalia > Carnivora > Phocidae > Mirounga > Mirounga leonina. Next base: position 4,125,102 of record NW_023270268.1, read on the forward strand.
TTTAAAATGCTATGCAGGTGAACCAGTGACTGTTTTTATGGGACTCCTTTCTTTCAATCAGGGACTTTTTCTTTATTCTGTACACTCATGCACAGAGCAAAGTATTTCAAGTTATACTAGGTCTCCTCAGGCAGAAAAGTCGTCCATTTTCTTTGTATTAAGTAGAAGAAATGGTTTGAGGAAAGACACACAAGTTAAGAAAAAAGCCCACAGGAGAACACACAGTCTATTGAACCTGAAGAAATGAATTCTGCTAAGAACTTATTTCATGATAAGTTTTTATTAATTTTTCTTACAAATTTCACAATTAGATTAAGATGTGAAACACAAATATTTTGATAATGTGACTAATTGTAACTAATGTATTTTCTCCTCTTGTAGGGGTGATCAACATGGAGAAATCTTTTTCTAACCTATCCTACCTCCGAAGTTATCCAGGATATTTTTTTTTTCTCTTCTATCTAGGACAAGGGTGACAAAATATAAAACATATCCAGGAGCCCAAGAGGTGATGGTAGTAAGTAATGTGGCTGGTGAGAAGCAAGAACATTCTTTAGACAAGGAATATGCTAAGAAGACACATATATAAATATGGTATGTGTGTGTGTGTAAGATGGGAAGAGAGAATAATCACCTAGCAGTGAGAATTCTGCAAAAAAATGGAATGTACATTCTCATTCTAAAGAGTGTATTAATCATTGAGCTTCAGATAATTGCTGCCTTATTCCCACAAGTAACCCTAATGTTTCCTGGAATATTAAAAATTTTGAAGAAGCTGAAAATTTAGATTTTATCCAAAAAACCCCAATACTTAAAAAAATTATTGATGAGAACTTCATTTTCTATAAAATACTCTAGCACAGAAGAGGCGTTCCTTCATATTCTGCTATCTTACGGTATAGTACTTTGGGGAAGGCTCAATATTTATTCAGTTTTTGGGGGGAGGGGAAGCTTTGATGTGTGAACCAAGGTCTTAATCATGAAATGCCTTAAAGGTGGGACTGATTGTATATTATTCAATCCCGAATCACTGGCAATCAACGCAAAATCTGGCACCAACACAGTCCTAACAAAAGAATGAAAAAAAAATATATCAGACCATTGTTTCAAAGTTAAATGACTTGTGTAACCTTAGTATTCCAAAAGACCAAGGAATGGACTTCAAGCCTGAACTAGCCAGGGATAGAAATCACATGAGGTAAATCTTCATTTCTTTATAGTCCCTGATGGAAACATAGCATATAGTCAATTGGCCCAGCTGGGTTAAAATAAATCATTTTATTCTAACTTTTGTTTATTTCTGAAAAATTATGTATAAACACATCCTCATTGCAAGAAGATTCAAATAAAAAACTTATCCATGCTCATACATCAAAGTCTCCCTTCTGCTTCTTTACTCCCAATCCCCTTCTCAGAGACAACTGTGGTTTACATTTAGACATGTACTTCTTTTTCTATGCCCACTTACATGCATTCATGTATGTATCATTTATACAGTATCCAAACGAATCATTCTATATATTGTTCTGAAATTGGCTCTCCCCCCCTTAAGTGGAAAATTTTTGAATTGATAAGTGCTGAATTGCTTTCTTTATCTGTGTGTCTTCTTTTGCAAAATTGTGTAATACCTCATATTGCCATATATTTAAAAAAGTGTTTCCTTATGGATAAGTGTTTCTGTCCCTAGTATTACTTTTAATATGAATCTGCAATAACAAATCTTAGATGGGCTATTTAGCATGTGAACATGTTCCTGTGGTACATTTCTAGACATGTGTTGTTGATGAAAAGAACTGAATCCTTTAAAATATTGAATTCATCAAATATTGAATTTCACTTGCTAGTACTAACCTGCATTCCTTTTAAATGCTTAACAAATTTAATATTCCACCACAAGTAAATGAGAATATATGTTTCTTCACATTCTTGCCAACACAAACATTACTGATGCTTATGACTTTTGTTTCCAATTTAACAAATGAGAACTGATAATTTGTTATCAATTTATGTTTCTCTGAATGCCGGTGAATTTAGGTATATGTTCATATATTTATTGATCATTTGTGTTTTTCTCTTTACATGAATTACTTGTTCATATTTGCATAATTATCCCTGGGCCCTTTTATTCACATTTATTACATTTTTTATATATTATACATATTTAATCCATGATTTCTTAAATATGTTTAAATTTTTTCTTTCTGCCTATATATTTGGCTTTAAGGTAATTTCTGTCTTTGTAAGTTAAGAATGAAAGAATATGACCTGGTCAAGCAACTTAATCTCTCTGTGCCTTAATTTTCTCAGCTAAAAATGTTAATAACATAATATGGTATTTTGACTGTTGAGCAGATACACCTAAATCGGTAGCACTGTACTTGGTACATATTAAGCAGTCAATAAATGTTAACGATTATAATTTTGTGCTAATAACCCTTTAATTGGTGGATTTGCTTCTCATATTTTATTTTTGTATCAATGTTCATAAATGAGCCTGACTTATAGCTGTGTTCTGTACTGAGCTTTATGAATTCTATTAGTCTCACAAAATCAACTAAGCAAAGCAATATAATTCATCTGTGTTTTTGTTCTCTTCAAGAAGGAAGCAGGGATTTATTTCTGAAGGTGACTCATTTGGTTTCAGAGGTTCTTAACTCCAATGTCTATTTAAGAAATAATCCGCAACTGGATAAGCACACACATAGCTCCAATCCAAGTTTTCCAATCAGTGATAATGATGAAAGTTCATGTGTCTGAAAGATGATACAAACAAGTTAAAGTTATCATAACTGCACTTCATTCTTCACTATAAACTTTACTCTCCTGAGTGAGTAGTACATGACTTGTCCAATATAAAGGGTCTTGATGAGGTCAGAATTCATTGCCAAAGTCCCACAGATTCGATTCCTATCATTTGTTATCCATTCACAGCCATGCAAACCATGCAGACGGGAAACGAATACAGGCATGTAGCATTATTTGGCCACAAAAAAATCCCAGTGATGTAGACATTAAGATAAATTCCATGATGTATCTTATTTTGATGAAAACACTCACTTGAAAATGAGAAAGTTGATCTATTTCTATGTCAAGGGGAACTCAGAGAAAACAAAATATTTATTCAAACCAGGCAGAAGTCAAGTCACGGAATAGAGCCCTTTTTAAAAGGGGGGCTATATGGAAGCAAATGTTGACCAACTAATAATTCTTTCTTTTTTTTTTTTTTAAGATTTTATTTATTTGACAGAGAGAGACACAGCGAGAGAGGGAACACAAGCGGGGGAGTGGGAGAGGGAGAAGCAGGCTCCCATCAAGCAGCGAGCCCGATGCGGGGCTCGATCCCGGGACCCTGGGATCATGACCTGAGCCGAAAGCAGACACTTAATGACTGAGCCACCCAGGCGCCCCAACAACTAATAATTCTTGATGAATGACATTGCTGATATTGGTGGATGAAAGAAGTAAAAGTAAGGCAAGATGGAGGAAATGACAGTGTGGGAGATAGTATTTGCTGAACACTGATAAAGGGAAATGAGGATGAAGAAGGATTAGAAAATGAGGGCAAATAAGATAACTCAAAATCGCAAGGACTTTTATCTTTTAAAATTTTTCTCTAGTCATTCATAGAAATAGACAGCATTTTTTCATTTTGTCTTATATTTCTGTTTTATTCAATTATACCAGTCCTTGGAGACTTTCTTCTTTCTGATTAATGTCATTATTCAAAACGTATTTTGGAGAGAAAGATCTTAAACTGAACATAGTGGGAAAATCATGTTTTTTATGTCTCAAAACAGAAACTCCGTATAGAATCAGCATACCACAATGTTCTAATGTTTAAAAAGAAAAAAAGAAAATCCCTTTCTTCCCCTATCTTTGCCAGAAGCTTTAGAATCTCAGACTTTTATATGCTAGGAAATAGAGTCATACCTTTTATCATCTCTTATATACAAATCTCAGAGTGTACATTATTTCTGTCTGAATGTAGACAGTACCATTTACCCACATGGTTGCCTATTCTTCACTGTTTAAAAGAAAACAAAAAATAATACTTGTGTTAAAACAATTGAATGAGTTAAATCAGCATGTTGAGGAGCTATCTTCTCCCTAGGAATGTTTAGTAATGCTGTCTATCAGACAACTTTGTAACTTATGCATTTTTTAATAAGGAAGGCATGGTTCCATATACTGCATAAGTACTCAAAAAATAATTATGATGAAATTATCTCCCAATGAAATGATAAGATTTAATTATTTAATAAAAGCTAATTATTTTTGTTTTAAATTCTTCTTATTAAGTTATTGAGAGGAAATAAAAATATATTCATTTTTAGACTTTTAACAGTTCATGTTCTATTAAAAGAAAAAAAAAATTTTTTAGTATTGGAGCACTTCACTTCCAGGTAAGCTATAGTAGATTTCGAAAGTTTCATTCAGTTGATGAATTTTAAAACCTAGATACATTACAATGCTTGTATTTTAAAACATCAAGGGCTGTAAGAAAATGAGGGTTAGTGGAACAGAAGTCCAGAGAGGAGAGACAGAGCAGAGGTGAATGGAAGACCCCAGTCATTTTTGTTCTGGTGGCATTTATTAGGTTTGAGTTAGGAATTGAGATGTGTGGCACATTTCAGACAGGGGAACCTTCCTAGGGAAGAGAAAACAGCAAATCTTTCACCCATTATATAGAGCTAGAGTGAGAAAGGGCACAAATGGGGAGACCTCTTATACTGTTGTGCACTTGCTTCTAAAATTTCCAATTCCTGGAGCTGTACAGAAGACTAAAGAAATAAGCCTAAACATTCCAAATGGCAAAGGAGTGTCCTGGTCTTTATGAAAACACCACGGAGTAGGCAGTGTGCAGGCTAGGAGGTGAAATCCAGACTTGGCCCTGGCAGAAAACTTCATGCCTTAGAAATAGAGGCAACCAAAGATCTTTTTACCAAAACTGTAACCTGATTTGGATTGAGGTTGTCAGCCACATTCTTTCTGCCTAACAGAGCACGGTGTTAAACCTGTCTGGCTGAGTATCATATAGTCTGGAGTCTCTGGTTCTTTTTTACACAATCAAAACACTAAACTTAAAAAAATATCAAGGCTATGTGACCAGTAACTAACAATTAAAAAAAAAAAATAGACAATAGAACAAGACCCATGAATATTGAAATTAGCAGAAGATTATGAAATACATGAAAATAATTATGAAAAATATGCTCATGGGATAGACAAAAAAATGGGAAAAAGAGATAAGAGGATGAAAAATTGCAACCCCAAACTGGAACCTATTAAAAATAAGTGGACACTTTTGAATTAAAAAATAAATATCTGAAATTAGGAACTCCATGGGTGAATTTAACAATAGATTGGACATAGCATTATTAGTGAATAGAAAAACAAGTAAAAGAAAAATTCAAAACTGATGCACAGAAAGAGGAATGGAAAAAAGGGTGAGAGACATGTCACACACATTCAATTAGTCTAATAGTTGCATAAACTGAGTCTCAGAGGGAGAAAAGAGAAAGAACATGACAGTAGAAATAGTTAGAGATAATCACCAAAAATTTTCCACAACTGATGAATGACATCAATCCAGACACAAAAGTTAACAGAAGAAGAAATTGAAAATCTAATCTCACATCTGAATCTGAATCAAGAACTTGACTTTGTTATTAAAAACAATCCCAGAAAGAAAGCCCAGACCCACACGGCCTCATAGTGAGTTCTTCCAAATATTCAAGGAAGAAATAATACCGATATTGAACAAATTCAACCAGCAAGGAGGAAAAAGAGGGAACACTTTTCCAGATCCTTTGTAAGACCCAGGGAAACCCAGCACCAAAACTTCACAAGGATATTAAAGGAAAGGAAAATTACCAACTAATTTCTTTCAGCCACATAAATGCAGTGCAATCCTAGAAAATCAGACCCAGCAACATATAAATAGGACAATATATCACGAAACGTGTGGTTTATTCCAGGAATATAAGGTCGGTTTAGCATTTCGAAAATGCATGCATATGTTCACCAAAAGACATGCACATGAATATTCATAGCAGCAGTATTCATAAAGCCAACCTGGAAACTACCCAAAGGCTTATCAACAGTTGAATGGATAAATAAATGATGGTATATTCACACAATGCAATACTATATAGCAATGAGAATGAACAAAATATAGCCACTCACAAATATAGTATTGAGGGAAACAAGCCAGAAAGAAAAAAAGTACCTATTTAAGATGCAGTTTGCATAAAGTACACAAAGAGGCAAAGTAATCCATGATGTTAAAAGTCTGGATAATGGCTCCCCTGGGGTGGAAGAAAGATCATGATTAGAAGGAGGCATGAGGCGGACTTCTGTGTGTTGGTACATTGTGTGTTACATTTGTAAAAACGTATTAAGCTTTACACCAATGCTATATGCACTTTTCTGTATGTATCATAACTTCAATGTCAAATTAAGGAATAAATGTGTTCTACTTGGGGAAAATGTCTCACTTCAGGATTATCTATCTAAAAAAAAAAGGAATTTAGTCCCCCCTTCCACCACTCATCATGTTGGTCATTTTAGTGACAATACTCAAGAAAATAAGAGGTGTGGGATGAAGTATTATTTAAAGTATTGGGACTCTGTTTATGATTCATTTATTTAATCAGGGATTGCATTTGCCTTTCACAAATGATTATAGGTTTACATTTTCTGCAGGTGGAATTATTCACTCCAGGATGAAACAGAAGATACCCACTGATCAAAAGTAAGAAAATAAAAGATATGGCTGGGAAAAAAATAATCCTCTCTAACAAATCCATTAGAGAAGTAGTTTAACTTTGAACAGCATCATTTATAGAATCAATTTCATAATTTTCTATTTTGGCAGATTTTCAAAGTTTTCAAAATATAGCTAGTTCTGTAATTTAAGTCCCACGGCAGTAGTGCCGAATTAATTTTCTAATTTCTTAGTATGAGAGTCAATCTGCATAATCAGTTTCTGAAACAATGGTTATATTTCCCCTGTTAAATATCTGCTTAAAGGAGAGTATTCTTTGATCTGTGACTTATAAGTGAGAAAGATAACGAACCTAAATACAATGGGTCCAAATCAACACATTTTTAAAACACTTTTTATTTAAATTCAATTTAGTTAACATATAGTGTCTTATTAGTTTCAGAAGTAGAATTTAGTAATTCATCAGTTGCATATAACACTTGGTGCTCATTATATCAAGTGCCCTCCTTAATTCCCACCACCCAGTTACCCCATTCCCCCCACACCTTCCCTCCAGCAACCCTCAGTTTATTTCCTCTAAATGAAACTAGAGGGTATTATGCTAAGTGAAATAAGTCAGAGAAAGACAAATATCATATGATTTCACTCATATGTGGAATTTAAGAAACAAAACAGATGAACAAAGGGGAAGGGAAGGGAAAGTAAAACAAGTTGAAAAGAGAGAAGGAGGCAAATCAACACATATTTAAGAGCATCTAAAATGCTCTGAGTCCAAGCACTAGCTGTGTGGTAGCTAATATGTTAACAATGGCTACTAGTTTGCAGATAATTAAATTAAAGCAACTTTAAATAGTTGAAATTAATAATGTAAATACAGAATATGTAGATAGAAAAGAAAGGATTTATGTTCATAGTATAGAGTTGGGGAGGTGGCTAACTAGGAAATGCATTCATATACATTCCCCAGATAGATAAAGTAGAACTAGCCCTCCTGAAAGAAACAGCTTTTGCAAAGTATTGTGTTTTCATGGAAATGTAAAAAGTATAGTATCAATCGATACAGTTGGCAGTTGGGAATAGATTGTCAGAACACTGGCTTTTGCGTGTCACTTATAGGCAATGGGTCCTTATGTAAGGGTTCCAAGGGCAGAGCCATGATTAGGTCTGCCTCTTAGTGACTCAGGCATTAGATTGAAAATAGATCTGAGATGGTGAGGAGCTGAGCAAGAAGAGCGGCCGTGGATTCATAGAGGTCGCCCCAAAGGACATGCATAGGAGAATAAACTATTAAGTGAAATTTGGATACAATTCTCAGTCATATTCTGTTTTTTTGTGTGTGTTTGTAGTTTCAGTTTGTTTTACTGGTCATTTTAGATGCTCTTAGAGTGATATGCACGAGAAACACCCCCTGCTCCCCCACCCCCACTTATGGAGTCCTAGTTTCAGATCTGGGAGTAAAAGCATCTGGAAATCCTTCCCCTATAGCTGTAATATACTTTGTTAAAGTAACATTTCCAATCATCAGTGTTTCTGATGTGCTGTGTAAACGTTCCCATGACACTTCTGCAAACAACTGTGGACCATTGTGGGTATGCATTTGTAAGTATCCTAAGATATCTACCCATTGACCCATAACTTCTTATCCCATAATAATGGAAGCCGTGTACATGCCCTGAAAGAAACTGACCATTACTCTGTTGGCCCATCACTCTTCCCCACTGGAGGCGTTAGGTAATCTTTCAAAACACCAGTTAACACAAATAATGAAAATTTGCTACATTCTAAGGTAGAGGAGCTGAAACAAATACAAGTTGGGCTTCTATCTTAGAGTATGAGCTCAGTATCCTGAGAAACTAGCACAGAGCTGGTCACATGGTAGAGGGTCAGTGCATACTTAATTGAACTGAACTGACTGGAAGAAATTAGTATTTTTCACATATGAGAAGTTTTTTTGTTATACCAACTAGAAGGACCTTAATAGCCTTGATTTCTTCCACAAATTGGCCAAAAGCTAGTCTTGTTCTAATGTTTGTGTCATTGTCTCCCTGAACTTAAGTTATTAAACTCTGATCATTAATTTTCTAAACTTCATGGGGAACAGTGTGGTCACAGTGAAGTAGAATATCATACAGGAGTATGAAAATCAGAATTTTGTACTTGAGCTTACCTGTGACTTAGGTTAAGTCACTGGCTTTTCTGTCCTTTATGTTTGCCATTTAGCTGTGTCATTCCCAACTATGAGCTACTTTTCATCTAGGAGTTTCTGTAAAAGGTAATGTGGTTGTTAGTAAGGTCCTTTGTATTTGAGGAAAAGATTTGATATGTAACATGTGATAGCTTATTGTTTTCTTAAATCAGAGTCAAGTGGAAGGTCCTAGTTCAAGAAATCATTAGCAAAATAGTACTCAAAGAGCAAATGTCCAGAGAGTGATATGCACGAGAAACGCCTCCTGCCCCCCCCATTTTTCACACTTACTTTCATGTAGGCAGCAGTGAAAAAAACAGCTCTAAAAAGAAAACCTCCCTTAAAAATTGTCATTTTTGTAAAACAAAGGGGTTTCATCTAGATTATTAAGAAAGCTATCAGAGAGTTGAGTTTTTGGAAATGATAAACATTAAACACTGAAGATTAATTTCTTTGGTCCATTTTGCAATTTTCCCCTCAAAACCACAGCAAAGATAATCTTTATAATTTAAATTTTTGTTGAAGTCTTTTTTGACAAAGATATTCTTGTTTCAGATTGCTCTTGAGATATTAGTTTAATTGCATCAAATAATTGAACTGTTTTGCATAAACAAATAACATTTTGTTATTTGGCTGGGATGTGGCTTCCATCCTTTGTTGAAAAAAATTAATTATAATCTAACTGAAACAGAGATTAGATATATTAGTGTTAGTTCCAAATGTTAAAATCAAGGCACTATTAATACCTTCTAGATCAAATATTAGTAGGCCTACTAAATATTCATTAATTTTCAGATACCTAATGTATCTAGAAATTCATTGCACTGTTTCCCGTCCCTCCCTGTTCCACCACTGTATCCACTGTTGTATTTACTATAACAATGGAGTTTTGGTTGGCTGCCTACTCCTTATGTCACTCTGCAGGACTGGCTGTTGAGCTTCCTTTGCAAAATGCAAGGAAATTAAGAACTCAAGAAAAGAGAAAGGAGTAAGATTTGCCCCAGCTAATAGCATTCTGTGTTGTTGGGTTATATTCTAGAATTGCTGCCTGTCCTCAAATTCTTTTGAGCTAAAATTTGCCATAGTAGGTAAGACAATGGCTAAACTATTCATTTTATTTGCCACATGGATGTTTGTCTTATTATCCCTAATATCCAACATTATAAATCATCTATGGTACCTAATACAGATCCAGGCACTGGGGCAAAAGTTGCAAAACATTATCAGTGGTGACACAGTGGTGATATGATTAGATGAGCCTATATCATAAAAAGTTTCCAGCAAGAATTTAATACAGTTATCAAGTAGTTCTGGAAAATGAGCATGCACCAAAGGATTTCACACGTTACTGAAAAATGAGTCTGGGGTAGAAATGGTGGTATAAATTGCAGTGTAATGTGATATAACATAAATATGAATTTTACAGTGTATCATTTGACTTTTGGCAGCTGTTACTGAATATTTAAGTGTCCTGTGGGTGCCTGCAAATTGCAAAGCTTCAGAAATGGAATGTGGCGATGTCCTTTTTGTTTAAATATCCTGCCACAATAACTCACCTGCCATCAACAAAATGGGCCTGCAGATGAAAAAATGGTAGCATCTGGAAGCCCGTTGATAATGTGCTTTTGGACTTTGGATAAGTTGCTTATTTTGAAGAGTGGCTGCCAGTATCTCTTCCCACCACCAAGCTGTCAGGAGCATTTGGTAGTCGTGCTTAGCGTAGCGCATTTATGGATATGTTTGCCTGGGTGTTTGAATGATGAGATCACAGGCCTGTGTGTCACTTGAATAAGAAAGCTGGAAAACAGTCCTGCCTTGCTAGTGCTCAATAACATTAGTGGTTAGGGGATTTGGGGGGAAAAAAAGGAAAAGAGGGAAAAAGAAGGAAGGGAAGGGGGGAGGAAGATACTGCCTGACTGTGTATCAGACTTGCTTGACTAAAATAAGTCCAGACTATCGTTCTACAGCAGTGTTACACAGTAGAAACAAAGGCAAACCATTTATGTAATGACAAATTTTCTGGTAGTCACATTTAAAAAGTAAAACCGAATGGGTGCAATTTGTAATAATATATTTTAGTTAATCCATAATTGTATCATTTCAACATGTAATCAGTAAAAAACTATCCATGACATATTTTACCTTTCTTTTGTACTGTGTCCAGGATCTGTTATGTATTTTACATTTGAGCACATCTCAGCTCAGGTTAATCACATTTCAAGCACCTAATTGCTACATGTGGCCAGTGACCACTGTACTGGACACTGCAGGTCCAGAGCTCCTTATAAAATCAGGCTAAAGCCAATCCCCAGAGAAGAACACATCAGTTCTTAGCTTCCACCCCTGGCCTATTCTGCTTTTCTCACCTGGTTCTCCCCAAATACATCACTTGTACAAAACTCCTCGTTTCGGGCTTTGCTTCGAGGGAAATTGACCTAAGCCAATGCTTAATAAAAGTCTGTGGTTCTTACTTAATCATGACTCCAACAGACTTCTTCTTGATATGACCTCATACTTACCATAACTCCTGTCTCCTTTGTCTTCAACTTCTACTCATCTCTTTCCATTTCCACTTGTATTAGAGAACATAATGGTGTTCTGTAGAAACCACCATAGTCAGCTGCAGCACCTCTCCCCATCCATTGAAAAGGAGAGACTGAATCACGTGGTAAGGTAACCAACAATGATAACTACGGATTTGGACTTAATTTTCCAGTTTGGAACTAACTTCTGTGCAAGGTGTTCATAACACTTCTATCTCTGGAATGGGTTCTGCCTGTTTTTAATTTCTCCAAATGCAATTCCAGGGTCAGTAAGAGTGTTCAGGGTGAGCGATAAATACACTGAGGTAAAAAGTCAAAACAAAAACCCTTTTCAAAAGACTAGTGTCAAAAAGGAGAATGAGATTTTGACAATTCCTTGTGAGATGTATTTGAATATGTCCTTTAGTTTATTCCTTTTTTAGTATCACTCACTCATTCCATTAAGAAAAACAACAAGCATTTGGTTCCTCTCATCATTTGGGAACAAAGTAAAAGACCTTATAAGCATTCCTGCTTTTATGTAGCTCAAGCATAGTGATGGGTGGATTGCTAACTGTTCCCAAGACGGCAGAAAATTGGCTAACAAGGGAAAATGTTATGTATCGACAGCATCGACTCAAAGATAACATTGAAGCTGTCTGTCTGTCAAGCAGCTATGCAATTTTATTTTATTGACTTTTTTTTTTGCTTGTTTTTTGTTTGTTTATTTTTAAGACTTGAGCAGAAGCAAACTGGCAAGTTGCAAACCTGCTGACTGGCAAGTGGTAAGAACATTAACGACATTTTAAAATCAGTTCAGTTCAAAAGAAGTCGAAAGTAGAAAGAAAACTTTGCAATTTGTGAATTAAGCTTCAAATAGCTCTGCAATTTGTTCTCATTCGTTTGAATTCATGGTGATCTCAAGTGCACTTTTTCTAAGGAATTCTTCAGACTTGGTCATAATAGGAGAAACAGGTTGGTGAATGCAAATCTTTTTTTATTTCATCAGTGAAGATAATCAGTTGAGATAGAGGATAAAAAAAGAATATACAGAAAGAAAAAAGTAAACTACATTAAAGTAAACCAAACTGTTAAGTGAGAGGTAGAATATCATTATGGATGAGTGTCTCAATCCAGTCAATAAAAATGCAATAAACTGGGTAATTTATAAATGACAGAAATTTATTTCTCACAGTTCTGGAGCTGGGGAGACCAAAAATCAAGGCACCAACAGATCTGGTATCTGGTGAAGGTCTGTTTCCTTGTTTATAAATGGCCAGCAGTTTCCTCCCTGAGTCCTCACCTGGCAGAAGGGTAAAGGGAGCTCTCTGGGGTCTCTTCTTTAAGGGTGTTAATCCCATTCATGAGGGTTCTGTTCTCATGACCTAACAATCACCTCACAAAAGCCCCACATCTTAATACCATCACATGGGGGACTAGTTTTCAACATGTGAATTTGGGGGTCGAATGGGGGCGGGGCACATGTACAAATAGTCAATAGCAACAAATGTCAAATTTGGAGTTAGCAGATTGGAGTTATATTCGTAACATCTGACCTTGCTTGAAACACTGAACCTCTTGGGGCCACGGTGTTCATCTGTAAATGGGAGGACTGGACTAAGTGATTATTAAAGTCCCCACCAGTACTACAGTTCTCTGATTCCAAGTCGGCTTGTGCAAAGATGCTTGATGTGGTACTGCTTGTTTTGCCCTAACTGGAGGTATATTCCTGGGTCAGTAGGTACGGTGGAAAGAGTTTTGAGGACAGATAAATTCAAGTTTAAATTCTACACCTACCACTTATCTGTATGACCTTGAGCAAATTACTGGCTCATCTGAAAACCAGAAATAATAATACCTACTTCCCAGAGTTTTACTGATGTCCTTGAACAATGTCTGGAACAAAATAGGCTTGGGGGGAAAAAATTAAAAGATTCCTTTTTTTTTCAGTTGCTGGGAGTCCATTTTCCTGACATATCTCCCCTGTATGCAAGAAAATAGTTCTCCACAGGAAACTGGCTTCTTCCTCAGCCTGTGCAAAGCAGTAAGGGTGATAGAGAGGCAACTGGGCCTCAGTCCACTCCCGGAAACAACTTGTGATGCTCCGGGGGATGCCATTCCACATTAACCATCTCCCCAGAAGGCCAAAGGAACCTAAGGGGACCAGGTGGCTGCTCAGGTAAATAAGCAGACTGACACAAAGAAATATTTCCTAAGATTCAACTTACGACAAGAGATCTAGAGAAATAATGCAGGGCACTGCGAGAGAACGGGTAGGAGAGAAAGGGAGACTGACCTATGCATCTGTCTGGCTCTTGGCCAGGGCACCAGAGACTTTCAGTAAGCCTGGCGTTTTGATCCACTGCAGAAGAAAGGATTTGGGACTTTTCCACATCAAAATTGCAAAAAGAATACTGCTTTATATATCTCATAATGTAAAATAAAGCCCTGGCATTGTAGTTCATCTTCTCTGGCACTTTCTCAGTGGATAATAAGGCACTCCAGGTCGTGATGGTGATATTTTTTTGCATGAGTTTTCTGAATAAATGAAGTTATTTCATATGTCAAATCATCATTATATCTAATATCTCCTGTTTAATGTGTCCAGGAACGTAATTTTTGATTTGAGCAATTTGCATATGCATATTGTCTCATTACCTTAATACAATATTGTTTGGGAAGACTGATTCCTAAACACATGATGGGAATACAATTACCATGATGAGCTCTCATTTAAATTATCAGAAAACTTTCTAAATGTGTTTACATTCTGGATTGTATAAATTAATCATTAAAACAAGAATTAAGGATTTAGCAGAAAGGTTGTATGGCTTCTTAACTAGGTTTTCCTTTTTTTTCCTTTTATACATGTATTCCGAGGTGTTCCCTATTAACTGTGAGTTATGTCTAGACTACTAATGTCCTGGCAGAGAAGGGAAAGGAAAGCAAGAGAAACCCGATATTTAGGAGAATTACATCAAGGCAGAAATAAGTTGTTATTTAGTATTTTTAGGTTTGGTAAAAATGTAATTTTCTTAAAAAATAAATTAGATTTTTACCAAACCTATAAATACTAAATAAAATTTAATAATTTTAGTAAAATTTGTCTGCATGAATAATTCCATTTTATTTTATTTATTTTATGTTTTTTGAAGAACTCCATTTTTTTCTTTTTTTATTATGTTATGTTAATCACCATACATTATATCATTAGTGTTCCATGATTCATTGTTTGTGTATAACACCCAGTGCTCCATGCAGTAGTGCCCTCTTTAATACCCATCACCAGGCTAACCCATCCCCCCCCAGAACCCTCAGTTTGTTTCTCAGAGTCCATAGTCTCTCATGGTTCATCTCCCCCTCCGATTTCCCCCCCTTCATTTTTCCCTTCCTGCTATCTTCTTCTTTTTTTTTTTTTTTAACATATAATATATTATTTGTTTCAGAGGTACTGGTCTGTGATTCAACAGTCCTACACAATTCACAGAACTCCATTTTAAATATGAGTCTTAACTTTGATGTTTCATGTGCATGAAACTGCATGAGGGTTAATAATCAGTAAGGACTAAAGGAACATGGATAATCTGTCATGCTACACGATCATTCATTCATATATTCATTCATTCAAGAAAACATTTACTGACCACATGCTATGTGCCACGCATACAGCCAGAAGCCAAGAGTATAGCAATAGTCATGACAGAGCCATGTCACCGGGAACCGTCAGCTTAGCAGGACAGAGATAAATGAGCAATTACCATTGACTTTTGTGTAGCTCAAAGCTGAAGAGCAAGACCCCTCCAAAAAAGCCCTAGCACTCCTGTGGTCATAATTAATATGCCTTTTTCCTCCTACCAAATGTAAGCAGATATTTGGGTTTTACAACCTTCTTATGTTCAGAAAGACATGGATATGCTGTACTCTCACTGAGATTTGTGCCTTATACAATTTTGTGTTCTAACTAGTGCTGTTTCTATTCTTTAAAAATACTAAGTGAATTCAAAGGAAGAGAGGAAGGGAAGGAATGGGGACGAGAGGAGGAAGAATCATTCTACTATTGCATAGTTGCAATGTATGGACTTTGGAGTCAGAAACATCTAGGATTTAATTCCCTGTCCTCCATTTCTGGTTATGTGACTTTGAAGAGAAATCATTTAAGCTTTCAGAAACTCATTTCCTTTTTCATACTATGAGGGGGGAGATACCTATGTCATAGGTGACCAAAAGGATTAGAAAAGGTATTATGTGCATGAATACTGACAGGGAGTATAATACTGAAATTCCATAGATGTAGGAGTCCTACACAAAAAAAGGTTACAATTCAGCAGCTGTATCAGCATTTGACTGCTTAGACCATAGAACTGACTTAGAATTCCAAAAACTTTCCCCTTGAAAAACCTTCTTGGACCTCTCCTTCAATACAAATTCTACTGAAATTTCAAAGCCCCCCACTTAGCTCCATTCCTTAAGGAAGATGTCCTTTCATACCCCAGCCCTCCTTGAGCTGTTCTCTGAACAACCCCAAACCATCAGCATTTGTAAGATGAATAAATTTTTTGTGCAGGGCATTTAAGGGGATGGACGTAACAGACGAAACAAAGGCTCTGACCATCTTTGCTAACAGAGTGACATCATTAACCTCTTTAAGTCTTGGTCCTTTCATCTTGAAGCAAGAGTAGAACTCCCTGTGAGTATTCAGTAGACAATGGAATGTCTAACATAAACGTGAGGGCCTACAACATGAATCTTGCAGATCCTGGTTTACTTTCTGTAAACTTTCTGTACCAGTTTCCTGAGGCTAACCTAACAAATGACTATAAACTGGGTGGCTTAAAACAATGGAAGTTTATCCTATGACAATTCAGGGGCCAGAAATCCAAAATCAAGATGTCAGCAGGGTTGGTTCCATCTGGAGGTTCCAAGGGAGAATCTGTTCCAAGCCTCCCTCCTAGCTTCTGGTGATCACCAGGAATTCTTGACATTCTTGACATAGTTTGTAGCTGCATCACTCCAGTCTCTGTTTCCGTCTTCACATGGCCTTCTCCCTTGGGTGTATCCTCTGGATTTCTGTTTCCAAGTCTCTCTCCTTTCTCTTATAAAGATGCCTGTCATTGGATATTTAGGACTGTAGTATGACCACATTTTAACTTAACTAATTATATCTGCAAAAGCCCTATTTCCAAATAAAGTCACAATCTGGGGCTCCTAGTGGACATGAATTTGGGGGTGGGGCCACTATCCCACTCAGTAGACTTTAAATCTATTCTGATGTCCACCCCCGCCATGGCATCTTACATAATGCTGAGTATATAAAAGCTACTGAACAGGTAGTATTTAGGTGCTAATGAGCCTGAGCTTTTCTAAGAAAATCCTTGGCTTCATAGCCAAAGCCTGTATCTCTTAAGCTTCAAATGTACTGTCTGAAAAAATCACTCTATTGTTCACAAACAACAAAATTATTAACACAGCAAGACTGAAAGTGCTTTTTAAAACCCATACCCATATTACTGATGACTAAGTAATAGCATAAATGCAAGAGGCAGGAACACTTCCTGCTTAAAGCATAGACCAAGGCCAGCGTTTTCCTTATACTGTGAAAATGCGTCTAAAAGCTAGAATTGTACCCACATGCAAGCAGGAATAATTTTTCAAATGAATTAGATCTTTTTACTCTCATCTCAATACCTACATTTCGGTGATACTGTGTGTGTTCTTTGCCTGTGGTTTTGTCAGTGTCCTTTCTAAAGTTGGAAATCGTGAACTAAAAGAGGACTGAGTTAATCCTGGGATCTTTTCTAGCCAAGATAATAGGTCCATCTAGCCTTTTATTTTACCATTACAGTTTCTCTTGTGAGGAGCTTTTGAATGTCTAACCCTTTTTGGGAATTGCAAAGATATGCTTTTGGCAAACTGACCTTTGCAGAAGCGGTTTGGGATTTAACTGTCCTTCTCCCACTTATTTTACAAATCACCACCTCTGGGCTGCGTGGGTGGCTCAGTCCTTAAGCATCTGCCTTTGGCTTGGGTCATGATCCCAGGGTCCTGGGGTTGAGCCCTGTCTTCTGTCTCCTTGCTCAATCATTTTCTTAGGATTTTATTTATTTATTTGAGAGAGAGAGAAGGAGCAGAGCACTCGTGCAAGAGAGAGAGCACGGGCTGGAGGGAGGGGCAGAGGGAGAGGGAGAAGCAGACTCTCCACTGAGCAGGGAGGCCAATGCAGGGCCTAATTCCAGGACCCTTGGATCATGATCTGAGCCGAAAGCAGCCACTAACCAACTGAGCCACCCAGGCTCCACCCAGGTGCCACCAATAAATAAAATCTTTAATAAAAACAAAACCAGGGGTGCCTGGGTGGCTCAGTCGTTAAGCGTCTGCCGCCTTCGGCTCAGGTCATGATCCCAGGGTCCTGGGATCGAGCCCCACATCGGGCTCCCTGCTCAGCCAGAAGCTTGCTTCTCCCTCTCCCACTCCCTCTGCTTGTGCTCCCTCTATCTCTGTCTTTCTCTCTCTGTCAAATAAATAAATAAAATCTTTTTAAAAAATTAATTAATTAATTAATTAATTAATTAAAAGATAAAAAAAAAAAATACAGTCCTTGGTGTGCCAAGCAAGGGCTTTCAGAATCTATTTTTCCTTCGCTCCTTGCCCGCCTGTCTTTACCTCCTATGACTCTGCCATCATTATTCATCCCTGAAAACTAATGAACCCTGAGCATTCTTTGAATATACTAAGCTTCCTGACCTCTATGCCTTTGCGCATACCAATTTTCTTAACTGGAACGTCTTCTTCCCCTTTGGCTTATATGCTATGTGTGGTTAAAGATACATGTGTCCCCAGGGGAAAACAATCTAGAGTACTGTGTCTCTTCTTAAGTACACAAAATTAGGTTAATTATAATTGTTGATTATAAACAAAAGTAGAGTCTTTATTATGTCACTGAATGAGGCAGGTGGCTCCGGAAGTGGAAGGAAGGGAAGGCTTCCAGCTCTGCTCTTCTGCCATATTCACCTGTGTTGGCTGCATCCTCAGGGTGTAGAAGTTCCAGGAGGTGCATCCAGGCATGTCTACTGGAAAAAATTAGTCACTTTTGTCTTGTGGTTCTTTTATAAGAGAGAAAATAAAACTTTCCCAGAGCCTACAGCAAACACTCCAATTCATAGGACAATGCCTTGTGTTCCTCATTCCGGAACCAGGCATCAGGTTTTCGGGATTCACGTAATCTAATTATTTGAGGTGAATGATGTTGGGGTTTAACCACATTATTATTGTTGAATGCCACAACATCCTGGAAATGAGGACAAAGGCAATTGAAGTTTGTCAGAACCTTTAAATTTCAAAATCCCGGTCCAAGGATACTTTATGATCTTGTGCACCCAGGTCCTCATTGTGAGGGAGAAAACAAAGTCTTCATCTGATGGCCCCACTTACTAATTATATGATATTAATCAATTAATTTTGCTCCTCTGGAAACTTGTGCACTTGTGTTTTTGTAAATAATTTTGGTAAGAAATTATGTTTTCTGTGGGTTTTGTGTGTGTTGACTATGATTTTTACAACTGTATCTATGTTAAAATTAAAACTCCAGTGCTATAAAAATATACATAGTAGCTTAAGTAAAGCTGTATAAATATGAGGGAGATAAAATAGTATGTTTAAGATGGGACTGATGAGGTGGTTCAGAAATTCACATCTCTTATTTGCTATCCCTTCAGTCTCCATTCACACTATTTATGGGCTTACAAAGCTGTCACTTGGCCATTGTCCATTATCAGAGATGTACCAAAGATCTTTCTACAGTAATGGAAATGTTCTATTGCTATGCTATCCAATATGGTAGCAACTAGCCAAATGGCCACTGAGCATTTGGGATGTGGCTAGTGTGGCTGAAAAAATGAATTTTTAATTTTATTTCATCTGAACAAACATATGGCACTAGACCCTACTATATTGGACAGCCAGATCTATAGTCTCAATTCCTACCTTGCCTCTCTTCATACCATCTACTTCAGGTATAATTAACTATAAGTGGCTTCCACAGTTGCTAAGCCATTTCATGTCTAATGTACCTTTGTCATCATCTTTTCCTCGCCTGCAATGCCCTTCCCTTTTTTATCTACCTGATAAACTTGCTCCTTTTTTTAAATCAAATTGTCATTTCCAATTAACCTATTCATCCTTAATTGTTCTTTCCTTTGAAGTTCCATGATAGTGAGCATCACTATTATACTGTTTAAAATAATTTTAGGTGAAACTATTATGTCACTGCTCATTTTTACTCATCTCAATGTGTTTGCAAATAAACTTAGCTTTTAGGGGTGTATTTTTTATAGTACTATAATTTTCATAAGATTTGTTGATATTGTGACAAAGAAATGTCAGTATATGATTATGGGGATTATAAACTTGCTATCTGGGAATCCATGGAGACAGTGGAAATAACTCTGTGAAATTAATTGATAATATCAAATTCACCTAAGTTAGATTAATGGAAAATAAAAAACAAAGGCAAATTGACTGTTGCTGTTACAACTATAAGGGCTAACATTTCTAGAGAAGTAGCATGAAACGCAGGCCATTAGTAAGAAATACTGTATAAAAATGTTCAATGAGAAATACCCCAAACAATGCTAGACTATCCAGTTGATGCTGAAATATGCTGGGAAGATTACTGAATCCCCAGTATCAGTTTCAACATTAGTTGGTGAGGTAGTTGGTATAATGGAAACCAGGAAAATGTGATTCTCATCTCACCCCTTAGATTTGCAGGCTCTGTGACCTTGGGTGTTAAAAGTTGGAAGACAGTAAGTAACCTTCATACTGAGAATGCACTTTAAGACCAAAAAAGGATGGAAACCATCCCATACTGTTTACACAGAGTTTTATTCAGAGTAACTTACTGACAAGGGGGAATTGGGCTGGTGAATGATCCACGCAGCTACACGGCTATTCTGCACCCCCATTCTCTGCCAAGTCCCGTCCTTAATCCCCAGCTTTTATGGAGCAAAGGGCATGGTGGTGAGGTCACAGGATAGTTATCTAAAGTGGTGCCATCTGTGCACTACCTTAGGGAAGATCAGAACAAGCTTTCCCACATTTCAGTCAGAGCATACATTCACCTCCATGAGGCTCAGAACAGGTGGCCCCCAGAGAGGTCCTTGGGCAGGCATGAGCAAGAGGGAGGGCCAAGGGGGAGCCAGCATTGTATCAACATCCTATGTTGAGAATGTTCCTTAACTATCCTGAAGTTATCCCAACTACAGAATTACCTGGCTCACATACAATCACAGGAGGTAATGCGTGTGAGATGTATTCTATAAACTGTATAATAAAGGCATTGCCAGTATGGTGATGATGATTGTTATTATTATTATTTCCTGGTCAATCTATTCAATAAGCAGTTTCTGAAAATCTGTCTTTTATCTGTCCTATGTTATCATCTCTTCCAACACATACAATTTAGGAGTCACAGGAACAAAAGTTTACATTCATGGAAAAGTTCTAGGAAGTGTCCAGATATTCATGTCTAAAAAACAAAGTGTTTAAGATCTAGTAACCTGAAGGACAAATCAAGTCTGATATGACAAATCAATTTGATAGGAAAGATAAGTACAGAATTCTACAGCACCTTATATTACTGCTCAGTAAACATACTGAAAATTATGTCTGCAATTTCCTCTTCTACCCATATAAAATCTTCAAATCATCTTTGACCACATCATATTATTTCCAAAGCATATTAACTCCATTCCTTTCCCTCTCAGACACTGCTGTAACCCTTTCATTATCCCTCATTCAGATTACAAATTTCTTGATGGGTTTTCTTTCTCCCATGATTGTTCCTTCTGATCTACCCTTCCTGATTTTTCCTGGCTGGAATGCATTTTCCAAGTTCAAATATATCATCATTTTCCTCCATAGACACTTCCATCACTGCTTAAGGACTATGGATGAACCCAGGTTTCTTAGCTGGTTTATAGGATGACTTGCCTCATTTGTAAATCCATCTCCCCCACTCTCTGACCAATCCGTCCATGTTGTCTGGATAGTGTGGTTTCCCCGTGAACAGAGTTTGTTTGAATATTTCATCATCAAGACTTAAATGAACTTAATCTCAGTTATACCAAGTTTCTCAAAACAGGACTAATCTATCACTCTTATAGGATTCTTGTTAATGTGATCTTAATTCTTAATAGTGAGTACTTCCCAGGGGTCTGAACATCCACAAATGACTGCAAAAACCTCTCTGAAATCCTCAGCATGAAAAGGGCTTAAGTTATAATAATAAGAAATTAATAATAAGAAATAGCACACTTGGTATTTAGGAGCAGAAGGTCCTAATAGGCATCCTTGAATTACCCCTTTACTGGCTGTTCTAGCTAATCATAATTTAAGCCATTAGTGGGCCTCTATGAGATGCCAAGTGATTTCTTTACAAATGTTGCACAGGGGACAACTAGGGAATTGGTTCAGGATAACTATTCTGCCATTTTTATTCCTGCAAGTATAGGATAAAGCTGTGAATAGCATCACTCCAGGGTTGCAGTGCTCAGGAATTTCAACTAAAAAGTAATAAGTTAAATTTCACCAAAAATGTTACCCACTGCTCTTCAAGTAGGTACAATAAAATTAATGCAGATTTGGAGTTTTATATCAGACTATATTTAAGACTCTACAAAATAAAAGATAGAACTGAATTTTTTTTAGAGCTAGAGAACCTACACTTCTTTTCAAAGGCTTGTAACTTAAAAACTGCTTCTATATTTCAGTCAAAGTTTTCTGAAAGGAATTTTTCTTCCGGCCAGAGATTTTACAAGAAAATGTTCAAATGGGGGGGAAAAAAGGAAAAAGAAAAGAAAAAGAAAAAGCTTTTAACAGAAAGTTAATAGGGTGGCCTAAATGGAACCTGAAATGGAAGCATTCACCGCCTTAATGTGACTCTCTGTGGAACTTCAAAAGAAAAGACAGCCTGACAGGCCTTCACTAAATGCAGGAATGAGGGTGGGCTGCAGTTGTCATTAGCTGGGATGGTTACTTCATTTCTGAATGTATTTTCTCTACAACTAAAACAAATTATTTAAGCAGCAAAATACTCATTGGCTAGAAAATTAGTATGTTTCTCTGTGGACTTTGTTCTCAGCTCTGTGGAGAGAACAATCATGTTGAATTGTCATTTTTCATCTTAAGGAAAATGTGCTCCTAAGAACACAAGATATTAGAGGCACATTCTTGTACTCTTGAAAAATAACTGATAGTGTGATATTTTCCGTTCTTTTACTAATCTCAGCCATGAAAATGAGAGCTCGGAATGTGAATAGTTGTTCTCTAAATGCCAGAGATTGTCTTTCACATTCATACAAATGAATGTTGGTGGAATATCCACTTGTTGTGTGAACAGTGGCTCTTTGCTTGGTATGAGGTGACACTTGGAATTATTCCATCCTCAATCTTCAATTTGAATTATTTCATCCTCAATCTTGTCCAAAGCCTGAGACATGAAATACTATTATCTACATTATCTAACCTACATTTTCTAACCTCTGGGTTTTTGAATTTAGCTTTAGCTCCATTTATAGTTGAATAGTTTTGTATGGAAACACAAAATACAAAATTTAATAACCCACTATAGTTGGTTCTCCACTCAGAATAATATTTATCAGCAAGTGATTCACACCCAAATGTCTAATAAGGAATAGATCTAAGCTATTACTGCTATATTCCTGTTTTCATCTAAATTCCTCTGATGAAAAATCCTGGAAGGGGCAAAGCCTATGTGGGATCCCAGGGCCAGGGAAAGAGCATTCCATTGATCAGGAGCAGCAAGTGATGGAGGCTCTGTGAGATGGGTCATGGGATAATGAACAGCCAGATCCTCCCTCTGTCCAAAGTAGAAGCACAAGGCTAAGACAGGAGAGCTCAAAGCCAGGTGGATACAGGAAGCAGGCATACATGAAGAGCAGATGATGATCAGAAGAAAGCATAAGCCAATCAACTGATGTTAGCAGAACGGTATAGGGTATGATACATGGGATGATCTGAAAAGGCACAGAAATGGAACAGACATGAACTTCTTTTTTTTTAAGATTTTGTTTATTTGAGAGAGAAAGGGTGGGAAAACACAGAGGAAGAGGGAGAGGGAGAAGCAGATTCCCCACTGAGCAGAGAGCCCGACATAGGGTTCAATCCCAGGATCCCGAGATCATGAACTGAGCCAAAGAGAGATGCTTAACCAACTGAGCCACCCAGGCGCCCCCAGACATGGACTTCTTTATTCAAACAGTTGTTTAGAAGAGAAACAACTATACGTGAGGGTCTCAAAGGAGCAAAGATAGATTGAGATATGTATAAGATACCTTTTACTGATAACTATAGTACCCATGCCACAGAAAGCAATTTTCTAAGGGTAGTTGTGAATGCAAGCTCATTCCACTGATTGCGAACCTGAATTTCATGTGAGCCACTTACGAGCTGTGTGACCTTGGGCAAGGTTGGCTTTTTTTCAAACACCGCTTTGCCTCAGTTTTCTCATTTCCTAAGTGGGAACAAAAGAGTACATCTCACACAGTGATATCATTAATATTAAATGAGTCAATATACATTTAAGTGCTTAAAGCACTGTGATTATGGGTTGTGTTTCCCAGGACATTGCTAGGGTAAGAAGAAAGCTTCAGAGTTGTAATATCCATGTATGATGAGAGGAATCTGGAAGCTCCCTAAATATAGATCTAGTCCTTCCTGCTTGTCTGCTGTTCTGTTACAAATGTTGCAGCCATTGCAGGAAAGGGGGCAGGGAGGTGAGCGTGTGCTACAAGAAGGAAATCTCTCATAGCCATGAAGTATTTATATCCCAAAAAACTTCAAGAGGAAGAGTCCTAAAATAAAATTTAAAAAAAAAAAGGTCCACAATGAATATTTTAAAAGCCAAATAAGAATTGAAATTAATTAAAGTTACACACAGTTCAAATCCAGCTCAATACCTGAAAAAATCAAAGGGAGCATTCTCTCTCCTTAGCTTCCTGACAGTAGAATTTGCATGCCCTATTTGGTTAAAAAAATAATATTAACTTCAGTCTCCATTGTTTTTGCTTAAACCCAATGTCCAGAATACAACAAAAATGTATGAAACATATAAGAGGTTTGAAAATATGACACAGCAGCAAAAGTAAAAATATACAATAAAAGTAGACCCACACAGATTCTGACATTACAATTTAAAAACAATGTATTGGAAATAAGCATTATAAATCTGGTAAAGAAATTATAAGAGGGGCGTCTGGGTGGCTCAGTCGTTAAGCGTCTGCCTTCGGCTCGGGTCATGATCTCAGGGTCCTGGGATCGAGCCCCGCATCGGGCTCCCTGCTCCGCGGGAAGTCTGCTTCTCCCTCTCCCACTCCCCCTGCTTGTGTTCCCTCTCTCACTGTGTCTCTCTCTCTGTCAAATAAATAAATAAAATCTTTAAAAAAAAAAAGAAATTATAAGAAAAAATGGACAAAAATTGGTTAGTTGATGGAGAATTTCAGCAGAGAAAAATGAAACAGAAAAGTAAATATTTAGAAATATGAATTACATATGTATACATGTAATATATGTATGATATTATATACCATACATATAAATATATGAGGAAGAAGAGAGGAATAGTTCAAAACAGATAGCCCAGAAATGGATCAAATATAATCAATTGATTTTTGTAAAATGAGCAAAGGCAATTCAATAGAGAAAGGATAGTCTTTTTTTTTTTTTTTTTTTTTAAGATTTTATTTATTTATTTGACAGAGAGAGACAGCAAGAGAGGGAACACAAGCAGGGGGAGTGGGAGAGGGGGAAGCAGGCTTCCCGCCGAGCAGGGAGCCCGATGCGGGGCTCGATTCCAGGACCCGGGATTATGACCTAGCCGAAGGCAGACACTTAATGACTGAGTCACCCAGGTGCCCTGAGAAAGGATAGTCTTTTAAACAAATGATTTTGGAAAACTGTACATCCAAGTGCAGGAAAATTTAATCTAGATACAGACCTTACACTTTTCATGAAAGTTACCTCAAGAAGAATCATAGACCTAAATATAAAATGCAAACCATAGAATTCCTGGGAAATAATATATGAGAAAATCTAGATAACCTCAGTTTTGGCAATAATAGTCTTAGACACAACACCAAAATTAATAAATTGGACTTCATTAAAATTTAAAGCATCTGCTCTTCAAAAGATATGGTTATAAGAAAATAAAAAGACAAGCCACTGACTAGGAGAAAATATTTGCAGAACACATACCTGATAAAGGACTGTTATCCAAAATATGCACACACCTTTAAATCTCAACAATAAGAAAACAAACAACCAGATTTAAAAAATGGGCCAAAGACCTTAATAGAAACATCACTAAATAAGATATGCAGAAGGAAAACAAACATGAAAAAAGTCCCTCATATCATACATTATTAGGAAATTGCAGATTAAAAGAACAATGAGAAATCACTACATACCTATTAAAGTGGCCAAAATCCAAAACACTGACAGCACCAAATGCTAGCAAAGATGTGGAACAACAGGAACTTTGATTGAAAGTGGGGATGCTGCCGATGTCGAAGAGGTTACTGCCTATGTTCTCCTCTAGGATTTTGGTGGATTCCTGTCTCACATTGAGGTCTTTGATGGGTATTAAGGAGGGCACGTATTGCATGGAGCACTGGATGTTATATGAAAACAATGAATCACGGAACACTACATCAAAAACTAATGATGTACTGTATAGGGACTAATATAAGATAATAAAATAAAATAAAATTGAAAAAAAGAAAAAAGTGGAGATTCAATATGGTATAGCTCTTTGGAAGTCTGTTTGGCTGCTTCTAATTAACTAAACATACCTTTACCACATGACCCAGTAATCGTGCTCCTTGGTATTTAACCAAATTAGTTGAAAACCTTCATTCACATAAAAACATGCACATGAATATTTATAGATTTATTTATCTTAATTTAAGTACAGTTGACACATAACATTAGTTTCAGGTGTATAAAGGTGATTCAGCACCTCTGTATGTAATGCTGTGCTTGCCACCGGTGTAGCTATGGTCTGTTACCATGCAACACTATTACAATATCATTGACTATATTCCTTATATTGTACCTTTTATTCTCATGACTTATTCATTCCATAACTGGAAGTCCATATCTCCCACTCCCCTTCACCCACTTTGCCGATCCCTCAACCCCCTTCCCTCTGGCAACCATCAGTTTGTTCTCTGTATTGATAGGTCTGATTCTACTTTTTGTTTGTTTATT
This sequence comes from Mirounga leonina, assembly GCF_011800145.1. Classification (NCBI taxonomy): domain Eukaryota; kingdom Metazoa; phylum Chordata; class Mammalia; order Carnivora; family Phocidae; genus Mirounga; species Mirounga leonina. The sequence goes on from NW_023270268.1 coordinate 4,151,818, forward strand.
TATCTTTTTGGTTTTAGATTAGCAGCTTTATTTGTAACTGATCAATACTGGAAAAAATAAAAATGTTTTTCAGTAAAATAAGTGAATGGATAAATGAATTGTAGTATAGCCATACAATGAGATGTTATTCAGTAATAAAGCAAAATGAGCTATCAATCCATGAAAAGACATGGAGGAAGTTCAAAGGCATATTGCTAAGTTAAAGAAGCCAATCTGAAAGACTACATACCATATGATTCCAGTTATATGACATTTTGGAAAAAGAAAGACTATACAGACATAAAAAGATCAGTAGTTGTCAGGGCTTCTGGAGGAGGAAGAGAGGGATAAATAGGTGAGCACAGGGAATTTTTAGTACAATGAAACTATTCTGTGTGCTACTGTGATGATTGGTGCATCTTATTTTATATTTGTTAGCCTATAGGATATATAACACAAGGAGTGAACCCTGATATAAACTATAGAATTTTAGCTAATGATGCATAAATATTGGTTCATTAATTGTAACAAATGACCACACAAATGTTAATAAGAGGGAAACTAGAGAGTAGGCTCCTAGGGCATATAAAAACCCTATTTGCAGGGGCACCTGGGTGGCTCAGCCAGTTAAGCATCTGACTCTTGATTTTGGCTCAGGTCATGATCTCAGGTTGTGAGATTGAGCCCCACATTGGGCTCTGCATTGGGCATGGAGCCTGCTTAAGATTCTCTCTCTCCCTCTCCCTCTCCCCCTCTTTCTGTCTCTCCCCCACTCTCATAAAAAAAAACAGAAAACAAAACAAGACCAAAAACATATTTACTCTCTAAGTTTTATGTAAATCTAAAACTTCCCCCTAAAATAAAGTCTGTTGATTATAAATAAATAAATGTGTAGAAATTCTACAGCTGAAAAATTAATATCTGTTGTTAAGAATTTGTTGGATGTGCAAAATAGAAGCAATAAAATACAATTGGTGAAACTCAAAAAAAAAAAAAAAAGTCCACTATAAAGTATCCAAACTGAAGACAGGTTTGGAAAATAATGAAGAAGAAGACAATAGGATAACAGAGAATGGTTTAATATACAATTAATTGAATTGCCAGAATATTGGAAAGAGAGAGAATGAGGCAGATGATATTTTTAAGAAAGCAATTGCTGAGACTTTCCAAAACTGGTGAAGAACATTGGCCCTCATATATAAGAAACTTAATGAGCCCCAATCAAAATAAATTAGAAGAGAATTTCACCTTGAGCATCCTAATTAAACCACTGAAAACCAAAGATAAAATGAAATTCTGAAAAGTAACCAAATTTTTCCCCCACAGGTTTTTTTATTTTTTATTTTATTTTATTTTATTTTATTTTATTTTATTTTATTTTATTTTGTTTTGTTTTGTTTTGACTTTTGGAGAGTTTCCAGTCTGGGGCTTTTATTAATAAAACTGCTATAAACATTTGTGTACAAGGGCCTGTATGAAAACAGACTTAATTTCTATGGAATAAATGTCCAAGAGTACAACTGCTGGGTCTTATAGTTAATCCATTTCTAGTCTTGAAAATAATTGCCCAACTAGTGTTCAGCATGGACACTACATTGCTCTTGCAATATATGAGTAATGCAGTTTCTCCACATCCTTGCCACCTTTTGGTATTATTACTATTTTTTATTTTAGCCATTTTGATAAATGTGTCGTGATATCTCATTGCAGTTTTAACTTTAATTTTTCTAATGGTTAATGATGTTGAACATCTTTTCACTAGCTTATTTGGCATCTGCATATCCTCTTTGGTGAAATGACTGTTTATGGTCTTTTGCCCATTTTCTAATTAGATTGTTTGTCTTCTTAATGTTGGGTTTGGAGAATTTAATACATTTTGGATATTAGATCTCTGCTGGGTATGTGACTCAGAGATATTTTCTCCCAGTCTGCTATTTGTCTTTGCATCCTTTTCACAGTATCATTCACAGAGCAAAAGTTTAAAATTTTGATGAGGTACAATTTATTATTATTATTTTTTTTATGGATCATGCTTTTGGTGTCAAGTCTAAAAACTCTTTGCCTAGTTCTAAGGCTTGAATATTTTTTTTTTCCTATATTCTTCTTTAGAACTTTTATAATTTACATTTTAAGTCCATGGTTTATCTTGAGTTAATTTTTGTGGGAGGTGTGAGGTTTAGATCAAGGTTTTGTTTTGATTTTGGTTTTGGTCTTGGGGTTTTTTGGTTTTGTTTTTGGGTTATTTTTGTGTTGTTGTTGTTTCTTTAAGCTGATCATATATCTGGAAAAGTTACTGAACTCAGTTATTAGTAGTAATAGCTCATTGTTGATTCTAGTGCTTTTTCTATGTAATATTATAGTCTACAGTAAGAAGACTTATTTAAAATTAGGGTTTTTTTTTTAGGGCACCTGGGTGGCTCAGTCGTTAAGCATCTGCCTTCAGCTCAGGTCATGATCCCAGGGTCCTGGGATCAAGTCCCACATCGGGCTCCCTGCTCAGCAGGGAGTCTCTTTCTTGCTTTCCTCCCCACTTGTGCTCTCTCTCACTATCTCTGTCTCTCTCTCTGAAATAAAATCTAAAAAAAAAAAAATTTAGTTTTTTTTTTTTAATTTAAAATAGCTTCAGTATAGTGGTATAATCAAAAGCAACAGCTGACTTTCTATCAGAAACACTGGAAACTAGAGTCAATGAATTGACATTTAAAAAATATTGAAAGTAAAAACACCAACAATCTAGAGTTGTTTAACCAGCAAAATTACACTTCAAAAAAATTAACAATATCAGGAATAAAAATGGAGTGCTCTTCAATTCCCATGAGAATTACATGGATAATATGAGAATATTTGAAAAAAAGTCTTAGGCCAAGAAATCCTTCAATTTAGATGAAACAGATAAATTTTTTGAAAGACAAAAATTACCAAAACTGATGTAAAAATAGAGTATCTGAGTTCCTCTGTATCTATTGAATCTAGTAAAATAAATAGGTAGTTAAATTTCCCCAAAGAAACATAAGCAGAGATTACTTCACAGGTGAATTAAATCAAACATTTATAGAAAGACTATTACAGTGACTTATTTAGAAATTAGTGGAAAAAGAAATACTTTTTAACTCATAAGGCCAGCATTACTTTGATACTAAATCCAGAAAAATACATAACAGGAGTAGAAAACTATAGATCACTATCCCTTTTGATCACAGATATAAAAATCCTTGACAAATATGTGCAAATCAATTTCAGCAACATGTAAGCAGGAAAATGCATCAAGGTCAGGTCAAATTTATCCCAAGGATCCAAGTCATTTAAAGTCAATTAATGCAATTTACTATATATACAAAATAAGGGAGAAAAAATATATGATCATCTCAATAAAGACAAAATATCACAAAATTTTAAATCCATTCATGGTAAAATTTTGAGCTAATTAGCCATATGGGAGTTTTTATAGCATGGAAATCAAATGCTACAAATTTTTTTTTTTTTCCTGTCTCTGAAGAGCTGGTTGTTAAACATCTACTGGCACACCACTGATCATACAGTCTTATGCAGAAGGAGAAAATCCAGACTGAAGACACAGTAGAGAGAACAATACTCACAAGCTTTCTTTAATTAAGAAAGGTTCAGGGGCACCCCTCCCCTGTTCCCCCATCCCCCTTCTCCCCCTCCCCCCTTTCCCCCTCCACTCCCCTTGCTCATAGGCTCTCTCTCAAATAAATAAATAAAATCTAAACAACAACAACAAAAGGTTCAAAGTAAATTTACTTTGGCCAGTTATGTAGCTCTAATTTATGCTAATTAAGAACAGGTATTTACTTCAAACATAGGTGTTTATGTTTTTAAAGCTTGTTATGTGTTATATTTCTTTGCTAATGCCTATCAAATTTTGTGAGGCATGATAATTATGAGGCATACAAATAGGCAGGCTGAGCAATTCTTACTAACCCAAATTGATTAAGCAGGAGTAAATTAGAACTCTGGAGTTTGATCCATGTTATCTGTGTCAAATTTCCATATTTCTGTCTCCCCTTGTGGCACACAATGAAGAGTAAGGAATGAAAGCTAAAATAAAAAGAAGACCAAGCAGTACATAGTCTCTTTCTTGATTCCTTGTTCTCCATATATATAATAAGGAAAGATTAAAAATTAGCTCATTCAAGCAAAAATAAACTATTGGGACTACATCAAAATAAAAAGCTTCTGCACAGCAAAGGAAACAATCAATAAAACTAAGTCAACCTACAGAATGAGAGAAGATATTTGCAAATGACATGTTTGATCACATGTCCAATGTATCCAAATATATATGTATCCAATGTATGTATGTATTCAATGTATCCAAAATATATAAAGAATTTATAAAACCCATCACCCAAAAAACAAATAATCCAATTAAAAAATGGGCAGAAGACATGAACAGACATTTCTCCAAAGAAGATATCCAGATGGCCAACAGACACATGAAAAGATGTTCATTATCACTTACAAATCCAAACTACAATGAGATATCACCTCACACCTGTCAGAATGGCTAAAATCAACAACACAAGAAACAAGAGATATTGGCGAGGATGTGGAGAAAAAGGAATTCTTGTGCACTATTGGTAGGAATGCAAACTGGGGCAGCCACTCTGGAAAACAGTATGAAGGTTCCTCAAAAAGTTGAAAATAAAACTACCTTGTGATCCAGCAATCACACTACTGTTTATATACCCAAAGAATACAAAAGCACTAATTCAAAAGGACACATGCACCCCTATTTTTATAGCAGCATTATTTACAATAGGTAAGATATGGAAGCAGCCCAAGTGTCCATCAGCTAATGAATAGATAAAGAAGAGGTGTTTTATATATATATATATACATGCTGATATATATATGCTGATGTATATATGTTTGATTTGTATATCATGGAATGTTATTCAGCCATAAAAAAAGAATGAAATCTTGCCATTTGCTATGATGCGGATGGGGCTAGAGAGCATTATACTAAGCGAGATAAGTCAGAGAAAGACAAATACCATATGATTTCACTTATATGTGGAATTTAGGAAACAAAACAAAGGGGAAAAAAGAGAAAGAGACAAATCAAGAAAGAGACCCCTAACCATAGAGAGCAGACTGATAGTTACCAGAGAGGAGGCGGGTGGGGGGATGGGTTAAATAAGGGATGGGGATTAAGGAGCACTTGTCTCGTGATGAGCAGAGGGTGCTCTATGGAGGTGTTGAATCACTTTATTGTATACCTAAAATTAACACTGTATGTCAACTGGTATTAAAAACTTCAACAAGTAAAATAAAACGATTTTTTTAAAAAAATAGCTCATTCACTTCTCTTTGTATAGCTCATTTGTAAAGAGAGAAATTGATATAACACAAAACTTCCTTTGGTGTTTTACTTCTTAGCTGCCTCATGGAGTTTTATTTCTCATACTTCCATTCAGAGTTTTTAAAATGTATCTCTTTCTTTGTCTCTTGCATTTGTCATCTTTGCAATATTTTTAGCCAGAATTATTAACTAAAAAAAGCAGTGACAGATGTCTCACTAGGCATGCTGGGGTTAGGTTCAGACAGGAGAAAACAGTGCAGTTCAAGAATGCTCATCCTTTGAGTACCTCTTGCTGAGCAAGAGATCCTTTAGCCCTCCAGAGGGTTCTTTCTCCAAACTCCAAATTGACTGCAAGGAAAGCCAAGGCACCAACATCACAAAAAAAGAAAATACATTTATGGGGACACTTACCCCATAAATGTACATTCGTAGTTTTTTTCCTGCTTAGAAAGGTAGCCTAGCGTATTGGAACGCTGTGGATGTTGGGCCCTCAAAAAGCCAGCCTTTTATCACAGGACTGTCTCTTGCTAGCTGCAAGTCTTTTAATGTCTCTGAGCATCAATTTTCTTTCCTATAACAAGAGATGGCAATACCCACCTCAGAAGTCATTATGGGATTAAATGGAATCCTAATAAGCACTTGACACATAGAAAATGCTTGTGAGCCATTGCTTAGGTTGTTAGAATTATTGCAATAATTGTCATTGCTATAGGAAATAAAAGTTGTCATTGCTAAGATTCACCTATCTTTCGTAATAGCTAGGCTTCGGTCAAGCAGGAATTATGTAGTAAGATTACCTTTGAAATTGGGAAGGGGCTGATGGGTATTGAGTTTACATAGTCATTTGAAAGCTTTGGTGCCATAAGAATCTTTTGGGATACTTGGTAAAAATGCAGGTTCCCATGTTGCAGCCATAGAGCTTTTGATTCAGCAGCTCTGAATCAACTTGAGGGTGAACTTGAGGGTCTGCACCATAACAAGCAATCTTACCATTCTCCTGCAGGGCATTCCAGGAACAAATTGGGGACAAATACTGATTAGTTTGTACGATGGGGCATGCAGTCTACACTTGTTATCTCATTTAATCTTGAGGGTTCAAATTGAAAAAAAATGAAGCTGTTAGATTTTGGATGTATTTAAATATATCCATAACAGAGCGTGTGTTCCAAACCATTGCTTAACCTGTTCATAGCAGGTCTATGCATGGTGTGAGACCTGCCAGGCCCTTGGTGGAGAGTCACTCATCAACTTATGTTTGCTTAATTTGGGTCCTCTTGAGCCATCCCATCCTCCAGGGGCTCATGGCTGATTACCTAGGGGATAGGGAAGTACAGAGCAGGCTTGCCTAGCAGGTGACCTGTGCAGGCCCACAGGGCTCTGCACTAAGAAGAGCCCTATACTTGCCTTAATGCTCTGCTGTAATTGGACATTTTCAATAATTTTGGAAGAGAGCATTTCTCATCTTCTTTGACACTGAGTCCCACAAATATGTCTCACATGAAGAAGTTTGGTCGTATCAAGGCCTTAGAGAGCAAATAAAGTAAAAGTCTAAGATATGGATTTATTTGCCCCAAATCACACTGATCAAAATGAAGAGAGCCAGGATTCAGGTTGGTGTTTAGGCATGAGATCCTTATTTTACAAGTAACTGCAGAAGTCACCCAAGAAAGGTCCGCATCCACGAGAGGCCCACCGACAGCACCACAATTAAAGAGCTCCAGTGGAAGATCATTGTTTAAGTCCTAGTGACTTGTCCTGGAGCAACGCAGACAGCAGCCCCGGGCCCTCCTTCCTGACTTACTCCTGCTCCAATCCGTCCTACTGCAGCTTGAAGCCTATTTCCCTGGGCTGCTGGTGCAAGAGACAGAAAGATAACCAACCAGATTCCTTCTTTTGCACCCTCATTTTCAACTTAAATATGCTCACTAATTTTTGTCTTACTCATATTTTAATTAAAGGAAAACAACAACAACAACACAGACACACACAAATATTTTCTTCCTTTTCGTATGTTCCATTTTCCTCCTTTGTTTTACATTGGACCTGTAAAACATGCAGGATAAGCTCTGTCTTTCTCTCCTCCCTTCATCTTCAATGGCATTTCCCAAGGGTGGTTTTTTTTGTTTTTTGGTTTTTTTTACCAAAGCAGTAGAAGACTTTATTTTTTTTTAATTGGAACTACATTTTATTTATTTATTTATTTATTTTATTATGTTATATTAATCACCATACATTACATCATTGCTTTTTTTTTTTTTACATCATTGCTTTTTGATGTAGTGTTCCATGATTCATTATTTGCGTGTAACACCCAGTGCTCCATGTGGTACGTGCCCTCTTTAATACCCATCACCAGGCTAACCCATCCCCCCACCCCCTCCCCTCTAGAACCCTCAGTTTGTTTCTCAGAGTCCACAGTCTCTCATGGTTCATCTCCCCCCCC
>NW_023270268.1:4159665-4486950 GCF_011800145.1 Mirounga leonina
TATCTGAAACAAAAGCATTTGGCTTTGTTTCATTTATAATAGAACTAAGCTAACTCAGTAACACCTGCAACTTTCAAGCCCCAAATATGTGTCCCCACAAACCAGAAGTACAGTCTGAGCGTTACAGACAAAACAAGAGGCTAAACATAGGAGGTAGTGCAGTGTGGAACGGGCCACAAGGAATTTGCAGACAGGCAAAATCAAGTTTGTCTTCCAGAGGAAGCATTTGAGAAATGTGTCACTTGGGAGTAATTTTGAGCTTCTGTCAGTCTGGGTTTCTTCGTTCCTGAAACGGCAATTGCATTAGATACATCAGAAGGTAGATGCTAATTTTAAATAAAAATGGATTAGGGGCAGACAGACTAGGGTTAATTACCCTTCCTGGGAAATATCCGTCTCATAGAAGTGCCCCTGCTTCTTGGCTTGTTTCCATCATGAGGGATGGTAGAAGGACTGACAGCAAAATGGAGGAAGCAAGCAGGGTTGAGAACAGAGCAAAAAACCAACATAGGTAAGAAAATCAGTAGAACAAGGGAATTTGAGCTGGCCACCAAATGAGGATGAAGCCAGAGCAGATATGAAAAGCTAGAGGGGCAGTGTCAGGAAGATTCCAAGAGCCCACACATCTCTCCTGTAGGGAGAGATCAAGAGCCCAGGCTATTTGTCAAAGGGCTAGCTTTGCCCTCACTCTCAGTTTCTGGTACTTTGGAAATTTCTGCCAGTCCTTTGCAGTTGTATATAAACATTGTTTAATTATAAAGAAATATGTAAAGAAGAAATAGAAACATCTAAGGGAAGAGTAGGACAGCTGTGACCTTTGATGACATTCTTCCTGGGGACATATTCCAAGATAGTACTTCCTAAACTGTAGTGTGCCTAGAATCCCATGGGGAAGTTTGTTAAAATTAATTGTGAGACACACCTCCAGAGTTTCTGATTCAGTAGAACTGGGGTAGGTCCTGAAAATTAATATTTCCAGTGGGTTCCCAGGTGATGCTGATGGGGCTAGTCCAGGGACACTTTGAGAACCGTTGCTTGAGGAAATTAGTTTAACTACAATTGGAAACTCTTACTAAGGCCTCCAAAATTAGCATATTGGTGGTGATGTCTTATCCGCAAGTTTCCTATTTTTTTTTAATTTTTTAAAAATTTATTTATTTGACAGAGAGAGAGAGAAGCAGCAGAGGAAGAGGGAGAAGCAGACTCCCCGCTGAGCAAGGAGCCAGATGTGGGCCTGGAACCCAGGACCCTGTGATCATGACCTGAGCCAAAGGCAGAAGCTTAACTGACTGAGCCACCCAGGCACCCTCCAAGTTTCCTATTTTCAGTGTCCAGCACACAGTGCCATCAAAATTTACTGGTCCCCAAAAATGAAGTCCTAAAGTAGGCATTCATCTTCTAAATTGGAAATCTTTCTTTGTATGTCTTCAATGTTTGATTTTTCCCCACTTCAGAGGCCTACTTTGTTATACTTTCAGTAACAGTTGCTTACAGAAAAAAGGGTTAAAATCCTTACATGGGACTATAACCTTTTAAAAACCATTACAGAACCCAGCTGAGCTTCTGATATGTGCATTAGGAGGACAGCTGTGGAAGAGGCATTTTGGGGAACTCTCCAAGTCTGCAATTTGCAGATCCTTTTAATCACCTCCATTGTCCCGAAGATCTCAAGCTTTCATTCTTACAGACAAAGTTGTATTTCCAGGGTTTTCCCTTTAGTTGCCTAGGATTCCAAGATGCCAACACATGAACCCCTGTTTATTTTTTTTACTCTTTTTATTTCTAATTCCTTGGAGCTGTACTCAGAGTTAGCTCCAAGCAGTTAGTCTGCTGCAGATGTGTGAGAGAATGGTGAGCAGACCCTGACCATCCTCAAAAAAGAAAAAAAAATAGCATTCGTGTGACATTAAGAATAAAATCAAAGTGGAAGCATATAACAAGAGAGTGATATCCTGAGTCAGGTATTTAATCCTTTCTGATATTTACCTCTCACCCCAGTAGGTAAAGACAGCAGGCTTATGTAGGAATGGCTTGTTTAAAGTTTGGACCCATATAGGCATTCGGCTACAGCAGAATAGAGAACTAGAAGAAAACAAAGATCACGAGTCTACTTTTTGTGGTTCTACTGAATGGAATATAAGGTTCAGCAGCAGTTTAAGAAAAAAGACATTTGGTTGAGGATGTCTACCCATGTGACCAATTTATGAATAACTCACCAAGTGGCCTCCACCTCTTTTGTTCCTGTGGGGTTATAGCTATCCCTATTTAATGGCTTCAAAATTAAAACTGAGCCTGGGTGGCTTAGTCGATAAGCGTCTACCTTCGGCTCAAGTCATGATCCAAGGTCCTGGGATCGAGTCCCTCATCAGGCTCCCTGCTCAGTGGGGAGTCTGCTTCTCCCTCTCCCTCTGCCCCCGCCCCTGCTCGTGTGTGCATACTTTCTCTCTCTCTCAAATAAAAAAAATCTTTAAAAAAATTTAAAAAACTGAAAATATTTATTAACTTAAAATAACATTAATAAATCCATTAAATTTTAACAGAAACGACACATTAAAAAATAACTATATTTCCCCAAACCAAAATGAATTAAGAAGAAAGCATAGTTTTACTTTTTACAAATATCTCTAATTTCTGACTTAATAGAAAACAACTGGTTTCTCATACTGCCTCTGCATGAAATGAATTTTGTGCCCTTTTGTTTTGGTTAAAGTAAGTGAAAAAAAAAATTGGCCTCACACATATATGCAGTTGGAAAAGGGAGGGTGATTTTCAGAGCCTTTTCAGATAAATATGGATATTCTTCTTTGAGACTACGCCTACTCTTCACAAGTGCTCATTTTGTAAATGTTAGTTAAAATGTAGAACCTGAAACCATATCAATGAAATTTTTCATACTATTATATTAAAACTCATTGGTCTATCTTGCATGTTAAATAGATATTTTACTCATGCATGATTTCATAACCCAATACACACACACACACACACACACAGGTTATACCAAGGAAATGCTGAACAGAAAAAAGTGAAGCCGTATTAACATTAGCCAAAACTGACATGAGGCAAGTAGGATAAAGGATCTGAAGAGAAATCATTCTTCTTCAATATTTAGGATCTCAGCAACATATCTTTTATATCAATAAACCAAAAACTGTGATAATAATAAGGTAATTCCACGTCCCTCTCTCAGAAGTTGGTAGATCAGAAAATAAAGAAAAAAGAAAAACATAAAGGTAGAGGAAATTTGAACACTAAAATGAACAAGTCTTATTTCATAGATGTGATAGGAATAAAAGAAGGATGAAGGAAGGAAAGAATCTTTGAATCTAGTAAATATAGAATGCTAATTCTTAGCAAATGTGCTTAGCAAGTACATATTGATGTAAGAAAGATGTTAGGGTTCAGAACCCACGGCCATCAAAGAATTCTTGAGTCTTCTTTGGTGCAAAATGTGGTTTTATTAAAACACAGGGACAGGACCCGTGGGCAGAAAGAGCTGCACTGGGGTCATGAGGAGTGGTCAATTATATACTTTCAAGTTGGAAGGGGTTAGGGATAGTTAAGTCTCTAAGGAATTTTGGAAGCAAGGTTTCCAGGACCTTGAAGGGGCTAGCTGTTGTTGGGAAAAAGTCACTTATTACCGTCTAATAAAACCTGAGTCATGAGACCCTTCAGATGTGTATCAGGGGGTCATTTGCTTGGGGGATGATTGCCAACATGTATCTTGGGGGGTAGAGATAAAAGAAGTTTCCAAAGGAATTTTTATATGTTAATGTAGACTTACAGGTTCCTGGGGGTTGGGCTAAGATTGCCTTTTGCCCTTAGTAAAGTATTAGCATTGAGGCAGCTGAGTCCCTAGAGAAAGGTCATTCTGCTTGTTTCAAGAACTTGTGAATGGGCTGTAAGTAGTAAGGAAACTTTTCTTTTGCCTTTGTTTCCCACATCACATGTGATATTATATGATGTGATATTAAGCTGCAAAGAAAAACTTCACAAGTTACCAAAAGCAGAAATCATAGATGCCATTCTCCTGACTATGATGCAAAAATGAACAAACAGATACAAAAAGTAGAGCTCCCAAGTATCTATCCACTGAATGTTTAAATTATTGTCCCTGGTAACACAAAATGTAGCCAGAAGTGATCAGAGAAAATATAACAGGCAAACTACATGAATTTTAATGTAAACCGTCCCTGGAGATTAAGAAGGAAAGTGTGTTTGTTTCCATCCTCCTGCAAAATGGAATTTATCTTTATAATAATGATTTTACAAAATCAAAAAATTGAACACAAAACACTGTATATATATTAGTGGCAAATGACAGAAGCTTAATCAATTAAAAAAAGGTGAGGGGGATTTTGATTTGCCATACACAAGTGTCCATTGAGTGGATTTAGTTGAGACAGGAATGAGTCCAAGTTCTTCAAGTGATGTCCTCACATTTTGTCTCTTCCTCATCTTTGGGTTCTGGTTTATACTGTGTGGTCTTTTTCAAATGTTGATTTTGTGCTTGTTGGCAAAAACTACGGCAAGCATTTCCAGATCTGCATCTTATTAGTTTAGCAATTGCAGGTAAAAGTGAATTTCTCTTTCCTAATAATTTTAGCAAAACATCTGAGTAAGAATCTCATCCCTAATGTTGAAACGCCCTACAATAGCAAGTGAAGTGTTTGTGGGAAGAGTGTGAATATGTCATTTCAACTGATGGCAAGAATATAATTGGTGATTTTTAAAAATGCTCATCTGGAAAGCTAGATTTTACCCTAGGAATAAGAGGAAAACTCCAAAATTTGATTAAGCCCACAAAGAGAAAACAACAATGAAGCTTTAAATAAGCATAAAATGAGATTGAAATGAAATATGATATACACATTATGGGATGGTAAAGTGTGAAAATATAAAGATGTCAATTGCTGTCAAATTCATCATGATTGAAATCCCAAAAGAATTTTTAAAGACTCTTGGCCAGGATATTTTAAAATTTATCTGCTCCCACCAGAAAAAAAAAAAAAAGTGAAGGAAAAGTTAAGAAAATGTTTATGAAATTATGAGAAGATCTTTGTAGGTATGTAGAAAAAAAATACTCTAAAGCGATAATAATTAGTCCACCATAATATTAGCATGAGAATTTACAAGTAACTGCCAGATTCAATGGAGAAAGATCCATGAATAACTAACTGGAAATGATCTTTATGATAAATTTCACACTTTAAATCATTGAGGTCAAAATAGACTCTTTAATAAATTAATGTGTTGATACACTATTCGTATTCTTTTGGGGGAAACACTTAGATTTCTTTTCTCACCCTGCAAACTAGATTTTTCCATGTCAGCAGGTATATTCTTGTATGTTCCTATTTTTATCCATATTTATAAAAGCACAGATTACTTTATCTTCATAAAAATGATTAAAGATCAAAGAAAAGGAGAGAAGGAATTAAAAAGAAAGAGAGAGGGGAGGGAAAGAGTAAGGGAGGGAGGGATGCAGGAAGACAGGCAGGGGAGCTCTGTCCCTGATGGAAATTAGGTTGCAGGGAGAGGTCACAGCTGGTCCAGCAGGTAAAGCATGATTAGCACCAAGCTCTGGAGAATTGAAGAGGTGATATAGAACTTTGTGACTGTGTAAGGAGGGAGAAGTTGAGAATAACTCTGAGGTACCTCAATTTCTTTCCTTTTTTATGATTTTCAAAGCTGAAGAAGTCAGATTTTAAAATTTAACATCCAAAATAAAATTTTTATCCAAGAAATTCTAGAATTTTATATTCCCAAACCTACAAGTTTTATAATGCTTTAAATCTAAAAAGAAATTATGGTAGATAATCCTCTCTAGAGGAGATGAGTTTGGGTTGGGGGTGGGAAATAAATGAAATATATTTGGTTTTTGCCAGTTAATTGGCAACCACTTTAACTTGAATTAGAAATACATCTCATCGGGGTGCCTGGGTGGCTCAGTCGTTAAGCGTCTGCCTTCAGCTCAGGTCATGATCCTGGGGTCCTGGGATCAAGCCCCGCATCGGGCTCCCTGCTTAGCGGGACGCCTGCTTCTTCCTCTCCCACTCCCCCTGCTTGTGTTCCCTCTCTCACTGTGTCTCTGTCAAATAAATAAATAAAATCTTAAAAAAAAAAAAAAAAAGAAATACATCTCATCTCCAGAATGAAACGTCTACAAATCCACAGTACTCATGTCCTTGCTCTCCTCCTTGGGTTGGTTCTCATTGGCTTTCTCACAGTTGTCTTGACTTTTTAAATGTCCTGTTCTCATAGACATTATTTCCTCAGATCGGAGGCCTGGAATTACAGTCATTGGTAACCATGAGGATGGGTTTCCTGGGACCAACCTCCAATTTGGTGGAGCCCTATTGAAATGCCAATCAAAGTTCTAGGCAGCAGGGGAAGAAGGCTTCCCCGGAGCATTCATATTCTGAAATGTAAATTATGGTTTGCCTTGACTTCCACTGCAATCTTTAAGATGTCCTCCTCCCTTTGTTCAGAAAACATTCTCAGTGCAGCTGGGAATGCTATTTCCAATTAACAGATAAATCTCCATGTAAGGAAAGTAAGACTATTAACATTTTTAGAGCTGAGCTTGGAGGCTTTTTCTCATAGACCATGTCAGCTTTGCAGTGTCTGGAAAGAATCATGGTTGGGGTGGAACATGATCGATTTAAAATGGAATACAATTTTACTAGGAAGTATGCTTATTAGAGTTTAGGAATCATAAACAAGCAACTCTTGCCAACCTATTTAGGTTTGTGTACCATCGTAATTAAAAAGCATTTTATAAATACAAATAGATAAAAATCTATTTTGTAATTCAAATGATCACTTTTAAATATTTATCTTCCTCTGGGAAATGTTAGAAATAATGAGTTCGAATGACTTTTGAGGAAAATCAAAGTTATATGCACGCACTCGTTCACGCATACATGGACACACTGATGGCCTGTTTGTACCTTTTCCCAACTGTGCTAAAATTGAACTATTACCTTCAACAAGTCACCCTGCTGTCTGGATGCACGTTTGCCATGTCATTTTGCAGTCTCTTTTCCTAAACGTAGAGTGCCTTTCACCACTGCTTGATTTTGGCCAATAGGGCATTTGTAGACTTGATGCAAGCAAAAGTTCTAAATGAATGCTGTGCTTCCAAGGGTTTAACAACCAGCTCTCCACTTATTAAACAGCTTAAGTGCAGAACCAATTGTTAAACAACTTAAGGAAAAAGTTTGGGAGTTGGTACAGCTAATGATTTCCATGGTGTAAATACTCCCACCACAGCCAATTTCAAGCTACCCATGAGACACTGGTGAATATGAAGATGGGAAGAAACACGTAGTAACAATATTTTATAGAATGTCTACTGAAGGGAAGGAAACATCCTTCCTCCACCCCTCAAGGTCTTCCAGTTGGACTAAAATTAAATTGACATGAGACAGATTAACAGGAGAAAAACCTAAAGATTTATTACATGTGCACAGAGTCCCAATAATGAAATTGAGACTTAAAGAAATGACCAAGGTAAGCAGTTCTTATACTTTTTAGACAAAGAGATAATAAATCAGAGGAATTGACAGGACAAAGACAACTTAACTTGGTGAGTTTCAATTAGTAAGGAATTCTGAACAGAATTTGGGCTGGGGTAATAAATTAGTAAAAGGAAACAAGGGTTGTTTATATACACTTCTGGGCTCTAAATTTCCCATATCTGGCAATAAGGACGTCTCTTTACCTCTTGGTACAGGGAGGGCACCTTTCTCGTGGAGGTTTATTTCCTGCTGTCAGGGGGACAGAGGGTCTGAGTGTCCTTCCTGCGCAGGCTGTCTCTTAGGTAACTTTTATTTAAAATAATCAATATGCCAAAGTGGCACATTTGGAGGCAGTCTGCCCTTCGCCCCTACCATACAAATACAATAGACCTAAACGACCTCAAGTTCCTAGATAATAAGAGAATGTAAAAAATAATTAGAAAATGGTGAGTTTTGAATACTTGTCTTTGTTTTTAATGTAGTTAACTGTATCTTTATATAATTTAAGTTTTGATAATGGCTGTTTTTAACAACCAGCTCACAAGAGGCTGAAAATATAACAGTCACCTCTTATAAATAAGGACAACCAGCTGCAGCACACCCCTGCTTGAAGTGAACTTTTCCCGTTGGCCCTGCTCCATGGCACCCTTGCCATCGCTCTGAGAAGCTCACTGGCTCAAGGGGAATAAAGACATGAAGCAGTGTCTCCAGCTTATTCACAGGCCTGCAACCTGAAGCAGAACCGCCCTGCTAAAGTCTGCTGAAGCTTGAGCAGACCTACAGCTGCTGACATCCATGGAAATGAAGGATTGCTATTTCAAGCTACTGAGGTTGGAAGTAATTTGTCAAATAGTATTAGTGTAGTACTATGTGACTAGTAGATCAACTTCTTTCTGAGAGGGAAAAAAACAATATCACGTTGTTATTATGATAAGAGCCAGTGAGTTATTAATCATTATCTCAGCTAATTATTGTTATTTATTTTTGTATTTTCTGTGGAAACTAATTTAAAATGATATAAAGTCATATCTGGCTGGATCATCTGGCTGGCCGGCTTATTACCAGGAGTTATTGCATTACTTTAGTGATTGCATTTGCTTGATATTACAATTATCTTGTTGCCAAGTAAGTATTCATAGTAACAGCATTTAGCTATTAACGTGTTGGTAAGCAAACCCGATTGACATCAGTAGGGTGTGTTTTAATGTCAACTTGTCCAAAGTCACCCTAGGCCTGCATCTGTATTAAATTACCAGTAATATAGATACACTTCCTTTTGCAATAATAACTCTCAATCAGAGGATAGTTCTACAGAAAGAGCCTCTGTGGTTAAGTTTTTAATAAAGTGAGACATTGATTTGACATCATGAAAATGCCAATGCAATAGAGCCAATGGAATTAATCTTGGTGCTGTTGTCTAATGAAAAACAAAAACATAGAAAAGAATTTAGTATGCAACCATCTATATGCAAAAAATGGAGGTCATAGCGTGCAGCGTAGCCATAGCATGTGGGACAATGGTGGTTCCCCAATTGTTAAAAAAAAGAAAGGAGGAAAAAGAGAAAAAAAAGAAAAAAACCAGTAAAAGTCCCATCATTTAGACCTTATAAGTATGCTGGCCTTAAAATCACACATGGATTAGCAAGCAGTTTCATACTCATACCACAACCAAAAAATGTTCTGCCAGAAGCATGTCACTTCCAACTTCCACTGCTCCCACCCTGGTCTAAGTCTCCAGCAAGTTGTACCTGCTCCCTCCCTGAGCACCACTTCTTCTACCCTTGTTTCCTCTACTCATTCTGCAAAAACAGAACTCACATCAGGTCACTCATCTGCTCAGAACCCACCAAGGCCTTCCCACCTCACTTGAAGGGCCTCCCAATGTCTCCGGGATCCTTCTCACCTCTCTGCTCCCTTTCTCTTCCTTCACTTTCCTTGCTCTCCAACCCTGTTTCTTACTGCTTTGCTCACCCTGAAAGTCCAAACCACTCTCCAGACAATCAGCCACCATACATTAGAATTGTGAGAGTTTTAGTTCTTGCCACTCTCTGTGCCCCGAGTTTGCTTCCCATATTATCCTTACTGTTGACTCTTTATATCTGGACTCTACTAGGACTATCTCTTAGTGAGGCCTTCTCTCCCCATCTTACTTGAAGTTGAACACCATGCCCTTTCTCTCCTTACCTCTGTCAATATAAAATAACTATATGTTATATTATGCCAATTTACTCTGTTTATAACCTCTTTCCTCCCACAAGAATATAAATAAGCTCCATGTGGGTAGGAATTTGGGTCTGTTTTGTTCCCTGTTGTGGTATGTTCAGCACCCGGCGCAGTGTCTACACATAACAGATGCTCAATAAATAGTTGCTGATCAGATAAGTATTTGCTTATAAAGCTGTGAAGGTTAGGTGAGTCACCTATGCACAGGGCTTGGCATTGTGTCTTGTTTTATAGAAATCTCCCAACAGATGTTCATGATAATCATAATTTTCTTTTTCTTATTGAAAGTCAAATGTAGGTGACAATGTGTAGAGGAGGGAAGAGTGACTTAAAACTTAAGAGACCGGCACATTTTTTAAAAGTGTTCTAAATAAATCTCTAACAGACCTGATGATTTTTCAAAACTATTTAGAAGCTTTGGACTTAACATTATAAAATACCAAATTTCAAATTCACTCAGATCTCTCTCCATTTCAATTCTCAAGAGAAAGTAAATAAAGTGACAGATGAAACAAATGTGATGAAAGGCTTACATTCTTGGGTACTTCTCCTTATGTTCGAACTCAATAAAGAGCTGACTTGTCTCTGGAGCTTTTGCCAGCAAATAAACATGCTTTTCCTTTGCTGGCTCCCCTTCCTGCCAGGCTCACTAACTATGCATTGTTCCAGGCTCTTTAGTTTCTTCTCTTCAAGGCACTGTCCCTCAGTGAACTCACTCCTCGCATGTTTGTAGCTATCACCCGTGCTCAGATTATATCCACTTTCCCCTGGTTTTCCTTATTTCTCATTTCTCATTCTTTCAGCAGTTTTATGTTCCTTGCTATTTCTCAAATCTCTTTATAGCTAACTGTCATAACTCGGTTAGGAATGTGAAACTCTCTCACCAGGATGTCACTTGTCTGTGTGATTCCACTGTCTTCACTCTCTTTTACTTTGGTTGCCTTGGAATGTTTCATCAAAGATCTTAACTCTTTTTTTTTTCTTTCTTATAATAATTCCTTGAATCTTTTCTTTCCCTTTTCAACCTGCAGTTGCATTTGCAACAAAGTATATTGAAAAACATTAAGATACGTTTCCATTGCTTTCTGATTATTCATTAGTACTATTATTATAAAATATTTCTGCAATATAAAGTATATTGAGAATAAATATCCAATATCCATATACCTACCGCTCAGAATGAGAAATAAAACATTAGAAGATATTGAAGCCCCTTGTGTACTCTTCTGCAATCACAGTCTTTCTTTATCCACAAATAACAACTGACCTACTGAATTCATTTTTTATCTTTCCCATGCGTGACTTTTTAATGTAAAGGTATAAACTTTTGTTCACATTTATTTCTTTAAACAATAACTAATTTTTTTTCATATTTTGCATTTCATATAAATATTATCATGCTGTTTTTATTCTCAGCATCATGTTCAGAGATTCATCTGTGATGACATATGTACTTCTAGTTCATTCTTTTTCACTGCTGTATAGTACTCTATCATTTAAATATACCATGATTAATTTTTACAGTTTGCAATAGATTATTTGTTCTCCTCTGCCTAACTGCTGCTTAAATAATCTTTCTTAATTGCCAAATTAGTTAATCCCCTGCCCTGTTCAAGAACATAAGTACTTCTCCTTTTGCCTATAACATTTATTCTCCTATAGCTAGTATTTAAGATCTTTTATTGCATTTTTTTTATAGTACTGCCATTCTCCCAGGTATTTTCTCTATACCTTAGTAAAACCTATCCTATTCTCATCCCCTAATAACATCTTCCAAATACACCACAGAAAACTAGCCACTTGAGTAATTTTTATTCTCTCTCACTCCATTATCTACTTCCCTGTTATTTCAAGCTTTTACCTGATTTAGACCTGGTTCTTCTAATTTAATCTCTATCTCCTTCTCTTTCTTGCTCTTGCTGACATATTTCTTACACTACTGGTAAATATTCTTTTTCATGAATATTCAGGAAAGTACCCAATCTACACAAAAGTATTCATTGGACCTCCACTGGAAATGGGTGGGGATATAAAGACAGATAAAGAATGAAATATAGCCCCTGTCCTTTAGAAACTCAGATAATTATATGTCCATAAAGAAACAATGACAGCTCAACACAGTGAATTCATGTTCAGATTTTATGTAAGGTGTTGCTGAAGCATAGACATGACTTCTTGCTTACCTTTGGGAGAGAAGAAGGAACAGACTTTTAGGGAGCAAATGATATGCCCATAATGAGTTTTAAAGGATGAATAGTCAGTTGAGAAGGTGAAATGAGAAGCAAATGGAAGAGGAAGGGATCTCAACAAAATTTTACGGACTACATCCATCACGCCACACATGCACAGCATGGGCTGGGAAAGTTTTAAAACTTGAGAGTTAGGCAGTGATCAAGGGATCAATGAGTTAATACATCTGAATTGCTTTACTTTTTTAGTTCCCAACACCCAGTAAATACTCTCTAATTGTTAGCCAAACAATAGGAGGTCTTGAATGCCAGGCTACAGTACTTGGATCAGGGTAAGTGTGAAAGGGATTTAAATGAGGAAATGGCATTTTAGGCTTTGCTCTTTAGAGGGAATACTCTGAAGGTATTGTGAATGGATAAGACAGGAGAGAAGGGCACAAGTCAAGAGGACACTGCAGTTCCCACTAAGGGACAGCCAGGCCAGGGAAGAAGTGGTTGCAGTGAAGATGAGGAGGAGGTGGGTTCAACAGGCACTTAAGCTATCGATCTGCCACTGAGTGTGGCAATTGAGGGAGAAGAAGGAAGACCCATGAAGGAAGTGCAATAAGGAAATTCTCCTTAAGAAACTGAGAGCATTTCCTGTTTGTTCCTCACTGAACCATCTAATAATGACTTAATGCCTGTCTCTCAATACAGTGTGCCCAAAAATGTGGCTGATGATGACTGAGACTAGGAAACAATGTTCTCTAATGAGGTGTGTTATGACATATGACATTAATGGATCATGTACATTAAAAGCAATTAGAGCAGTGTTAGATGAGTAGAATAAGCATAGTTTTTGGTACTTAAAGAAAAGGCATATTTAATTTACAAAAACAAAAACATTCTTCTGAGAATGATTCCTAGATTGAGACTAAAAGCCACTTATTTTATGATTGAGAAAATTTTGTCTCCAGAGTAGTATATTAATTGTGGCTGTCAGATTCATGTTCTTTAATTCTTCTGTGAGATGAATATAATATTTTAAAATGTTAATGTCATAATGAGGCTTAAAATACAATCAGGAATATATCATGGCAGCTTCCTAACGTGGAGACCAAGGCTTAACTAGCCATTTTAATTCAGTAGCCATTAAATCAACTTCCCTTGCCACCTTCTATGTTTATCAGAGGTCAGAAAGTGTTTTAAGAAGTGGAGAAACAAGGATAAAGAACAAAAATTCTACCTTGGATTAAGTCACAGTTAGCCCAGGACAAACAATTACAATAGAAAAAAACCCAATTGTAGCAAAAGCATGCATAAGACAAAAGAATAGTCTGTTGAAGTTTTGAGATCCAGGGAAGGATGGGGAAGCATTGCAGGGTTTTAAAACAGAAGTGGAAAACATCTGAGATACGTTTCCAAAGTGTCTCTTTGGTTGCAATGCGGGAAATGGATTGAACAAAACCAACATGAGAGGCAGAGGGATATTATACTTGACTATTGGACTGGCCAGTTGAGAAAGAATTCACACCTTAACTAAGGCATGATGTAGAATATGGGGGTGGGGGAGAAGGAGATGGTGGCTAAAGGAGTTTTGGAGCAGAGCAAAAGAACATGAAAGTGGTTGTCTTTTGAACAAGTGGTGATGTAGGCATATGATTTCCATCTAACACCAACTGGATGGACCATTACATCTCAGCAGAGGTGACATGGCATGATGGGCAAGGTCACACTTTGCCTGAATTTGAATCCTGGAATCACCACTTATTTAGCTGAGTGTCCATGAGCTTGTCTGCTTACACAATTATTCATTTCACAACAATCATCAGAGACCATCGTCTCTAGAGGAATAAAACCAGCCAAATTCCCTAGTTACCATCTTGAGACGTTAGCGCTCTAGTACCTACCTCACTGAGTTATTTTGAAAATTTAATGAGTTAAAATATAAAAGTGCTTAAAATAGTGTCTGACACATAGGAAACATAATGGGAGTGTTGGCGATTGTTATCTTATTCCAATATCCAGGTACACGGTCTGGTAGCATCATGAGGCACTTATGAGAATTTCCAGAGGATGTATTATATCTTCAGCATCCTAAAAGTAGATGATGCTTTCCTGCCAGAAGGAGAGTGTCGCACCCAGGGAGAGACTGGCACTCTGCATGGCTCTCAACAGCCCAACCTTGCTCCCACTCACCAGAACTTCTTCCTCCCTTTTAATTAAGGCCTTGTTCGGCATCATTCAGAAAAGTCCCTCATGCTTAATCTATGACTCATAGTCCAACCATTTGAACAGTACAAATGTTTCCTCTGCAGGAAGGAGCAGATGCTGTGGTGGAAAACAAGGAGGGGGGAAATAAAGCAGGGAGACTCATAAATGTGGAGGAAGTTGGGGCTAAAGAAATCACAAGTTTTCATTGACATGTTAGCTTATACAAGCTTCTTATTTTTCATAACACAACAATCATCAGAGACCTTTGTCTCTAAAGAAAATAAATCCAGCCACGGTCACATCAGTTACCATTCTGGGAGTGTAGATCTGCCATTGGATGCCACACCGGGTAGGAAAGGTTTCTCTCCAGGTAGCAATAAAAGAGTTATCAACTCATTCTGGTACTCCTCTGGGACCCCCCCCCCCAAAAAAATAATAATAATCTAAGTCTGGCACCTAGGTACTTTCCTGAGTAGGTTGTCATGGCAACAGGATATAGCAACTGTTTTCAGGATTCTAAGACCTTGGCAATTCTCACGCGTTTCTCTGTCTCAGCTTCTATGTATGCACAGGCATATGGATACCAGAAATGGTGCCAGAATTGAGAAAAAGATTTGAAATTCATGCCAGAATTCCTCTGGGTTACACAAGACCTCAGCCGACCTCATAGAGTTTAGCTTGCTCTGCACCACCACTGATAGCACGACCCATCCAGTTCTATTGCCTGCTGGGGCTCAGTTGCTCCAGCTGTAAAATGAGAGCATTGGACTTAGCAAGCATTAAAGTTAATGCAAGCTCCACAATGTTTTGAATCTTAAGAATTTTACAGAATTTACTTCTAGAGTTCTTCATGGTTGAGCTTGACTATACTGTTGTGAGAAAGAATAAAAAGCCTCCATTAGAGGTGTTATGGATATAATTATTTACTCTTGATCATGTAGTTTGTTATTCAAAGAAACCATTTAACTTATTGTGTACAATATACATATTTAAGAAGGCATATACATACATATATATAACATACATATTAAAGTGTGTGTGTGTGCATGTGTGTATGTGTGTGTGTGAGACTAAAGCTTTAATCAAGCTCTATTCTCCCCAAGAATCCAGAAAAGGAAACAAAAAAAGAATTCAGGAAAGGGTATACTTTTTGAGTTCAGTGATTGTGTCTCTTTTGCACACTATTATATCCTTAGCACTTTGGACAATACTTGACAAATGTAGATGATTGATAAATCTTTGGGGCATGAATTGAATGGATGAGTGAATGAATGAATATATGAATGAGACAGAAGAGGTCTACTTAAGTTTCTTTATATCTGCTAAAAAGTGACTCTTGAGAAAGAACTCCCTAAGTGTTGCAGTTATCTAATGCTGTGTAACAAACAACCCTAAAATGTAGTGGGAAAAAAAAATTAAAATTTTATACTCATAGATTCTGTGGGTCAGGAATTCAAAAAGAGTATAGTGATGATGGCTCTTCTTTCCCCTGAATGTCTGGAGCCTCAACTGGGGATGACTTCAATATCTGAGCGCTGAAAGATATGGGACTGAGGGATCCACTTACAAGGTCCTTCTTCACTCCTAAGTGTGATGTGGCTGGAGATTGCTGAAAGTCTGGGCTTATCTGGGAGAACTCCAACATGGGGCTAGAGCTTCTGCTAACATGGGGACTGGCTTTGGAGAGGGAAGATTTAGAGCATGGACAGTCCAAGAGAGCAAAGCAGCAGCTGCAAGACTTGTTTTGACTTAGCTTCAGAAGAAACAGTGTCACTCTGCCATGGTTAATTGACTGTCATTAAAACTAGTCCAGACTCAAGAGTAAGTGACAGTGTACAGTCCCTGTGGTGCTGGGATGAGTGACCAGCCACCAGTAGCAGGAAGAATGGCAGAGTAGAAAAAGCTCTGTTAAAAAATATGATGCCAGTCTGATTTTTGTTTCTTCATACATGGTCTGCATTCTCTCTGAGAGCTTTTACAGCACTCTCTGTGTCTTTTCTGTTCTGGGATTTTACTCCATTATGTTGAAAGATGCATCTGTCCTCATTAGTCCTGCTAGGCATTCTATGAGCCATTTCAATCTTAGGTTTTTTATCTTTATTTAATTATGGGAAATGTATCTTCATCAAACATTTTCTACCATCCATTCTTTGACTCCTTCTGGAACATTATTATCCAGTTTTTACCATTTCTACTTTAATTCACCCTACTTTGCTTGTATCATAGCCTGCTATCTGCTAAGAAAATTCTTCCATCTTATCTTTCAATTTTATAACCAAAGTTTCATCGTGTCCAGTTTGGTACTTATACCATCCACTAAATATTTTATTTTGTCTACTAAGTATTTGATACAAATATTTCTACATGTTTAAACTTTAAGATTTCTCTTTCTGAATTCATACTGTCAATATTTCCCTCTTTTGAAGTATATTATTGTACTTATTTAAAATAGTCATCTGTTTGACCATTTCTTTCTTTTGTAAAGTGTTTGCAATTTTCAGGTGTCAGGTCATGTTGACATGGGGCATAAGCCCTGGGATAATGCATAATGTGATTGGTAAAAGGTCTGGCCTTGGTGTGTACCCCCACTGAGATACCACAGAATGGCTTTGCATGTTCCTCTGTACCATCATTCTCACAGACAATGCTGCCAGTCAGCAAATCATCTTTAGGTTTTTAGGGGAAAATGATATATTATAAAGAGATATTTTTCATAGTTGTAATCCACCAGTCACAGGAATTGGAAGGAAGGGGCTAAAATAATGAATACTCAAGACTTGTTTTAATCAAGCCTTTATCCCAGAGGTTCTTTTATGCTGCTTTCATACTAAATGTTCAACACCAACAACCTGGTCATTGCAATTTCTGTGGGAAAAGGTTAAGAAATAGCTCCTTAAATGGCTAGCTTCTCAACTGCCTCAGGTCCCTGGCACACACATACACACTCCAGACCATGATTTCCCCCAAATCCTCTTACCCTTGAGTTTCCTGATTTCTCTGGGTTGATTTAAAGAAAGGAGACCCAGCAGCCCATGTTAATTTTCCATCTCATCAAAAATGGAAAACTCCTCCTTTTCCTAAGTAAATACATTTCAAATAAGAAAGGGACAACAAAATATCATTATTCCTAAGTGCCCCAGTCTCTAATGAGGTGCCCATAGGACATACATGTTCAAATGAGGCTTTTGTTGGAATTTCACTTCAGACATAACAATGATGATTATAATTATAATCAGCATTATCATCATCATCATCACTGTTGCTGTAGCTATTATTATAAACATTCTAATGTATTCACTAGGTCCTATGTGCCATTTTCTATAATAATCATTTTACATATACAGTCATTTGAAACCTAGGGCCTCTGGACAGTTTCCTTAATAAGGTCATATGCAAAGCTTCAGAATTCAACAGAATAAAATAAAACAAAATGAAATGAAGTGAAGAGACCAATTCCTTATTCCAATCTCTCAAAGAGCAAAAATGGAAACTTAACCTGCCTCCTTTCCTCACTTTCCCAGCTCTTGGACTTCCCCTATTCTCCAGGTTTCCATTGTATACTCTCCTCCCAACTCTCTACTTTGTTATTTTTTCAATTAACTTCTTTGCTGAGTTCTTCACATCTTACTCTGAGTCTTAGGTCTGATTCTTTTTGCCTTATTCTGTATCACAAAGGACTTCTCTGGCAGAGATGCACTCTAGATGTGGGTCAGACACTGGAAAGTTGGAGTTATAACTGAAGCATTCTTTTTTTTTTTTTTCCCAAGATTTTATTTATCTATTTTTGAGAGAGAGAGACCAAAAGAAAGCAGAAGTGGAGCAGGGGGAGGGGCAGAGGCCAAGGGAGAGGGAGAAGCAGGCTCCTCACTGAGCAGGGAGCCAGATACCAGGCTCTATTCTAGGATCTGGAGATTATGACCCAAACTGAAGGCAGTCGCTTAACCAAATGAGCCACCCAGGTGCCCCTGAAGCATTATTTTTGGTAGAGTGAAGAGGGGGCAAATCTCTGAGTACTTACTAATATTTTCCTCTCACAAGTCTATGACCTCATTTACTTCTCTCAACAGCTCCATAACTATATTTTTCATGTGAAGACAGCAAGTCTCAGAGATGTCAAATTCTTGCCCAAGGTTATAGTAGACTGTCTTGTGAATGAAGAAATAACAATTTAGAGACAGATTCCCTGCTCTTGGTGCCCATGCCTTAACTACTCTATAGTATTGCTATACTTCTTCCTGAGGTACATTCCAAAAAGAACATCAAGGTCCAGACTCTCGTATAAACTCTCCTTTTCACCTGAACCTTTTTGTCAAGGGAGATATTGTGTTTAAAAGAACCTGAGCATTCTGATTTTGTTTCTGCTTGTTCAAGTGTATCTCCATTCCCAGAAGAACTGCTCACCTGAGGTCATCATTGCAATTTTAGTCTACATAATTTAATAGACCTGTTACCAGCGTAACAGCTATTAACAACCCATTAGTAATCATTCAGGCAAAGTTAGACAGTCTCGCGTACCAAGGCTTTTATCGTGGAATTTTAAGTCGTTAGATTAATAAATAATAAACTACCTACCAGAGATATTCACTATAAAAGACCACACTTCAAATGTGCTGGCATATGTTTTTAAATATAATTAAGTTATCCAGCTGAAGAGCTGAAGCAGCATTTCTCACACCCTGCCATGATCATGAACTTATAACCAGCTCAGGAAACCGAGTGCTCACAATCTGAAACTAGGATTCAATTTCCGGTTGCCACGAAGGCAAGAATGAGGTCTGTCTACTCATTGAAGAGATATGATCGCTGAATGCCAACAGTAACCCCACCTGGAGAAACCTTGTTATATTTGGTAAACTGAAGAACCAAAAGAAAATAATGGGACTTCTAAGATATGATACTTCATTTGTACCTGTGGGCCAAATTTCTAAATGCAAAGGAGAAACGAACATTTGGATAATTATTTGGAGAATACTTTACCTGTCTTCTTAAAAAAAAAAAAAAAAATTAGACAAATAAATTAGCTATTTTTTTTTATAAAGATTTTATTTATTTATTTGAGAGCAAGAGAATGAGAGACAGAGAGCATGAGAGGGAGGAGGGTCAGAGGGAGAAGCACACCCCCTGCCGAGCAGGGAGCCCGACACGGGACTCGATCCCGGGACTCCAGGATCATGACCTGAGCCGAAGGCAGTCGCTTAACCAACTGAGCCACCCAGGCGCCCCTAAATTAGCTATTTTTTTGTTTCTGGCATGAGAAACAAGGAGAATTGAGAACAGTCAATTTCAGGGTTCAGAATCTGCAAATCTGTGAAAACTTTAAGTCCAAATGATAGGCTTTTTTTCACCCTGTGCAATATTCCAGATCAAAATAGTTAACTTCCTGCTACTCAGCAAATAGGTAATGAACGAATTAAAGAATAAACGAACTTTATATTTCCGTAGTGTTTTTTCAGTTTATAAAGTGTGTTTACTTATGTCCTAATAAGAAATGGCAGAAATTGGTGCTATTATTGCCTTACAAATAAAAAAGTCAAGCCACATACAAAACAGTATGGAAGAAAGAACAGGGCTTTGGAGCAAAGTGGATTTATCATAAATTTCACCTTTACTGAGGTGCCTGGGTGGCTCAGTCTTTAAGCATCTGCCTTCGGCTCAGGTCATAATCCTGGGGTCCTGGGATTGAGCCCTGCATCGGGCTCCCTGCTCAGCGGGGAGTCTGTTTCTCCCTGTTCCTCTGCCAGCTCATGTTTTCTGTCTCTCTTCTCTCTCTCTGAAATAAATAAATAAAATCTTAAAAAAAAAATTTACCTCTATCTTCACATTAGCTTTTAGGTCAAGCTTCCCTCTCCAGGCTCTGCTCCCCCAGCAATCCAATGGTAATAAAAATATCTAATTCTGGGGTTATCATAAAGTATAAAGGGTCATGTACCAGGAAATAATAAGTATTGGATAAATCATCCTCCCTTTCTGCCCCAACCTCTAGCTTTGCTTATGGAAATCTTGAATGTTGATCTTGCTTTATGACTATGAGAAAGATATTACTACTTTTGCTGTTAGATACAGCTTCTTTAAATTTGCCAAGCTTGAGAAACATAAGATAGTCTGATGGAAATTGTTCATTAATTTTACTTATTGACCTAATCTTTCTCTATCACTCACATATTCCTATTGTATACCATAGTCAGGCCATGTTAGATCCAGGGCTAAGGAAACATTCAATAATGCTGACCTTGTCTTAACCTAAAATATTAATAATATTTGGCTCATCATGGATTTTCTACATTAATTTTCAGTTTTATATATATTACATTGAGGGGCACTTGGCTGGCTCAGTCGGGAAAGTATGTGACACTTGATCTCAGGGTCATGAGTTCAAGCCCCACGTTGAGTGTAGAGCTTACTTTTAAAAAAGAAGGAAAGAAAGAAAGAAAGAAAGGATGGAAGGAAGGAAGGAAAGAAAGAAAAAGAAATTACCTGATTACTGAGTTTTTTGATAACTCTAATTTTAATTTTAATTTTGCACCCAAGTTGAGTGTGTCACTTGCCTCACCCCATTCTGGGCCCTGCAACCCCACTATCATCTTCATATATTCAATCTCATTTTTCACCAGTCTGAATCTGGCTTAAGCTAGCAGATACCAGAAATGTTCAAAAAGTAGGGCAGGCCTCTGCCTTTGGTGCTTACAAGGCCCTGGAAGTAGAATAACCTCCTACTGTTCCATGACATTGAAAACATCAAGGCAGAACACAAAGTCTATTAAGCCCAGAGCTTAACTGGAATGATTTTGTTTGGTTCGACTGTTTGCAAGATTTTTATTTATTTATTTGCTTGTTTTTATTTATCTTTGCAGCAAGCTATGGACAATCTTAATTAGCAATTGAGGAGAGGAGATGATGTTCCCTTCTGACATTGTTCTGTCAGTCACTTTCCCAGAGTTGGGATTTACAAGACGATGGGCCCAATGAGCTCCATTAAATCTCTCTTTACCCTTTATCTTGCAGCAGCAAGAATTGCACTTCTCAGGGTTGTCCAGAGCCCTAAACATCCCTTCCTCCATTTTCCGAAGAATATCAATTCAAAATCATGTACACCAAGTAAAGAAGAACCCAGGTGACACAGCAGGAGCTGAGCCCTTGTGCTTCCTGACCAGCATTAGCTCAGCTGGAGTCAGAGCATGATATGTTTGCAGCTGGGTTCTCAGAAGGTCACTGCATTAGCTACCTCCCTGATAAAAAATTAAATGCTGAGTTTAATACTAATAACAGATCCCGTTTTGGCAGATGCTAAAAAATGAGAAACCCAAATTGACTTGGTACAGGAAAAATGAACAGTGTTGCCAGCAAGCATAATTTAGTTTAGCACTTCCTAAAATATTGTCTACACAGGAAATTAACAATAATTAACATTTACTGCCTGCTTGTGAGGAGCCTGGTGCCGTTCTTGGTCCTTTTGTTAATATATTTAACTGTTGCAATGACCTTATAAGATAGTCATTACTTTTAGCATTGCTGAAGGTCACTCTGCCAGGCCATGGGGCTCTGGCAGACTCTTGAATCTGCGCCCTAGACACTGATAGGTACCTCTCAAGCTATTAAGGAAAAATAGTGTTAGAAAAATTCAAGTACACAGAATCTTGATTAATGGGTACTGTTATGGACTAAATGTTTGTGTCCCCTTAGAATTCATATGTTGAAGCTCTATGCCCCAATGTGATGGTTTTGGATGTAGGGATTTTGGGAAGTAATTAGGTTTAGATGAGGTCCCAGAGGTGGGGCCTACATGATGGGATCGGTGTCCTTTTAAGAAGAGACTCCAGACTAGCTCTCTTCACCATGTGAGGACATAACTAGGAGGCCACTGTCTGCAAACCAGGAAGAGGATTCTCACCAAGAACTGAATCTTCTAGCACTTTGATCTTCGATTTTCTAGCCTTCAAAACTATGAGAAAGGAACTGGTATTTAAGCCATCCAGTCTATTATATTTTGCTATAGCAGCTTGAGCTGACTAAGACAGGTGCAAGTATGTATATGTGTTTGAGATCTGTCTTTCCAAGGTGAAGATTTTGGAGGACTGTGTCAAGCAAGGTTAAATAGATTTTTAATTGCAAACCTTATCAGAACTTTTAACAAGCTAAGGTGAACAGGGATTCTCCAAGAGAAGAGTTTTGAGTTAAGGTTTTCCAAAGGTATTTGACCTGGACTCTCCCACTGTGATGGAACACTGTTTCTAGGTTGCACTTCATTTTCCTTGGCCCCTTAGAGTTAACAGTGGCTGCCTGGATGGCAGCCAGAAGTTCACTACCAACAACAGGTCACTGCCACCACAGTGTAGGATTCTGCCTGGTCCTGAGTTGTCACGCCAACCTCTGAGTGAAGAGTGTTTAACAAAGTGTGGCCACACACGCCAGCCCCAGCCTTGAGAGAGACACCAGGCATGAGGCAGGGCTGGCCAGGCAGCCAGCTGAAAGTGTAAGTGATGACTCAGAAAAGCATACAGAATCATTGGGATTTCTTAATGGGCACTTACTGCCCTGAGGAAAGGGTAAGGAGAGATTTAATGGAGCTTGCTGAGTCTGTTGCTATGTAAGTCCCATCTCTGGGGAAGTGACTGGC
Organism: Mirounga leonina; assembly: GCF_011800145.1. NCBI lineage: Eukaryota > Metazoa > Chordata > Mammalia > Carnivora > Phocidae > Mirounga > Mirounga leonina. The sequence goes on from NW_023270268.1 coordinate 4,182,408, forward strand.
ACGACAGTATCAGATGTCAGTGGTGCAGACATTTAGCAGATGTGGTGGCGCCCCATTTACCAGCGTGCGAGCTACAAAGGAGGATCTGAATGTGTGAGCGTGGGCGTGTGTGCGGATTGGTGTGGTTGTGTGTCTATGCTGTTTTTTATATCCGTTGCCCACCCAGCAGGAGCAGGATTTGAAAGGTGGAATTTGATGTGAGATTCGGTGCACACCGATAGAGGTAGCTTAATTCTTGCAGCTGCATTTTTAAAGCAAAACCCCCACACATACACATTCTCTCACACATACGTGAGAGAAATCAAATTGCCCGGGGCACCCATGGGAAAGGCGTGCTATTACTGAGCTTCCAAAGCAGTTGTCAGATCTCTGGTAATATCTTGAACCAGAGCCTCGCCTTTTATGTGACAGAGACTCTTAAAAGCCCGATAGCTTGTTCTAGGGAAAGAAAAAGAAAAAAAAAAAACCAGAAAGGGAATAGATGGAGTTATTTGAAGTTAAAGTTGAGAGGCAGAAGATTCATATTAATATGTGATATTTTATCCTTATTATGCATTTTTATCCTCTGATTTTCAGGCAAATAGTGCCCAAAGTAGGGCTGGTCTCAAAGCAGATACTCAGAATTATTGAATTGTATCGAATTAAGTTGAATCAAATCAAACCAAATCAAACAGATTCTGTGAGTGTTCACCTCTGTTCAAGGAAAGATTATTTAGGATTGATCCTGGATTTAAGAGAGATAGCATTAACCCCCAATGTGGCACAAGAAGCAAGGGGAAAATGAGGCAAGAGTATCCCAGGCAAGAGTTGCTAACAAGCAAGAGAAAATCTCAGCATTTATGTCCAGAGTGAGAGTAAGATCAGAAGCAAAGTTTCAGACAGGAAACAGATCTGAGAAAGTAATTTGGAATTTAGCACCCAGAGAAAATCCCCAAATCCCTGTGCTCAGGGCAAAGCTTGTTGGGGCTGGGAGTAGATTATTAATGTGGAATATTTATGATGGTCTAGTCAATTGGTCAGGAGTGATAACAAGGGGGCTTGATATTCAGAGTTGGAGCTCATTGTGGTGCCCAGTATTTTCAAAATTTCAGGAGCAATGACTAAGAGAACTATTAGGGCAATGAAATTGGAACAAGTCTTGGTTTGGAATCCTGATTCTGAGAATCCTCACCTCTCTCAAAACCAGAACATTAGAAAATGGTTAGGTGGCTTTCTTCATATGCATACATGGGGTTGAAGCACATGAGCCAAGCAAAACATCTCTTCATATTAAATAAGGTCATTTTCACAGACATAATTGTGACACTATTTTCTCTACTTCTCGTACATCCGGAAGGGGGGATTTACTTGAATGGTGCAAAGGGGGTAGCCCTGCTCCCTTGCACTAAGTAAATATAAAACCAATAGTCTGGCATGCTCTTAAAAAGATAGCAAATCACCCTCCCACCTCAAGGCTATATCTTGTGGGCCCCAGAATGGTTATCAGTGTGCTAGAACCATTTAAAAATCTCCAGCACCACACAACCCTCAGCTAACTACTGTTTAACTTTCCAAACCTCCCATCTTCCCACTTGTAAAATTTTGCTAAGAGTAATTGCCAGCACTTACCTTGATGGTCACTCTGTGCCAAATTCTATTCTAAGTACTTTATACAAACTCACCCATTGTAATCCCCACAATCACCCAGTAACTCAGACTACAGCTATCTCCATTTTAGGATGTGAAATTGAGGTATGAAAAAGATAAAGACCTCATCCAAGTCACATTGCTCCTAAGTGAGAACATCCACATTTGAACCCAGGCCATGGTTTCTAAGTCTATTTAACCAGAAAATTATGCTTCCTTCCAGGGACATTCATTCTTATGTAATATGAATATAATAAAGGCGAAATGCTAAATAGGGACACAGTAAGACCCAAAATGTCGTTTTCCTCCTTGTCTTGTCTTGTCCAGCTTACTTCCCAAGGTCCCCCTGGATTATGGGCAGAGGAAGGGAAACTGGAGTACATGTGACTTTTAACTCCCCAGGTAATTCTGACAGAACTCCAAAATTGAGAACTTTTATGTTCTGTGAACCCATTTTACAGTTTTGTAGCATTCGTTCTCAGGAGGTTCCTTCCTGTCTTCTGACTTAATTCGTACCTGAGGAACTATAAGGTGTTTTTCTCTTGTTCTATTAAGAATTCTGTTTTAGGGGCACCTGGGTGGCTCAGTCTTTAAGTGTCTGCCTTCGGCTCAGGTCATGATCCCAGGGTCCTGGGATCGAGCCCCGCATCCGGCTCCCTGCTCAGCGGGAAGCCTGCTTCTCCCTCTCCCACTCCCCCTGCTTGTGTTCCCTCTCTCGCTGTTTCTCTCTCTGTCAAATAAAGAAATAAAATCTTAAAAAAAAAAAAAAAAGAATTCTGTTTTACAACCCTCCTAGGAGTTCATGATTATGTCAAACATGCCAAGTTTGTTTGGTCAAAACCGTTTGGCTCTCCGAAGGCTCTATTTTCTTCCAATGTTTACTTGCATAGCCACGGCATTGCTATGTCAGCAGACATGTCCTGACAGCAAGTACATTCTGCTTCTTGAGTTGCCAACAACTATTTCCAAAAATTAGGTCTGAGTGTGATGTGCTGCAGTATTCTGATTCATTAACTGCAGGCTGAGCTAGACTCATACTCCATCTCTGTATTTTCCTCCTTCTCTGCATCCTGGGCTTCTTTTGGAATCCTGGCAGATAGCTTAAGAATAGGAAGAACGTCAGGCCAGTCTAGAAACATTCATTGTCTCCACAGATTATCATGGGTTTAGGGTTTAGGGTGGCTTTCCTTTCATGATCAAAGATAGGAAATATACTTAGAAGTGCCATCATTTTTTTCATAGCTGGGTGAATCTATCCTCTGTGCATGCTTATGAACCATTGCAAAGCAATTTAGTACAGTGGAAAATGAGAGCAATAAGATAGGATGAGTATATTTATGAGGCACTTAAAGATTCATGTTTTATTTGAATAAAATTGAGAAGTAGAAATTCTGTAGCATTTACAAGTAGGAGGAGAATACAGCCCTCCTACCCCCATGGATTACAAATTTTTCAGAAGGACTTTGGAGGATCCATGAGCCCCTGAAGTGCTATTCAAAATTTTATAGTTGCATTTTGTGGGTAGGGGATTCAAACCTTTTTTTTTTTTTTTTTTTTAGAGTCTTCAAATGGCCTGTGACATAGTGAATTAAGGTCTAGAAGAAAAATAGATGTGAGCTCAGTGTTCATGTCTATACTGATTGGAAATTTGGCCTACATGTCACTTGTTATATTTTTTTTTAAGATTTTATTTATTTATTTGAGAGAGAGAGAATGAGAGACAGAGAGCATGAGAGGGAGGAAGGTCAGAGGGAGAAGCAGACTCCCTGCTGAGCAGGGAGCCCGATGCGGGACTCGATCCTGGGACTCCAGGATCATGACCTGAGCCGAAGGCAGTCGCTTAACCAACTGAGCCACCCAGGCGCCCACTTGTTATATTTTTTAAAATAGTTCATTTAAAGCCCTTCACTGAGTGTCTAACATGTGCCAAGCACAGTGCCAGGTGCTAAGGACAGTATGGAACTTCACATCCTTTCCCTCAGGGACCTAAACCCTAATGGGGAGTTTGTGGACAGCTCTGTGTTGACTCCTGCCTCTGCTTGCCTCCCAGGTTTGCCATCCACTCCACCTTCTCTACTTCCTTGTCACTTGAAGTGGGGTCTTCAATTCTTGCCCACCTCCTCACCTTTCGTGGCCCTCACTGAGAATAAGGAAATAATGGGATGGCTTTGAATATGTTTTTCAAGTCTGAAAGAATCTAGACTCTCTTCTAGCATAATTAGATGCAGGAGTTACAGGTACAGAAAGTTAATTTTCGCAGTGCAAAGTGTCTGTATTTTGAGGTTCCTGTATGATTTCAGACCTCAATGAAGGCATTAGTCTTTCCATTCCTCCCCGCCTTATCTTGAAGACCTTGTGCCAAAAACAATGGACATTGACATTGCAAGAAGGGAGATAGATAATGGAGGGATTCTTGAGAAGAAATGTAGAGCACCTCTGCTGACCAAAGCACATAGCTATGGATGTAACTTAATAATCTAGAATGAATTCCTGTGCCTACGGAGACAGCAAAAGCACATGTCTGTTGAATAGACAAACTGTTTAAAAATCTCCATCATCCAACAGACTATGTGCACCTTATAATTTATCATTCGAATGTGAGGTAAAACACAGGTTAACATTCTCTAGGAATCTGTATGTTCCCAACCACCTAATACAAAGTTTTATAGAAACAGTTTGTTGTTTTTTTTTTATAGAAAAACTTCTTTCTTGATATCACCAAACAATTCAGAAACCAATTTTTAAGATTAGAATGTAGAAATCAGTCAACATTACTCATCTGTGGACAATTAACTAAAATAGTACATTTGTCAAAGTTAAAGAGGTAGGTGACTTGTAAAGGGAGGGAATGGGTGCAATGGTACCAGAAAACCTAAGGTACTTTGGTTAGTTTCAGCAACTATCAGCTTAGTTGGACTTTGCATGAGAAAGGATGAACAAAATAAACCATGAAGACACAGAACAGGTAACTGACCCCAGTTTGTGGCATGGAGGGAGAGAATTTGAAGGATAATGTTCTCGTCCATCCATTTACTCTGACGAAGCTGTAAAGTTAGCTCTGAGATTGAAGTTAATTGCAATGAATATTTCATATTATAAATCAATTTTTTCCCTAAATATTTCCCTGTGCAACTGGCTCAGAAATATTTAAGTACAGTGCTCATTTCTGCTTAAGATTCCACGGCTCGTGGGAGATATAGCTGCTGCTATTGTTCTCAGGTCTGATGCTGCCCTAAGCTTCCTACTTCCTTACTCCTGCCCAAATCCTCACTTTGGCATTTGAAGGGGTAGACTCTGTTTCAGTATTTTTTTTTATTATGTTATGTTAATCACCATACATTACATCATTAATTTTTGATGTAGTGTTCCATGATTCACTGTTTGCATATAACACCCAGTGCTCCATGCAGAATGTGCCCTCTTTAATACCCATCACCAGGCTAACCCATCCCCCCATGCCCCTTCCCTCTAGAACCCTCAGTTTGTTTCTCAGAGTCTCTCATGGTTCATCTCCCCCTCCAAATCCCCCTCTTCATTTTTCCCTTCCTACTATCTTTTTTTTTAACATACAATGTATTATTTGTTTCAGAGATACAGATCTGTGATTCAACAGCCTTATACAATTCACAGCATTCACCATAGCACATACCCTCCCCAATGTCTATCACCCAGCCACCCCATCCCTCCCACCCCCCACCACTCCAGCAACCCTCAGTTTATTTCCTGAGATTAAGAATTCCTCATATCAGTGAAGTCATATGATACATGTCTTTCTCTGATTAACTTATTTCACTCAGCATAATACCCTCCAGTTCCATTCATGTCATTGCAAATGGCAAGATCTCATTCCTTTCAATGGCTGCATAATATTCCATTGTATATATATATCACTTCTTCTTTATCCATTCATCTGTCGATGGACATCTTGGCTCTTTCCACAGTTTGGCTATTGTGGACATTGCTGCTATAAACATCGGGGTGCACGTACCCCTTTGGGTCCCTACATTTATATCTTTGGGGTAAATACCCAGTAGTGCAATTACTGGGTCATATGGTAGCTCTATTTTCAACTTTTTGAGGAACCTCCATACTGTTTTCCAGAGTGGCTGCACCAGCTTGCATTCCCACCAAGAGTGTAGGAGGGTTCCCCTTTCTCTGCATCCCCGCCAACATCTGTCGTTTCCTTACTTGTTAATTTTAGCCATTCTGACTGGTGTGAGGTGGTATCTCATTGAGGTTTTGATTTGGATTTCCCTAATACTGAGCAATGCTGAGCACTTTTTCATATCTGTTGGCCATTTGGATGTCTTCTTTGGAAAAATGTCTGTTCATGTCTTCTGCCCATTTCTTGATTGGATCATTTGTTCTTTGGGTGTTGAGTTTAAGAAGTTTTCTATAGATTTTTGGAAACAAGCCCTTTATCTGACCTGTCATTTGCAAATATCTTCTCCCATTCTGTCAGTTGTACTTTGGTTTTGTTGACTGTTTCTTTTGCTATGCAAAAGCTTTTTATCTTGATGAAGTCCCAATAGTTCATTTTTGCCCTTGCTTCCCTTGCCTTTGGCATTGTTTCTAGGAAGAAACAACAGGTTGCTGCCTGTGTTCTCCTTTAGAATTTTGATGGACTCCTGTCTCACATTTAGGTCTTTCATCCATTTTGAGTCAATTTTTGTGTGTGGTATAAGGAAATGGTCCAGTTTCATTCTTCTGCATGTGGCTGTCCAATTTTCCCAACACCATTTGTTGAAGAGACTGTCTTTTTTCCATTGGACATTCTTTCCTGCTTTGTCGAAGATTAGTTGATCATAGAGTTGAGGGTCCATTTCTGGGCTCTCTATTCTGTTCCATTGATCTGTTTTTGTGCCAGTACCATGCTGTCTTGATGATGACAGCTTTGTAATAGAGCTTGGAGTCCAGAAATGTGATGCCGCCAGCTTTGCTTTTCTTTTTCAACATTCCTCTGGCTATGCGGGGTCTTTTCTGTTTCCATACAAATTTTAGGATTATTTGCTCCATTCCTTTGAAAAAACTGGATGGTATTTTGATAGGGATTGCATTGAATGTGTAGATTGCTCTAAGTAGCACTGACATCTTCACAATATTTGTTCTTCCAATCCATGAGCATGGAACATTGTTCCATTTCTTTGTGTCTTCCTCAATTTGTTTCATGAGTATTTTATAGTTTTCTGAGTACAGATTCTTTGCCTCTTTGGTTAGATTTATTCCTAGATATCTAATGGTTTTGGTGCAATTGTAAATGGGATCGATTCCTTAATTTCTCTTTCTTCTGTCTTGTTGTTGGTGTATAGGAATGCCACTGATTTCTGTGCATCGATTTTATATCGTGCCACTTTACTGAATTCCTGTATAAGTTCTAGCAGTTTTGGGTGGAGTCTTTTGGGTTTTCCACATAAAGTATCATATCATCTGCAAAGGGTGAGAGTTTGACTTCTTCTTTGCCAATTCGGATGTCTTTTCTTTCTTTTTGTTGTCTGATTGCTGTGGCTAGGACTTCTGATACTATGTTGAATAACATTGGTGATAGTGCACATCCCTGCTGCGTTCCTGACCTTAGGGGGAAAGCTCTCAGTTTTTCCCCATTGAGAATGATATTCGCTGTGGCGTTTTCATAGATGGCTTTTAGGACTTTGAGGTATGTACCCTCTATCCCTATACTCTGAAGAGTTTTGATCAAGAAAGGATGCTGTACTTTGTCAAATGCTTTTTCTGCATCGATTGAGAGGTCCATATGGTTCTTGTCTTTCTTTTATTAATGTAATGTATCACATTGACTGATTTGTGGATGTTGGACCAAACTTGCAGCCCAGGGATAAATCCCACTTGGTCATGGTGAATAATCCTTTTAGTGTACTGTTGGATCCTATTGGCTAGTATTTTGGTGAGAATTTTGCATCCATGTTCATCAGGGATATTGGTCTGTAATTCACCTTTTGAATGGAGTCTTTCTCTGGTTTGGGGATCAAGGTAATGGTGGCCTCATAAAATGAGTTTGGAAGATGTCCTTCCATTTCTTTTTTTGGAACAGTTTCAGAAGAATAGGTATTAATTCTTCTTTAAATGTTGGTAGAATTCCCCTGGGAAGCCATCTGGCCCTGGGCTTTTGTTTGTTGGGAGATTTTTGATAACTGCTTCAATTTCCTTGGTGGTTATAGGTCTGTTCAGGTTTTCTATTTCTTCCTGGTTCAGTTTTGGTAGTTGATACATCTCTAGGAATGCATCCATTTCTTCCAGATTATCTAATTTGCTGGCATAGAGTTGCTCATAATATGTTCTTAGAATTGTTTGTATTTCTTTGGTGTTGGTTGTGATCTCTCCTCTTTCATTCATGATTTTGTTGATTTGGGTCATTTCTCTTCTCTTTTTGATAAGTCTGGCCAGGGGTTTATCAATCTTGTTAATGCTTTCAAAGAACCAGCTCCGAGTTTCGTTGATCTGTTCTACTGTTCTTTGGTTCTATTTCATTGATTTCTGCTCTGCTCTTTACTATTTCTCTTCTCGTGCTGGGTTTAGGCTTTATTTGCTATTCTTTCTCCAGCTCCTTTAGGTGTAGGGTTAGGTTGTGTATTTGAGACCTTTCTTATTTCTTGAGAAAGGCTTGTATTGCTATATACTTGCCTCTTAGGACTGCCTTTGCAGCATCCCAAAGATTTTGAACAGTTGTGTTTTCATTTTCATTTGTTTCCATGAATTTTTAAAATTCTTCTTTAATTTCCTGGTTGACCTATTCATTCTTTAGTAGGATGCTCTTTAGCCTCCATGTATTTGAGTTCTTTCTGACTTTCCTCTTGTGATTGAGTTCTCGTTTCAAAGCATTGTGGTCTGAAAATAGGCAGGGAATGATCCCAACCTTTTGGTACTGGTTGAGACCTGATTTGTGACCTAGGATGTGATCTATTCTGGAGAATGTTCCATGGGCACTAGAGAAGAATGTGTATCTGTTGCTTTGGGATGGAATGTTCTGAATATGTCTCTGAAGTCCATTTCTTCCAGTGTGTCATTTAAAGTCTTTACTTCTTTGTTGATCTTTTGCTTAGATGATCTGTCCATATCAGTGAGGGGGGTGTTAAAGTCCCCCACTATTATTTTTATTGTTGTCAATGTGTTTCTTTGCTTTTGTTACTAATTGGCTTATATAAGTGGCTGCTCCCATGTTAGGGGCATAGATATTTACAATTTTTAGATCTTCCTGCTGGATAGACCCTTTAAGTAGGATAGTGTCCTTCCTCTTCTCTTATTACAGTCTTTGGTTTAAAATCTAATTTGTCTGATAGAAGGATTGCCACCCCAGATTTCTTTTGGTGTCCATTAGCATGGTCAATGGTTTCCCACCCCCTCACTTTCAATCTGGGGATGTCTTTGGGTCTAAAATGAGTCTCTTGCAGACAGCATATCAATGGGTCTTGTTTTTTTATCCAATCTGATTGCCTGTGTCTTTTGATTGGGGCATTTAGCCCTTTTACATTCAGGGTAACTATTGAAAGATAGGAATTTAGTGCCATTGTATTGCCTGTGAGGTGACTGTTACTGTATATTGTCTGTGTTCCTTTCTGGTCTATGTTGCTTTTAGGCTCTCTCTTTGCTTAGAGGACACCTTTCAATATTTCTTGTAGGGCTGGTTTTGTGTTTGCAAATTCCTTTAGTTTTCATTTGTCCTGGAAGCTTTTTTATCTCTCCTTCAATTTTCAATGACAGCCTAGCTGGATAGAGTATTCTTGGCTGCATATTTTTCTCATTTAGTGCTCTGAATATATCCTGCCAGTTCTTTCTGGCCTGCCAGGTCTCTGTGGGTAGGTCTGTTGCCAATCTAATGTTTCTACCATTGTAGGTTACAGATCTCTTCTCCCGAGCTGCTTTCAGGATTTTCTCTTTGTCTCTGAGACTCATAAGTTTTACTATTAGATGTCAGGGTGTTGACCTATTTTTATTGATTTTGAGAGGGGTTCTCTGTGCCTCCTGGATTTTGATGCCTGTTTCTTTCCCCAAATTAGGGAAGTTCTCTGCTATAATTTGCTCCAATATATCTTTTGCCCCCCCCTCTCTTTCTTCTTCTTCTGGGATCCCAATTATTCTAATGTTGTTTTGTTTTATGGTATCACTTATCTCTCGAATTCTGCCCTCGTGATCCAGTAGTTGTTTATCTCTCTTTTTCTCAGCTTCTTTATTTTCCATCAATTGGTCTTCTATTTCACTAAATCTCTTTTGCCTCATTTATCCTAGCAATTAGAGCCTCCATTTTTTATTGTACCTCATTAATAGCCTTTTTGATTTTGACTTGATTAGATTTTAGTTCTTTTATTTCTCCCAAAAGGGTTTCTCTAATAACTTCCATGCTTTCTTCAAGTCCAGCTTTTATCTTTAAAATCACCATTCTGAACTCTAGTTCCGACATCGTACTAGAGTTCGTATTGATTAGTTCCTGGAAGTCAGTACTGCCTCTTGTTCTTTTTGTTGAGGTTATATTTTTCCATCTTGTCATCTGGTCCAGAGGAAAATAGATGAATGAGAGAACAAAATGCTAACAGGGTAACAACGTCCCCAGAAAATATACACTAAACAAATCAGAAAAGACCTGAAACCAGGGGAAAAGAAAGGGAAAGAAAGAAAAAAGGAAAAAAAAAAAAAAAAAGAAAAAGAAAAAGATAAAAACAAACAAAAACAAAACAAAACAAAACAAAAAAAACCAGAATATGATCAAATATGATCAGGCTGGTGAATACATCAGTGCCACACACTAGATTTTGGGCATATTTTGGTCTGTTAGAAGAAAGTGCCTCCCAAAATTTTGAAGAAAGAAAAACTTATATATGTACAAAAATAAGGGTTAATATGATGAAGGGATGGAATATGACTGTAAAGATGAAAATTATAAAAGATTTTATAAAAGGAATTGATAAGATAAGAAGTTGGTTGAAAAAAGAAAGAAGAGGATTTAAAAAAAAAGAAAGGGAAAGAATGTGATCAGGCAGGAGACTAGAACAGAGCCATACACTAGAGATTTAGGGTATATTTTGATCTGTTAGAAGAAACTGTATCCCAAAATTGTAAAGGGAGAACAACTTACATATATATACCAAACATAAGGTTAACTACTATGGAGGGATAGAATACAACTCTAAAAATGAAAAATAAAAATATTTTTTAAGAAAGGGATTCATAAGATGTTGGTTGAAAAAGGGAAAAAGAAAAATTCAAAAAAAAAGACAGTTAAAAAAAATTAACTTTGAAAGACTAAAGAATCGTTTTTAAAAAGCCATGAATTCTATGTGCAGTATTCCCCTAGCTCTGGAGTTCTGCTGTCTCATTGATCAGTAAACTTGGTCTTGGCTAGCTGTTCTTGTTGATCTTCTGGGGGGGAGTGGCCTGTTGCCATGGTTCCCAAATGTCTTTGCGGGAGGCAGAATTGCCCCACCCTTGCCAGGTCCTGGCTAAGTAATCTGCTTGGGTTTGCTCTCAGGAGCTTTTGTTCCCTACAAGCTTTCCCTACAGCTTCGGAGGATGAGAGTGAAAATGGTGGCCTCCCAATCTCTGCCCTGGAGGAGCTGAGAATTTGGGGCCCCACTCCTCAGTGCACCCCCAGAGAAAAGTAGTCAATCACTTCCGTCTCCCCGGTCTCCGGCTGCACTCCGTGCTCACTCAGCCTGTGACCGAGCATTTCTCTCTGGCACTCGACCCCATGTGGAGTCTCCAAACCCAGCAGATCACTGTGGTGCACTCCCAGGCTGCAGGGAGGAAGGGGAGTCTCCCTGGATCTGCCACTTGTTGGGTCCCTGCTGGAGGAGCAGTGGCCCAACTGTGCCTTGGATCAAGGTTTATGGCAACCCTGAGCTGAGAGCCCACTCCTCTGCTCCGTCTCTGCAGCTGGCTTCCCAGCTCTCATACCTGGATGCTCTGCCACACTCAGGCACCCCCAGTTTTTCTGTGACCCCGAGGGTCCTGAGACAACACTGTCCCAATGCAGATTCCACCACCTGCTTAGCCACTGGAGCGACGTCCCTCACTGGAGCCGACTTCTAAAAGTTCTGATTTTGTGCTCCACAGCTCTATTACTTGCCGGTAGCAGCCGACGGAGGCCCCCTTCCCTGCAGTCTATCCTCCCAAATATCGCCTTGGATTCCCTTCTCCACAAGTCCTACCTTCAAGAAAGTGGTCACTTTTCTGTCTCTGTTTCAGTATTTAAACACTTGTCTCTAAAGTGAAAGTTGGTGCTTTTCAGACAAAGCACTACATTTTACTTAAGATTTTCTGGAATGAATTCAGGAAAGTTTGCTCTGAATTTCAGTTTGTATAAACTGGGATTTCAGATTACACAAAATAAAGCAGTCTATATTGACTCAGGACTCCATAATCAATAATTTTGGCCAAGAATATAATTGGAAATAGTTCTGCATACTGTGTAATATTCTTACAACATCTGTCTTGGAGACAGGGGTATGTTCTGATAAAACATTGTTTCATGTCTGTAGAATCTCTAAGATGCTTCACATTTTTAGGCCACTGTTAGAACAAGATGGAACAGCAATTTTGTTTTTAGGCCTTAAACCATGAAAATATCAAACTATCTTCCCAGTGCAGCTTATGTCTTATGGAATCTGGTTACTTTCATCCTGCAAATCTTCCAGACATGGTGGCTCCACAAGTCCAAGGGATTACAAACTCACCAGAGAAGGAGTTGGAAGGACTGAGCCAACCTGTAAATTATTTACATTGGTTATCCTGTAACCCCACTGTCCTGTCCTATACATATCACATCTTCATTAGCCATTCAGCAGTCAATGGACATTTGGGCTTCCTCCATAGTTTGGCTGTTGTTGATTATGCTGCTATAAACATCCAGGTGCATGCACCCCTTCAAATCTGTGTTTTTGTATCATTTGGGTAAATACCTACTAGTGCAATTGCTGGATTGTAAGGTAGTTCTATTTTTAACGTTTTGAGGAACCTCCATACTGTTCTCCAATGTGGCTACACCAGTTTGCATTCCCACCAACAGTGCAAGAGGGCTCCCCTTTTTCTGCATCCTCCCCAATACCTGTTGTTTCTTCTGTTGTTAATTTTAGCCACTCTGACAGGTGTGAGATGATATCTCATCATGGTTTTGATTTGTTTTTTCCTGATGAGGAGTGATGTTGACATCTTTTCATGTGCCTATTAGCCATCTGGATGTCTTTTTTGGAAAAATGTCTGTTCACATCTTCTGCCCATTTCTTAACTGTGTTATTTGTATTTTGGGTGTTTGATAAGTTCCATGTAGATTTTTGATACTAAGCCTTTATCAGATATGTTGTTTGCAAATATCTTCTCCCATTCCTAAGGTTGCCTTTTAGTTTTATTGGTTGTTTCCTTTGCTGTGCAGGAACTTTTTATCTTGATGAAGTCCCAATAGTTCATTTTCCCTTTTGTTTCCCTTGCCTGTGGTGAAGTGTCTAGTAAGAAGTTACTAAGGCTGAAGTCAAAGATGTTGCTGCCTGTGTTCTCCTCTAGGATTTTGATGGTTTCCTATCTCACATTAAGATCTTTCATCCATTTTGAATTTATTTTTCTGTATGGTGTTAAGAAAGTGGGCTAGTTTCGTTCTTCTGCTGCTGTCCAGTTTTCCCAACATCATTTGTTGAAGAGATGTGCTCCACATCTTTTTTCCATCATATATTCTTTTCTGCTTTGTTGAAGATTAGTTGACCATATAGTTGTGGGTTCATTTATGGGTTTTCTATTCTGTTCCACTGATGTATGTATCTGTTTTTGTGCCAGTACCATTCAGTCCTGATGACTATAGCTTTGTAATATAGCTTGAAATCCAGAATAGTGATGCCTCCAGTTTTGTTTTTCTTTTTCAGAATTGCTTTGGCTATTTCTTTTGTGGTTCCATACAAATTTTAGGATTGTATGTTTTAGCTCCGTGAAGAATGCTGGTGGTATCTTGATGGGGATTGCATTAAATGTGTAGATTGCTTTCGGTAGTATAGATATTTTAACAATGTTTGCTGTACTTCAACATCATAAAGGCCATATACAAAAGACCCACAGCTAATATCATTCTCAATGGGGAAAAACTGAGAGCCTTTCCCCTATGGTCAGGAACCAAGACAAGGATGACCACTCTCACCATTACTATTTAATATAGTACTAGAAGGCTTAGCCTCAGTAATCAGACAACAAAAAGAAATAAAAGGCATCCAAATTGGCAAGGAAGAAGTCACTATATGCAGACTACATGATACTCCATGTAGAAAACCTGAAAGACTCCACCAAAAAATTCCTAGAACTCATACATGAATTCATCAAAGTCACAGGACGTAAAATCAATGTGCAGAAATCTTCTGCATTTCTATATACCTATAATGAAGTAACAGAAAAAGAAATCAAGGAATCAATCCCATTTACAATTGCACCAAAACAATAATATACCTAGGAATAAATCTAACTAAAGAAGTAAAAGAACTATACTCTCAAAACTATAGAACACTTATGAAAGAAATTGAAGAGGACACAAAGAAATAGCCTTAAACTAAAGAGTTTTTCCACATTCTCTACATTCAAAAAATTCCTCCTTGGGATGGGATCTTTGATAATGAAGGAGCTCTACATTCTGACTAAAGGATTCTCCACATTCACTGCATTGATGAGTGTTCTGTTTAGTGTGCCTTTGGTGATAGCTCCTAAGGGTTGAATGCCAACTGAAGGCTTTTCCACATTCAAGACATTGGTAAGGTTTTTCACCACTATGGATGAGCTGATGTTAAATAAGTGTCCAATTCCGACTAAATGTTCTTTCACACTGACTACATTTACAGGGTTTTTCTTTGGTATGTATCCTCTTGTCTTAAAGACAAACATAGCCCCCAGAGTCTTTTAGTGGAACTAAGAGATGCATCCCAGAGACAAATAAGGGGCAATAAGCAAATCTGTGTCCAGTATGTTATAGTGCCTAAGATTCTAGACTGAAGTTACTGACCCCAGGTGAGACTAGAGGATTCTTTAGGATTATCTATTCCCTGATTGAAAGAGAGCCTGTTCTATACACACCCAAAATTGTTCTTTACATTCTGAGATGTCATTTCTGCAAGTGCTGCCATCTCCAAGTAAAGTTCCACTCTGGGGATTTATATATAGGTCAGAGAGCTGCAGTTGGCCTTTGCACATATTTTTAAATTTGGCTCTTGGTCTTTCATAAGCAAGCACACCTAAACTCAGCACATTTGTTGGAACTTTTTCTTTTCCACTTTTTTTTCTTTCCAAGGGAGTAACTTTTTTTGTTGTTGTTAACTGCCTGGGAACACTGAAAGATGTGGAAATGCTGAAAAATAATAGAGAAGTTGACATTTGTTTCCTTTCTTATTTAAATATTTTTCTTCTCGGGTGCCTGGGTGGCTCGGTTGGTTGGGCGACTGCCTTCGGCTCAGGTCATGGTCCTGGAGTCCCTGGATCGAGTCCCGCATCGGGCTCCCTGCTCGGTGGGGAGGCTGCTTCTCCCTCTGACCCTCCCCCCTTTCGTGTGCTCTCTCTCTCTCAAATAAATAAATAAAATCTTTAAAAAAAAATAACAAATAAATAAATAAATAAATAAATATTTTTCTTCTCTCTTTTCCCTCTGCTATTTTTCATTCTTCTTCCATCCTTCAATTCTTTTTTTTTTTTTTTTCCTAAATGCAATAAGTCTTGACTGCTATGATTATGCTTCTTCTTTCAGGTCCTTCATATAATAAGCTCTATCAATGAATGGAGAAGGAGCGGAGCTCAGATGAAAATAAAAAAGGAAGCTCTGCAGCTTTTGCTACATTCCTTATCCTACAGAGTCATCTTTCTTCCCTATGATTCAAGGACATGTTTATTTTTCTTTTATATTTTTTCCTGGATATCATAACACCTATTTTTATTCCCTCTTGAGACATTTATCAGTTAGGCTATATAACAAGTCATGCCAAAACAATGACTTAAAACAATAGCCATCTGTTAAGTTCACAATTCTATGCATTGTCAGTTTGCACTGGGCTCAACTGAACAGTTCTGCTTATCTGGCCAGGGTTGGTTGATCAACTGGGCTTATCCATTTGTCAGGAGTCAGCTTCCAGACTGGCTGTGGATTGGCTGGTCAAAGGTGACCCAGGTGGATGGCTGGTTTCACTTTCTCCTCCTTCTGCAGGCAAGACCAGGACCACTCACTTGAAGTGCAGGGCAGGATACCTCAAAGCTGACAGGAAATGTACAAGTTCTCCTGAGACTCAGCCTCAGAACTCACAAAATGACATTTGGCTGCATTTTATTAAACAATTCAAATCAAATATTAGAAGGAGAAAGGTGACATAGATTCCAGGTCTCAATGGCAGGGCAAAAGTTTGCAACCATTTTTGTAATCTACCACAGAGAACAATGGAGATAGTACAGTGTAGCTCTGAAGTTTGAGTTTAGAGTCAGAATATCACAAATCCCATCTTTCACAAATGATTAATAATGTTCACGTTGGGGCGCCTGGGTGGCTCAGTCGTTAAGGGTCTGCCTTCGGCTCAGGTCATGATCTCAGGGTCCTGGGATCGAGCCCCGCATCGGGCTCCCTGCTCCGCGGAAAGCCTGCTTCTCCCTCTCCCACTCCCCCTGCTTGTGTTCCCTCTCTCACTGCCTCTCTCTGTCAAATAAATAAATAAAATCTTTAAAATAAAAAAAAAAATAATGTTCACGTTCTTTAACTCTCTTTGGTTCCATTTATAAATGTAAAATAGGGACTAAAATAGTATCTATGATATAGAGTTGTTGAAGATAAGAATATATTTATATTCCCATATATTATGAATTTAGCACAGTGCCTGATGCATAGTGAGAAAATATATTTGAGCTATTGTTATAGTGCTGTCATAATTTTTATTGTTAGAGTTCTAGGCCTGGTTCTCCATTTAGATATACAATGGGTTATTTGTAATTTTTCAAGGCATTGTAGATTCTGTTGAAACCCACAAACCACCTTTGTCTTAAAGAAATATTATTTTTATATTTGTTGACCACATACATACTTGACCTTGGGATGGCAAATATGACTCTAATCATCTTCTAACTTCATGACAGATGCAATTCATTGATTTTGGCAATTTTTTTTTTCAGATTTTTTTTGAACAGACCTCCAGAAAGCTACTACCTAATGACCAGAGGTGGTAAAAGAGATAAAATGTTCTTATTATACTAGAGACGGGGTCAGAAGGTGACAAGCACTCTGGTAATTAGTCTATCTAATTAGGCTAATTAGAACCAATTAGGCTTCTAAAGAGGAAAAATAAATTGCAAAAACAAAGAAGGCTCTTTGGAAAGGATCATAAGTCATCATGAAAAGTCAGGCTGATTTTCAGGGAGCAGCATGGCTTATGGATGAAAGAATGGTGGATACCTGTTCTGGAAATCAGATCATAACTTTTTCTTCCTCCATAACACTGGCACTTTCAGAGTCCAGGGCAAGGAACATCAAAAAGAAAAAAAAAAAAGGTTAGTATAATCATTAGAAGATTTTAGCAATAAATTTATAGAGGAATGACTTTTGACAAACCACTTAATCTCCCTGAATCTAATTACTCATCTGTTAAATGGGAAATAGAACTGAGAAAGACTAGAGAGGAGAGATGAAAAGAAACTGATCATGTCACTTGTAAGAAATAAGAGACTAGGCACTCAATTCAGCTCTGTGTCTAAAATATAAAATATTTAGATTGAAATATGTTTCCAAACACTTCAGTGTCGTGCACCTCACAGACAATGCAGTGGGGAGTGGGGAGTTTCTCACTGTTTAAGAGAACATTTTTGATACTCTATGTTGCCAGGTTTCAAAAGAACTCTGAAGTGGACCTGAATCTCTCTCCTTAGATGAGAAGGAAAACTGCTTCCACATTTCTCCTTGCCTTCTCTGACTCCCAATTAACCTGATGGGCTTGGTTGTAGTGAAGGGGACCCCTTTTAATAAATTGTAACCACACAAAAGTCTATAAGGTAGTGAGTACTATCCCATATACTAGTTTGTATTCTTCACAGCAAACTCAGGGAGGGGGAAGCTTTGTGGTTTCCCCTCTTTATGAGCAAGTCTCAGGAAGTGATATGCTTTTCCCAAGGTCATGCAATAAGTCACTGCCAGGTAAGTCCTCAAAGGCAGCTTTTCTCCTACATTCCTGGCTCAATCCATAATACTCGATGCTTAAGGGAACATGACCACTTGATAAGTTTATAAATGCCATGTTTGATTGCAAAAGTGTCAAACAGCTATTTAAGTAAGTATTTTCAACACAAAATCCTTATGATAAAATGTAGTTAGTATCCCCATTAGAAAAAAATAATAATTTGGACCTTTTATTAACTTCTTATTTTCTTGTGTTAACTTATATTTAGCATTTATTATATATATTATGTGAATAAAGTAATCACTAAGACAACAGTAAATAGGTCTTATCCATATGATGGAATTATTGGCTTTTATTCCTAAGGGTTCTAGAGCACTAAGATTATGTAATATAAAATGATGATGATGATGATGATGAAGATGATCACCATCATTGAGCTTCTGTGTGGCACTTTGGAACTGCAAAATGCCTTGATGTCACACATTATTTTGCACAGCAATCCCAGGAGTTAAGTCAGTATGATGTGTACTTCACAATTAGAGAAACAGGGTATGCCAAATGCAAAAAAAAAAAAGCCCAGTAATATGATGTTAACTCCCACCTGATTTCAACACACACTTCACTGTTAAGATGCAAAAATAACACTAATTTACCATCATTTCAATATTATATTTTGACATGAATATAAAAGAGCTAAGAGGGGCTTGAAAACCTCAAGTCCATAAAGATTTATTCATTTATTCAGTGATCCAGGTTTAGAGTTAGGTTCTAAGGATACAGAATGTAAACACTGAGGTTCCTGATAGAGCATACAACATCCTAGGTGAGAAGATTGACCAAATGTTTAGGCAAGTAAAAAAATGTAAAAATTTAACTACAATGTTATGGGGCTCTGGCATATTCAGGGAAGGTTGCCTAAGAATGTAATGCTCAAGGTAAGCAAGATGGTTAATTTCATGTGTCAACATTACTGGGCTGAGGGATGCCCAGATAGCTGGTGAAACATTTCTGGGTTTGTCAATGAGAGTGTTTCCAGATGAGGTTAGTATTTGAATCAGTAGACTAAAGAATCACTAAGGTATACATCTGATACACTGATAACCATTATGGGGCCCATAAGATATAGCCTTGAAATGGGAGGGTGATTTGCTATCTTTTTAAAAGCATGGCAGACTATTGGTTTTATATTTACTTAGTGCAAGATTGTGTCCCCTAACGATTGTGGGCAGGTATCATCTAATCTGTTGAGGGCCCAAATAGAACAAAAAGGTGGAAAGAGAACAAATTCTCTCACTCTCTACTTGAGCGAGGATATCTATCTTCTTCTATCCTTGCACATTGGAGTTACTAGTTCTCTAGACTTTGGACTCCGTGACGTATACCTGTGGCCCCACCGTTTTTCAGGCCTTGGGACTCAGGCTGAATTATACTACCAGCTTTCCTGGTTCCACAGTTTAGACAGGATATCATGGCATATCTAAGCCTTCATAATCATGTGAGCCATTTCCAGTAATAAGTCAATTCCTCTATCTATCATCTCTGGAGAACCATGATAACATAATGAGGCACTATATTCTGTTAGAAGTGAACTAACTGAGAAAGAGAGAGAATGAAAGAGAGAGAGAGAAAGCCCCTGCAGGCATAAGGAACAGCATGGCTAGAGTCCCAGTGATGGGAAGGAACACTGCCTGTGCAGCATGGCTGGGAGACAAAACTGGCTGGGAAATGTGGTGTAAGACAAAGGTGAGCAAATGTCAGACAGATTTTGTTTAATCCCTTTAAATGATTTTTGACTTTATCCTAAAAACAAATGTGGTGTCTTAATTGAAGATAGATGCAGATAGTGAATCAGATATGTATTTTGAAAAAGTTGCTATGGTTTTAGTGCATAAAAGCATTCCAGGTGGGGAGGGTGCATGAGGATGGTGGGCCCTGCAATGGCGCTGGGAACTTGTTAAAGAGGGCATGGGTTAAGTTAAAGAAAAGTGGAGAGATTAGAAACGAGAAAAAATTGAAGGTACATGGGTTGCATTAAATGATAAAGTTGGGAAAAGGGAAGAAATAAGAATAACTATGACATTTCTGGCTTATTGAAGTACATAGGTGGTGGTACCCTTCACCAAGATGGGGAGAACTGAAGGAACTAATGGGATTTCCTGTGAGGGTGGATCTGAAAGAGGAATATGGACATACTATGTTTGCATCTCTCAAACATCCTAGAGAATATGTGAGGTGGTCATTCTACTATAGGAGGCTAGAATTTGAAGGACAAGTTTTAGAAGGAGATATATATAAAAAAGGAATCACTTATAGAGAAAGGCAGAGTAAACCCCCTATCAACCATGGGCCTCAATGTTGAGAAACTCCAACATTTTAACCATGGAGAAAACAATGTAAATGAGTCAGAGAAGAGGGATATCGAGAGAGGAAAGAGAAAAACCAAGAGAATAATATACCACAGACACCCAGACACAAGCCTATTTAAAGAAGAGGCCCGTAGTTCCAAGTGCTGCTCAACTATCAAATAAAATGAGATCTATAAAATAATCACTGAACTTAATGGCCATTACTACTCTTAGGTTTTGATAGAATTATAGTAGCAGAATCCAGTTGGCATTAAGAATGAAGGCAGGAATAAAGTGGCTGAGAGTGGACTATAGGAGTAGAGAAGTCTTGGTGTAAAAAGCAGTAAAGATCAAGAGAATGGGAAGACAAGCCACAGACCAGGAGAAAATCTTTGCTAAATACATATCTGATAAAGGACTGGTGTTCAAAGTATACCCCCCTCAAAAAACAAAACAAAACTACAATTCAACAGTAAGAAAATAAACAATCCATTTTAAAAAAATGAGCAAGAGATCTGAACAAACACCTCACTGAAGAAGATATACAGAAGGGAAATAAGTTTTTGAAAAGATACTCCATCTCATACAGCATCAAGGAAATGAATACCAAACCAACAATGAACTACCACTATTAGACACACCTATCAGAGTGGCTAAAATCCAAAACACTAACAACATCAAATACTGGTGAAGCTGTGAATCAACAGGAACTCTCATGTATTGTTGATAGGAATGCCAAATGGCACACTCGTTTTGGAAGACAGTTTGGCAGTTTCTTATAAACCAAACATACTCTTACCAAGCAATCCAGCAGTTACGCTCCTTGGTATTTGCCCAAAGTAGTTGAAAACTTATGGCCACACAAAAACCTGCACAGGGATATTTAGAACAGCTTTATTAATAATTTCCCAAACTTGGAATCAATCAAGATGTCCTTTAGTAGATGAATGGATAAACTTTGATATAGACAATGGAATATTATTCAGTGTTAAAAAGAAATGTGTTATCTGTTCAACAACACTCATAATCAGGGAAGTGCAACTAAAAACCACAATGAGATATCACTTCACACCTATCAGAATGGCTAAAATCAGAAAGAGAAGAATAAGTGTTGACAAGGATGTGGAGAAAAAGGAATCCTTGTGCATTGTTGGATGGAATGTAAACTGGTATAGCTGCTGTGGAAAACATATGGAGAATCCTCAAAAAATTAAAATAGAAATATCATACAATCCAGTAATTCCACTACTGGGTATTTACCCAAAGAAAATGAAAACTCTAATTTGAAAAGATATAAGCACCATTATGTTTATTGCAGCATTATTTACAAAAACCAAGATATGAAAGCAACCTGAGTGTCTATAGATAGCCAAATAGATAAGGAAGATGTGATGTGTGTGTTTACACACACACACACAGACATAACACATGCGGAATATTACATAGTCATAAAAAAAGATTAAGTCTTGCCATTTGCAACAACATGGATGGGCCTAGAGGATATATTATGCTAAGTGAAATAAGTCAGACTGAGGAAGACAAATACCACATAATTTCACTCATATGTGGAATCTAAAAAACAAAAGAGATGAATAACAAACAAACAAAAATCAGGATCACACGTTCTTCATGGAGCACTGGGTGTTATACGCAAACAATGAATCATGGAACACTACATCAAAAACTAATGATGTAATGTATGGTGATTAACATAACAAAAAACCCCTGAAAATACAGAAATAATAATACAGAAAATAAACTGATAGCTGCCAGAGGAGAGGTGGGAAGGGGATGAGTAAAAAGGGGATTAGAAAATGCCAGAGGAGAGGTGGGAAGGGGAGTGCAAGATTCAAACTTCCAGTTATAGAGTGAATAAGTCACGGGAATAAAAGGCACAGTATAGGAACTATAATCAATGATATTATAATAGTGTTGTATGGTGACAGATGGTAGCTACACTTGTGATGAGCATAACATAACATATAGAGAAGTTGAATCACTAAGGTATACATCTGAAACTAATGTTAACATTGCATGTCAACTATACCCAAATAAAAAAAAATAAAAAATTTGCATTATCAAGCCATGAAAAGACATGGAATATGCATATTACTAAGTAAATGCATATTATTAAGTGAAATAAACCATTGTGAAAAAGCTACCTAGTATTATTCCAATTATATGACCCTCTGGAAAAAGGAAAACTATAGAGACAATAAAAATGTCAGTGGTTAACAAGGGTTAGAGGAGAGATGGCAATAAATAGACAAAGCAAAGAGGATTTTAAAGGGAGAGGTGAAATTATTGTCTATGATACTATAATGGTATATATGTCTCATTATACATTTGCCAAAAGCCATAGAAAACATCAAGAGCAAACCTGATGTGAACTGAGGATTTTGGTTGATAATGATGTATCAACGATGTAGATTCATGGACTAAACAAATGTCCCACCGTGGTGTAGGATATTGAAAATGGAAGAAACTGAATATATGGGGATAGGTAGTATATGTGAACTCTCCATACCTACTTCTCAACTTTGCAGTGAACCTAAAATTGTTCTAACAATAAAATCTATTTAAAAAAAAAGAAAAAAGAAGGGAAAAAAGAAAAAAAAAAGTAGACAGAAACTAGAAAGAATAACAGAGAGTTTTTCTTTTTCTTTTTGATGGGAGAGTCTTGAGCAGGCTTAAATACATGGGAATAAACCAACTAAAATGAGAGAATAAGTGGAATAGATACATAAGAATTTGCTCATTAATCCTGGAAAACTGCACTATTTTCTGCTAAAAATAATGCAATATTACATGGATAGAAAGTTAGATACTAAATTAACTAAGAAATATAGTAGGACAGGTGTGCAGTGTTTCATACCCATTTAGGATTGGTGATCACAAACTTATAATGAAATTATGCTATTATGTAGGATTCTCTAGAAGTGCTCAGATTCTCATCTTGTATGCTAAGTACTATTTTGGGCATTGGGGTTAGAATAGTAAACAAAAGAGATGAATTCTTCTTTTGTGGAATTCACTTTTTACATGAATGGACAGGTGTATATACAAAACATCAAGTTTTATGAGTTTATGAAAAAATAAGACAGCGTAGAGCGAGGATATAGAGGATCTGACACTTTCTTAGATTTCAAGGTTGATATACATTGCACTCTATGTTTTGACGCCCTCTAGATGTGAGTAATACCATGGCCCTACTGGTCCAAGGTGTGGCTATTTCTAGAGGGGAGGGGGGAGGGGGATGGGTTAGCTTGGTGATGGGTATTAAAGAGGGCACGTATTGAATGGAGCACTGGGTGTTATACGCAAACAATGAATCATGGAACACTACATCAAAAACTAATGTTGTATGGTGATTAACATAACATAATAAAATAAAATTAAAAAAAAAGGGGAACAAGGTAATGGAACACAGAAGGGTAAGCAAATGAAGGAGGGGGATAGGAGGAGATCTGGGAGAAGAGCATTTTAGAAAGAGGGAATAGTCAATAGTCAATACCATCTATAGGGTAGAAATATGCTTGCTATTTTCAACAACCTGAAAGAAGTATGGGGAAGTAGGCAGGAGGAAGCAATATACCTTGCAGTGTTTTTAAGACCACGGTAAGGACTTTGGCCTTTGCTCCAAGTAAGAACATATTTTGACTTACGTATTAACAAAATCTCTCTGGCTATTATCTTGAGAATAGATTGGTGGTGTAGAAGTTGGGGAGGGAGGCAGTGGGTGAACAACCAACAGCTTTAACGGGTCAATTAGGAATCAGAGACAGATGGTAGGTGATATTGGCTTGTTCCAAGATGGCAATAGTAAAGATACCGAGAACACACTGGATTCTTGAAACATTTAAGATGTAGAGCCAACAGGACTTGCTGTTATGAAATTTGTATACTATTATACCAATAAATACTGCCTCTCTCCTACCGCAACACAGAACATCTATTCTTTTTTAATAATTTTGTGTGCAAGAAGAGAATAGAAATATTTTTATATAGATAGAATTTGGAGTCCAACATCTAAGATTTGGATCATGGCTACATCAGTTGTGCAAGCCTGGACAAACTATTCCATCCCTCGGTTTTATAGTTTTGTCATGAGAATTAGATGAAAAGATGTGCATATCATGCCTAATGCTGTTCCTAGCACAGAATAGATGCTTGACTCATGATAGCCACTGGACTCCTGTGCTATGCACCCTGCCCCTGAAAGCTTCAGTAGTTATGGTTAAGCAGTTGGCACTTGAACTGAAATGGGCAAAGCATCTCTTTGGACTTTCACACATTTCATTTATTCCATATTATTGTTTTTATTTCTTCAAGATAGTTGAAGAAGTAAGATGTAAAGAATAGACACTGTGACCTGCCATGCTTTTTATCATGGGATGAAAACCAGATGACACCAAGGAGCCTGGGTGATGCTATACATCAGAAGGAAGCAGAAGTGAGATGGAGAGAAATGTCATTTCTGATTGTTTCTGAGTCTCTCACTGTAATTGCCCTTCCAGAAGCTTGCTTGCTTGTTTTCTGAACAACTCCTATATCCATACAGGATTTTTTGCCTTAAAGATGGTTGCCTATAAAATAATGATAATATAATAATATTATTATTATTATTTTCATCATCATTATTATTATTTACATCCTAAGAACTCCCTATCTCTTTAAAGAGATTGAATTTTATAATGTACATAGTGAGGACATTGTTTTATTTGGAGGGTTGCGATCAATAGATTTGTATTTTGGCAACTTCGTTCTCATAATTGTGTGAAGGAGGGAGTTGAGAGAAAGGATACTGGAGCAGAGAGAGCTTTTGAGACTAGTGCAGCACTGTAGGTAAGGGATGATGGGGGACTGAGCCACACTGAGTGTTGAGATGGAAAAGAGACATACCTGCATGGTAAAGATAATCATGATTTTATAGTGATTTGTTGAATATCTGGGAGAACATTGAGACAGGACAAGGGCAAATTTTTAAAACAAAGTTTATAGTCAAAATGCCAAATTAAATGAATTGTTCAAAAATACAACATTAAAATGAAAATTATGCATTCAACTGTAATATACTAGGCCTGAGATACTATCATTTCTGTGGTGATGTAGTAGATGGCTTGAAGGACCCTGAATATGTGGTAGGAAAGGGGACTGCTCTCGAGGTACAGACAAGGGGGTCAGCAGCATATCTGCTGTAACTAAATTTATAAAAGGTGTAAGAACTCCCTCGGAGATGACAGAATATAGATAATAGTGAAACAGTCTGCTGGGAAACTGCAACATTTAAGGGCCAGACAGCAGAAGAGGATGTCACAAGAATTGAAAGAGTCCTATCAGAGAGGTAGAGAAAGATTCTGGAGAGGAGGCTATCAAAATGAAGGGAGTGTTAAGGAGGAGTCCTTGACCTTAAAAAGTCAAAGAAAGATATACTAAGGAGGAAAAAAAATAACATTTTGGGGTTTATAGTTAGAACATTGAGTGCCTTGAATTAGCTCAGTAGATACATTTAATTGGATGAAAATCGTAACATAACATTGCAGATTAAAACACTGAGAGAGACAGTCCCTTCAAATGTCAGTTCTCTCTACAGATCATTATCAGGAGCTTCCAGTGTGATAAAGATGCTTATAAAAGGTAAGGCACAAATCCTGAAACAAAAGAAGTTATGATTCAAAGTGCTTTCTGCCTTGTCCTCATGTTTAGACTTCAGTTTGTGTTTAGGGAGAACAAAAGAGAAAGAGTGAGAGATGTTGCCTGAGGATATGCTTTAAATGCTGAGGTAATTTCAAAGGAGTTCCTTATCTGGGTCAGTCCTGGTTCTGGAACTCAGCTTTACTGGTCAGGAAATCTGATGTTGTCTTGGTGCTAGAGCTGACTCAGAGGAAGTGACTATCTTAACCGAACTCTCAAATGGATTATAAACAAACCAGGAAGCTAATTTAATTTCCATGGCTCTAAATTGACCCAATTTTTCATGTCCACTGAACTATACACCTCTCTAGGGTAATCAGAAGCCATATTAGACCAAAAGACATCTGGTAAACATGATATCAGGCATAGACAGTAGAAAGGAAGGCTTTAGGCAAAACTGGTCGGTTCAAAACCAGCTGAAACATTTTTGCCCCACATCAGAGTTT
Organism: Mirounga leonina; assembly: GCF_011800145.1. NCBI lineage: Eukaryota > Metazoa > Chordata > Mammalia > Carnivora > Phocidae > Mirounga > Mirounga leonina. The sequence continues at coordinate 4,208,628 of NW_023270268.1, forward strand.
TTTCCCTGGATGCAGAAAGTACATTGCCTTGTTCAGTGGATCTCCCATGGACATTCTTGCATGGTTACTGACTACTTTTTTAACTTTGCTCATCTTTCCTTGAGCACCATCCAGACTGCCTTTTTCATTTGTGGCCCCAAACACATGGACTCATAAAATACAATGCACTGGACAAGTAAGTTTGGGAGTCAGACAGGCCAGCAATTATTTATTTACTTATTATGTATTTACTTATGAATGATTTCGAACAAGTCAAGCGATTTGAATACTTCTTAGACTACTTCATTATACGTGAAAAGCAATACTGGGCTTCAGTTACATTGTGAGAGTAGAGGAGGTAATGCACGTAGCCCTACATTCGGCACATAGTAGACAGCCAGCAAGACATAAAGACTGCTTTCTCTGCTTATGCTTTTCTCTCTGTTTCTCTCTCTCATTCTGCTATTTTTGTCCCTGGATTCAGCTGAACATTGCTTTGATGTGGCCATTCAACCCAATAAGCATGCAAGCTTCCAGTAATCAAGTACTGATCACTGGGAGGTGGCAGAGAGGAAGCCACTCTAAAAAATTGCATGCATTTGAGTGTTACTCGCTTTTTTTTTTTAAACACATCAACTATTTTGAAATTCATAGAGATTAAAATTTGAAATAACATCATATAAATTGCTAGGTGAGCATTTCCTTAATTCATTACATTTTTAAAAATTTTAGGATTTCTAAAAATGTGTAAGAACTTTGAGAAACTCTAGAAGAATTTCTAACAAAGTTAAGAGAACTAATATAGACTGTAACTCTCAGAGGAAATTCTATAATCACAGTGAGGGTCAGACAACTGTAAAAGAAAGAAAAGAACAATTGGAAATACAAAAACTAATGAAATAATGCAGGACAAATCAAAGATGGATGCTCGATGTGTATGGTCAACAAATTACAATCGACATGGAAAAACAAAATCTGAACAAAACATATTATATCTGTGATCCATGTAATGCTAGGTATTGGGGGCACAAGTTAATAACAGCACGTACACATGTTCATTGTTGCTGAGAAGGCAGATTTTCACTCAGTCCCTCACTTTCTGATATTTGGTCTATTCTGAGACATAAAGTTTACTTATGAAACACATCTATAGACAGTGCAATTTAGGATAAGTCACTGAGATTAATTTACCTCCAGTATCTAATCACAGATAACTATGTGTTAACTCTCACAGGAATTTAATCATGCACTCAGTAAATTCAGTATTTGAGAAGAACATGATTGTTAATTATCTTTACAATTTAAATTAATTAAGAGTATTAATAAGAAACTCTGTTAAGTGATAATAGGTCTATATATTTTAAGCTGGATAGAGCTGGTTGTTGTTCCCATTGTTTTTGTTGTTCCTATTGCTAATGCTTTCTGATGTATTAATATTATTGCTATCATCGATGAGGGTCTACTCAGGCCCAATTGTTAGAATTGATGATGACTATGCCCATTTTATACATTTGTTATAATTGGTTAAATTAGTTTCTTTAGATACAACATCAAGTATGTAGGTAAATTTCATCTTCCTGAGATTTTTGCTTTAGGCATCTTAACTGATCCAACCCGTGTCACATGTTTTCAGTAATAAATTTCTTGACTCTTCCTGAGCATAGGTCATTTTTAACTGCTTACTAGTTTAATTCAGGTTTTACCTGAGTTTGACTTGCTTAACACTCTGTGGTTGAAATTATTTTCTGTATGTTCTTAAAACATTCTGTATTCCATAGTGTTTCAAAAGCGTTTCAAGAAGGTCACAATGGAATCAAATTAAAACAAAAATGATACAACTAAAAATATAATATGTGTTGCTAAATATGGATAATTTAAATAATATAAAAATACAAGACTTTTTTTTTAAATTTAGTCAAATTATTTTTTTTTTAAGATTTTTTATTTATTTATTTGACAGAGAGAAACACAGTGAGAGAGGGAACGCAAGCAGGGGGAGTGGGAGAGGGAGAGGCAGGCTTCCCGCTGAGCAGGGAGCCTGATGTGGGGCTCAATCCCAGGACCCTGAGATCATGACCCAAGCCGAAGGCAGATGCTTAACAACTGAGCCACCCAGGTGCCCCAAAATACAAGGCTCTTTAAAGTAGGTGAACAGAGGGGCGCCTGGGTAGCTCAGTCGTTAAGTGTCTGCCTTGGGCTCAGGTCATGATCCTGGGGTCCTGGGGTCGAGCCCCGCATCGGGCTCCCTGCTCCGCAGGAAGCCAGCTTCTCCCTCTCCCACTCCCCCTGCTTGTGTTCCTGCTCTTGCTAACTCTCTCTCTCTCTGTCAAATAAATAAATAAAATTAAAAAAATAAATAAAGTAGGTGAACAGAGTGAGGCTTTTTGCAAATTACTAAAACTGCTTTGAGCAAAAAAAAAAAAAAAAAAAAAAGAAATGTGATTAGTTTAGTTACATCGTCCTTGATGGGGAAAAATACAAATACAGCTATTCCTCTGGATAAGCATATCTTTCAGGGAGCAGATGTGGTTAAGGCTATCCTATTTCCCTATTTTGTGATGCGGGGATGGGGGTAGCTTCACATGGAGAAGTCAAGTCAGAGGATAAAATATCACACCTTGTATTCAAAGCACTATAGGCTGTTTCTGCTGGATTTTCCAAATTTTACTTCTGATACTTTTCCTTGTAGAAGTTTTGACTTTGAAAGTTCAGGCATTTTAAAGTTTTATCTGTGTGCAAAGCACATCTTGACTTTCTTTAATGTAACTTGCAAGCTTGTTCTGTATTTATTTCACCCTTGCATAACTCAAAAGTAGCGGAACAGATTGTACTCAGATTGGGCAAAAGCAATTACCAAACATTTGACTAGGGCTAGTCATGGTCCCAGAAGATAATTTTGGGGAAAGCCATGATGGCACGTAAATACAGGGTTATTAAAGGTTTTCACTGACAGCTTGGCAGCATAGTGCTTTCTAGCACCAATCCTCTCAGAAAGATCTACAGTGTCACCTCAGAAATTGGGCAGCACATTTTACATTTGGCGTTAACGTCGGGTTTAGCACATGCTCCTGGCTCTATGCTTGTGACAAATTACAATGGCGATGAAAATACTCAGTAATAAATATTGGCTGAGAACTTGAACATTGACAAGGTGCTTCCATTACTATGTTTTCCAGTAAATCCTTACAAACCTGTGTCATGAATGACTTCTCTTTCTTACAGATAAGAAAATGGAGACTCATTAAATTAATAAAATATTGCTGGTCTACTTAGGCTTTTAAGAGGTTAGATCAGAACTCTGATCCATTCTTCATTCATTCGACAATTGTATCATCAATGCCTACTATGTGCCAGGCACTGAGCCTGGCAAGGGAGGTGTGGTGGTGAGCAAGGCAAGCAAAGTTTCTTTCTTCATGAAATGTACAATCACTAAAGGACATGCATGGAAAATGAGCATAAAATCATGAATAATTATACTATTACAAGTCGTGATGTTCTAAAGGAAAAGCACAGCACTCAGAGGGGAACACACAGGCACCTGACTGCGATTAGGTGTCTTCTATGAAGAAGATACAGCTAAATGCAGACAAGAAGGGAGGCTCTTCTTAGTGGGCTCTGGCTCTGCATCTCACTTTTCAACATTATACTCACTCTCTTAGAGCAATGATCTGACAATAACATGAAAAAATTTCAACGTTAAAAAATAAAGACCTCATCTTTGTCTTTATTTAAAAAGAAATAAAACCCTATTGTATAATAGTCAAAATTCACTTCAGCTTTAACAACTTCCAGGATAATAGGCCAGAATGTAAGTGCATAGCCTTCTCCAGAAGCACTTCTGGATCCTGAGCCCAGATGTGAAAGATCTCCTCCGAAGCCATGTAAAACTTTATCGAATCTCCTCTTCAGACACTTATACCTGCCTCCGGTATAATTAGTTCTGCCAAGTTACGCTGTCCGCAAGGGCAGACCCCATGACGTTTCCGCATTTGCATTCTCGAAGGTGTTCTGCTTCAATATTTGATGTTCAATTGAATTGGTGGATGGAGATACATAATCTCTGAATGGGAACAATACACACACATAAGAAGCAGCAGGGTGGAGCATAAAGAGGACGGACTGTGGTGCCCGACTGAGCTGGATTCCAGTCCTCACCCCACCCGTCTGACCTTGCTTTCTTGCTTACTTACACTTCTGTGGGCTTTGGATTCCTGTCTGTAAAATGGATACTAACATCTCCCCTTTAATGCTGTTAGGCTGTTGTAGAGAACAAACACAAACTACATGAAAATAAGGTGTGTTGATTCAACAGCTCACAAATCGGTAACTACTATTAATTTCTTATAATTTTCTTTCATTTATGGTTACCAATGTCCTATAGCTGTCTGGAATTTGATCAAGGAAAGTGGGGGGGAATTCTGAGTGTTAGGATATTTCGCATGCCATGTAGATGTTTATGACTTATCAACATGTAATAAATGATAAAGGTGCTGACACATTATGATCTGTGAAGCAACGACCAGATATAGATTACATTTCACTCTGAACAACAATTAGCTAGTATAGCATTCTGTCCAATCAAAATTTATGATATGAATAATACTGTTTCCAAGATTTTTTAAGATTACTGTGGGATGTATCTAAAAATAATCGCAAAGTAATAGGACTGCATAGGACAAAAATCACTTAATACCTCTCTATGGGTGCTAAATCTCCTCTCCTTGGTTCCTATAAAGGTATCTTTAATAACCAGCATCCCTGGTGCATCTTCTGCTGGCTTTGCAACTCATGAGAGTAAGCAAACAAGCCAAGCCAGTCCCAGCCCTTCTCTGACCCACGGAGGGAGAAAAGCGTGGAGCAACAATGGGATCAAAGGGAGAAATGTGAATTCAAGCTGTTCAGCCAAAGCAGGGATGTTAGTCCCCAAAGCTCATGGAGAGAAATCAATAAAATCAAAACAATAATAAAAAATAACCATCTTTGTTAGTGTTTCAAACTCGCCAAAGATAACATGAGCAAGGGAGACTGTAAATAAACAGAGAGCATCTTTTCAGTAGCCCATCAGTGTCCCTTTTAGCTACATTTGCCCTCAGAGAGAAAAAACAATACTACAGACTATTGACACTATTTACTATTTAACTATTTACATTTAAATCTCTTCTAGTTGTTGAAACAATATCCCCACTTAAATGCTGCCTGTCTGGAACATAGCAGACAATGGTCTGATTATCCTTATCATTGTTATTTTCAATCTCTCCCCTCTCCTCTCCAGATAACTGTTATCTGGGATCATATTCAAGTAAAGAGGAGATCATGTTTCCAGCCATCCTGGGCATTTCTTGGTAGTCTTAATTGTCACACGCCGATGGACCATTCGGCAAAGCTCTCTTCGTGGAGTGCTTTCTTATACATTCACACATTTGTGTGCTCTGAGCAGCTTTTGCTAGTAGATCCCACCTGGTACGCAGCTGATAATCTCAAGAGAAACATGGAGCTGCCCTTCCCACGTTCAGCTTTATGAACTGTGGCTTTTATCCACTTGGCTGATGCAAAAATCTGTCCGCTTTAAGAGTGGGAAGAGTATGATGCTTCAAGTTCCTTTGATGCCAATTGGGCCAAGATATTCCAATCAAGGGTACCTGACTCATGTCTCCCTTCTTTGCAGTGACCATGGAAACAGCATTGTTGATGCTCTGTGTGTGCAGTAGGCTGAATGTCAGTTAGAAATGCTCAGGGAAAGAGAACCTTTTAAAATTTTAACACCAAAATTTTTGACATAGGCCTGACACTGCCTTTAATGAAGCTAGAAACAGCCCACTAAAATAGAGTGCAATTGTTCTCCAACACTGCAACCAAAGCAGTTCAGGCTGAGTGGTCTAGGTTACAAACACCTATAATGTAAGTCTTCAAGGGGTAAGACAAAGAGCACTGTGTGATGTTCTAGGATTCAATGCTGCCTTGGTGTGTGTGTGTGTGTGTGTGTGTTCATGTGTGTGAACATGCATGCCCTCACCCTTAGCACATGCACTTGTGCCTTCTTCCCCAAATGCCCTCTTTCCTTCCACTCTGCTCCTACTGCCATCTCTGTCTGTCTAGAGTCTACCTATTTTTAAGGCTCCACTAAAACATCACCTACTTTATACAGTTAAAGTATAACTTTTCTCATTTTCTTGCCATCATATTTCACAGAGAAATTTTTACTTTTAATGAAGTCCAGCTTATCAATTATTACTTTCACGGATCATGCTTTTGTGTTGTATCTAAAAAGTCATCACCATACACAAAATCATTTAGGTTTTCTCCTATGTTACTTTTAGGAGCAACTTGTTTATTTCATTTGGGGAGGTCTAATAGCATTATGTTTTTAATTTCAAATTCCATTTGTTCATTGCTGACATATAGGGAAGTGATTAACTTTTGTATCCTGCAACCTTGCTATAATTGTGTATCAGTTCCAGGACTTTTTTTTGTTGATTGTTTTGATTTTTTATGTAGACTATTATGTCATCTGTGAACAAAGATACTTTTATGTTTTCTTTCCCATTCTGTACACATTTTATTTCTATGTCTTGCCTTCTTGCATTAGCAAGGACTCTAGTACATGTTGAGAAGGCGTGGTGAGAGGAGACCTCCTTGCTTTGTATCTAATCTTAATGGGAAGGCTTCAAGTTTCTCACCCTTAAGTATGATGTTACCTGTAGGTTTTTTGCAGATAGCCTTTATCTAGTTGAGAAAGTTCCTCCCTATTCCTAGTCTACTGAGAGTTTTTATCATGAATGTGTGTTGGATTTTGCCAAATTTTCTGCATCTATACGGTCATATGATTGACTTTTTTTTTTAAGTCTGATGATGTGACTGCATTAACTTATTTTAAAATATTGACTAGCCCTTCCTATCTGGGATAAATCCTACTTGGTCATGACATAGTACATAATTTTTTTTATGTATTCTTGGATTCAATTTGTTGTTATTCTGTTGAGAAATTTTTCATCTATTTTCATGAGAGATTTCGGTTATAGTTTTCTTGTAAGTTATAGTATAGTTTTTATGTTAGGGTAATGCTGAACTCATAGAATGAGTTAGGAAGTGTTCCCTCTGCTACTGTCCTCTAAAAGAGATTGTAGAGAATGGGCATAATTTCCTCCTTAAATGTTTGGTAGAATCTGTTATCTATTTTTCTACTGAACTTCAATAGAACTGATTTCAGGACCAGACATGTACTTATCTATCTACAATTCATCTCAGTCAGCCATTCCAACTAAATGTCAGAAGTTCAGTTTGTGTGGCCTTGAAAGAGAAAAAACATGTTTTTTCACAAGAATAGAACTCACAGCTTTAAGCTTTTCATTATTATGTGCATTCTGACTCTGAGTGTAAACCTAGCTCACCATTTAAAATGTAAGACCTTAAATAATTTTTAAGAAACTTCTCTAAGCTTCAATTTCTTTGTCTGTAAACTTTGGCTTGTGATATTATCTTTGTCTTTCTCACATAATAATTTTGAAGGTCAAATAAGTTAAAGCTTATAGAAGTACCACATAAGCTGCCTGTAAATGAATAATTTGTGACAAGTTTATGCACATTCAAAATATTACCCTGAAACATGGTTTCTAAGTGACTATGTGATTCTGAAAGAAAAGAATGACTCCAGACTCTCATTTCATCTGAATGCACACCACCACAAGGAATATTTGGAGGCCAAATGCCATTATTAACTTGTTCCATTGTGATCCCTTTAAGTATTCTAGGAACATTTGGGTATGGAAAGGTCAAGAAAAGCAAACTCAGGTGTTTTACTGTAGGCTGGTTTTCTGTCTGACTATTCTAATACTCCAGCCCTCTTTCATTTGGCTATATAACATGTCCTTCATTTCTATGGATTCTAGAACCATTTCTAGGCTGTGGTGGGGAAAATAATTCTTTTTTTTTTTTTTCGGCTTATTGATCTCTACATAGCAATTGCATCCAAGAGGTACCCTTCTCATGCCCCCACACCCAGATTTGTCACTAAAGTGGGGATAATTACTCACAACTAGAAACCATCAGATAGATACCTGAGTGGCCTCTCCTCTTTGCTTAATTGGCCTTCACGTGCTTCGCATGGAACATACCACAAAATGTCCATGTTTTCTAGGAAACACCTCGTTCTCCACTTTACCCTGAGATAAAAACAGATCCTACCCCTGATCAGGCATCAGTGGGAATATATCTGTCATGTAATTGAGAAGGCTGTGGCATTGGGAGACCTAAGTCTTTGTCCTGTAACCTTCTGTTGCCTGCACAGTGAAGACAGCAGAGATCATATTATTCATTGTGGTGGCTAAATGAGGAGCAGCATATGTAAGCATGTACTCGGGTAGGATTTTTCATTTAATTAAATTGGAGTTTACATCTGCACAACGGACCTCACTGATAAAGGGAGGGTACTGGAAAGCTTTGTTGTCCTACAGCAACTTATTCCTGCTATAATGAAAGGCTATCCATTGGTTTCAGTTCTCGGGGAAGGTTATTGTTCTTGAGCCAACACTGCCATCTCCACCTTGTATTTATGGAGCAATCTTATTAGTTCTGTGACCTTGGGCAAGTCACTTAACCCTTCTGACTTTTGGTATCAAGCAGAGTTATTAATAATGCTCACTAAACAGAGTTGTCAGGATTACGCAAGGTAATGAATGTGAAAGAGCCACATTACTTAGAAAGGGAACCTACCTGCATTACCTCAATTCAACCTCACACAGTACCAGTGGGTGGAGGATTGGCCAGTTTATTTATTTAGGGTGCGTGTGTGCGTGTGTGTGTGCATATGTTTAACCCTAAATTCCAAATGAGAATTCCAGTTCAGAAAATTGAAGTAAGCTATCTAATGTTGCAAAGCTGGGAGGTCGCAAAACAAAGATTTCCTTCTGGCTATTTTGACACTCATAACACATCAGACCTACACATATTTCGTGATGCCAAAGCCTGACCTTATTCAGGAATCTCATATTGATTCTCAATATGCTGCAAAATATCAAATATTTAAATGAGTAAATAAAAGACTCCATTAGGAATCTGCCAAAACTGACCTAGAATGGAGAACCCTCACTTTGGAAAAGAACCAGTGGTGTGCTGGAGTAGTTTGCACTGTCTTCTGAGGCAAGACTATTTAATCGTTAGGGATTTTTTTGAGCCAGTGGTTAAACACAGCCATTATTAAAAAGTTAAATTGCAAAAAAAAAAAAAAAAAAGAAAGAAATTGCATAAACAATGAATTATAGTAAAAACAAATGTAATGAATAGTCAAAATTTATCACTTCCTAATTTTGGTTTTACTACATTTTATTATTATCTATATTCTTGGGCATATTGTGTCTGTGTGGTAGACATATAATGGTTACTTACTGTGCATATGGCAGAGGTAACGGCAAGTCCTTCTAATATTAAGGTATCAAAGACTGCAGCTTCCATCTTGGGTTTCTTTCTGTCTTTTGGATCACTACTCTGGAGAAGCCAGCTGCCGTGTCTTCAGGACACTCAGGCAGCCCATGGAGAGCTTACGTGGCAAGGAAATGAGGTCTCCAGTCTACAAGCCAGAGAGCAACTGAGGCCTGCCAATAACCGCATGAGTTTGGAAGTGTTCAGATGACTACTGTCCCAGCTAACAGCTTCACAGCAACCTCATGAAAGACCTTGAACCACAACCAGCCAGTTAAGCTTCTCCCAGCAACTGATAGCTACATAGCAGCAAAGCATCTAAATGTTCTTCAATTTGATATCAGATTTTAAAAGGGTTTGTGTAGAGGTCAGGAAACCTCTGTTTTTTCCTAAACATCACAAAGTTGTGGACAAACCCAAAATTATGCCCACACTTAGTATAAATATTTCCCCTTTTATATTTTGCTAGTTAGTAGGTCCAGGCAAAGGCAATTAATTCTGCTATCCGAACCTATTTAATTTGAGGGAAAAGCTTCTTATTTTAAGTGTGAATTTAGATATGAAATAACATAGCCTGCTTGACAATCTTTATTTTTGCTCTTTAAGTGTGAACCATCAACATACAAAATTAAATCAGGGTTATCTAAGAAAGTCTCTGGAAGGTCTAGGCAGGGTATGAATAGTTTCCTCTTAACAAAAGTAAAAAATTATGGAGTTGTCCTTTTTTGAGTAAGAGAAGAATGGTGGTCAGGCAAATTAAGAATAGTTACCAAAGCAGACAAGACTAAGTCATAAATATCTGAAGACAAGAAATATTTGTAACTACCATTGTAAAAAACATACACGATAAACAACGATTGTTAAGAACTAAGCTTTTAAAAAATAACAAATAATACTTCAATGATTTAAGGGAATGAAAAAGGCACAGAGAATTAAAAGGATATTTTTGGGCCAAGGAAGAAACTTTATAAATCTTGCCACAAAATAACTTACAAAAAGATAATAAATTTACAGTTTTAAAATATAATATCAGTATGTTAAATAAAATAATGTATCATATTAAATCAATCTTCATAAACAGCAATAGTTTTATAAACAAACAAAATCATACCCACTATCTTGTATTCAAATTTCTATATAACTATTAAACTAGTATAGTCACAAGTTTATAGTAATTATTATCTTTAACCAAATTCTGTTTTCTCCAGACACAAGGGAAAACAGAAGGATAGAAATCCAGTATCTATTTAGCTGTTATATAAAATGTCCACTTATTTTGCATATTTTTAAAATATCTTATAATATTCATATTTTTATAATTTGTAGCTTTTTAAGAGATAAAAGTATATTAATGTATGTTTAGTAACTAGTGTTTTGTGTCTGTTTTTTACTTTGAAATTGTGTGAGCACCCAAAGATTATTTACTGATTAACTCAATCATATGTCCAAGGTCTTAAAATTAAATCTATGAAAATTACTATTTGAATTTACACAGGAAATCCTTATGATTTGTAGCATTGTCAGAATTTCATACAAGTAAACCCTTTAAGAAGACTTCTATAATGAGTACTCCATCTAGTGCACCCTGCCCAGTCTTAAAAGATCTCTGAAATTCTGGTCGCTTCCCAGTAGCTGTGGTCTGCTTGCCCTCCTTTACCATCTCACGCTGGACCACAAGCAGCTGAAGACCAATTTTTACTCAGATTTTCATGACTCTTTTGCTCCATTTTACTTTTCTGCAGTATCCTGCCCCTGAAATCCCATCTGTCCCAGTAGACTTAAACTCTGGCTGCTATTTCTTCAGCTTCGTTCTATTTAGATCCTATTTCCCTACACAGACATCCATATGGTGGACTCTTGCATTACCCCAGAGATTTAGGTGTTTCCCAATTCCTCACTTGTATTACTTAGTCATGAAATAAAATTTTATTTTTAAAGAGCGTATTTCCTTTTGGATTTTTTTTCTGGAAGAAAAATCTTAGGATTTGGGTTCCTAGGGACAAAAGAATGAACAGTTTTTCAATAATTCTTTAAATGACAAACACTCCCTGATATACAACTGGAACTCTTTGCTGCTTATAAGACTGGCACAAGTCTGGTAATTTTACCTTTAACAGCCAAAAAATCCTACCCCCAAGCATCACTAGAAAACATATCTATTGGGACTTGGGTTTGCCCACAGTTGTGTCCCACATATCTTTAGAGGTACCCAGGCTTCAGATATATATATAAAATCCATATCTATATCTATATCATCTATCTATATATTCAGATTATCTCTATATAAATAGAAACAAATTATAGATGCTAACATAAACTTAATTCTACAATAATAGGTCAGGAACTTTACTGGACCTCATCATATTTATGTAGCTGAAAGTAAAAGTAAGCATCTACAATTCCATGGGACACCCTCTTGCTTTTAGGCATACATACCAAAAATTATAATATTTTGGAAAATATGAAAAAGATGTACAGAATTTTTAAGTGCTCCAAAAGTTGCCAAATGAAATCATTTCCTGAATTGAAGGACTATGCCAAAAGCATTTTAAAGATAAGATTCTGATTAAGAAAGTTCTTGAGTCATTGGTTATACTGTGGTTTTATAGCAGAGGAAAAGCTAAGGCAGCCCAGATACAGTTACTAAAATAAGTCCAAGACTCACAGTTTTTCCTCCTTGTTCTGTCTTTTGTGCTGTTGTTCCCCTTTGTGTATGTGTGTGTTCATGTGTGTGTGTGTGTGTGTGTGTGCACGCACGCATGGAGGGATTTCCTACACTAGATCCTTTTACCTCTCTTATTTTTAGGAAGTGATACTTTCTTAAAACAATTTTTTTGGGCGGGGGTACCATAGGAATTTCAGTGAGCCAGTATTCAAACCTAGGAGACATTTTGTCTTTCATGCATATTTATGCATGTGAGTTATTTCAGTCTTTAGTTTTTCCCAGCCAAAGGAAGATGGTGGTGGCAAGGTTATTTTCTAGGCAAAGCCTCTTTCTTCTGACACACAGACAGACTGCTTCCTTCAAATTTAGCTTATCTGTGGAAAACTTTATTCAGCCCCCCTCATCTGATTTAAAGAATTGAACTTGGTCTAGGAAAGGTCTGCCCTGGGCCCCACGCACCTCATTTCTACCCTTGGGAAGGAGAGGTTTCTCTTTGGCATGCCAGTATGTTCCTCACCTTTAGAGTTGTTATTTGTTGGCTCTTCCTAAACTCTACAACCACAGATGTGTATTCAAAAGTTCCTCCTCCTATTCTTCTGTTCAGTTTCAACTATTCTGGGCAGTCATTCCTCTTATTTTGTTCATATTTTCAGCTTTCTCCATGTTTCACTGAAAACACATTTACATTTTTATTTCTTATTCCTCTTGATATTTTGAGAGCATTTCTCAAAAGGGGCAAATGTTGATTTTTGCCATTATTTTCAAACTGGATGCCCAGTTCCTTTGTTTTAAATATATTGTGTAGAGTACACATAATTGGATCATTAATCCAGTCCAGAGGTTTTCTTTAGATTATGATACTATCTACCTTTTAAAGTTTAAAAAAGTTGATGTCTAAAGCATTTACAACAGTGGAGGAAATGATGTTGTTACTATAGAATTCTGGTATTCTGTTCATTGCAGTTTTCTGCTGTAAGCAAACCTCAGTAGGTATAACCATTTACCAGGTTTAATAATATTGGTACTAGAAAAAAGCAAACAGAGGCACTCATCAGCTATGACTCCTCCATTACCTACACAGCCTCAAAATTATTTTCAGCATAATTTTAATATTTACAGGGTAATTTTCAAGTGAGTTTAAATTTTACTCCAAATGCATAGGGAATAAATTATATCTATTCCTTGAATTTGTGTCTAGGTTTTTTGATGGGCTTCTGGTATCAGAATTCATTTACAGCATGGTAAAGTTCTATGATTCATTTTAAAAGAGAGAGAGAGATCATGAGAGTTGAAAAAAGAAAAAAAGTATGAGAAATTAAATTCCATGTAAAAATAGCTGCACTTTTAAAACATAACAAGTAGGGGAGATTAAAAATCAACACGTCTAGATATTTGTGTTTTTTTTTTTTTTTTCCTTTGGCTTGAATTATTCCCCCACAGTATTTAATCCAACATTAAATTGCAGTTCTCGACAACCTTCTCTACTTCCTTTTGGAGTGTCTCAGGGATCGTCAGTAAATGCATTCCTGGCCAAAAGATTCTCAGATTGATGGTGTTGTAAACCAAGTCTCATGATGATGTAAGAAGTTCTTTTGTTTGGTTAGGGGTTTTGATTGTCGGCTTATGTGTTCACCTTCTGTCAAATTCAAGTGAACTTGGTTCCAAGACTAATACGTACGAATTTTAATAAACAAGTGAAAGTGTGAGAGGGAAAGGAGTCATTTCCAGTGACAAATGGGTCCTGGTTTCTTCTGAAGAGCTAGTCTTAGAAAGGGCATTTCTGCTGAAGCCCAGACTGTTTCAGGAAGACAGGGACACAGCCCTTCCAGAGGGTGTGTTGAGGAAGTAAACATGCAGAGAAAACTTTACCAGTATGTTCAAGACAACAACAAACAGTAGAATCCCAGAAAGGCAGAGAAGCAGGGTAGTCAGTGCATGCCAGACCTGGCCAGCAGTCCCCGTGGATTCAAAGGTCAATGTCAAGAACAATCTATGTAGCTCAAGAGGTTTCTGAGATTGGGGAGAACTGATAGATGTATTGCTTAAATGACCAAAAATATAAGTGGTGGTACTGATGCTGTAGCCAATGTGGCTAAGCGTTGATTAAATAAAATAAAATGGAGAGGAGGCTTGAAATTTCCCCAACAGATATAACCACTTAAGCCATGTAAACAAAACTAAATCTACCTTATTTCATGATCATAAACAAAACTTAGGTTATTTCTTATAAATGCCTCTCATAATCATAAAGGAAACATCATCCTTCTAAAATGGTATAAGATCATAACTTTTAACGAATCCCCTGCTGTCTGGAAACCCCCATTGTAATAACCAATCATGTAAAGGTTTAACACCTTCCTCATTTTCACTTTATGAACCATCTTGTGATATCATGCCTCTAGGCTTCATATCAGCTTTGGATTTGTCTTTTTTCTTTTTTGCGTGTCCCAGTGATGGGGTGCTCATTTCCTCCCTGACTTCTTCCCTGGAGTGAGCTAAAGTTCTCCTTTCTGGGAATGTTATTCCTTGTGTCTCAAATGTGCATTTCTGGGCCTCCCTGGGAATCTGTCTCATTCAGGATGGTGGAATTTTTAAAAAAAAATTTTAATTTTAATTTCAGTATTGTTAATATACAGTGTTTTATTAGTTTCAGGTGTACAGTATAGTGATTCAACAATTCTATACATTATTTGTTGCCCACCATGAGGAGGGTACTCTTTAATCCCCATCACCTATTTCACCCATCTCCCCACCCACCTCTTCTCTGGTAACCATCTGTTTGTTCTCTATAGTTAACAGTCTGTTTCTTGGTTTCTCTCTCTCTTTCTCTCTTCCTTTGCTCATTTGTTTGGTTTCTTAAATTCTACATATGAGTGATATCATATGGGATTTTTCTTCCTCTGACTGACTTATTTCACTTAGTATTTACTCTCTAGCTCCATTCATGTCACTGCACATGACAAGATTTCATTCTTTTTGATGGCTGAACAATATTCCACTATGTATATATACTACCTCTTCTTTATCCATTCATCAATCGATGGACACTTGGGCTGCTTCCATAATTTGACTATTGAAGATAATGCTGCTATAAACATAGGGGTGCATGTATCTCTTTGAATTAGTGTTTTTGTATTCTTTGGGTATATACTGAGTAGTATGATTGCTATATCATAGGGTAGTTCTATTTTCAACTTTTTGAGGAACCTCCATACTGTTTTCCACAGTAGCTGCACCGGTTTGCATTCCCACCAACAGTGCACTAATGTTCCTTTTTCTCTGCAACCTCGCCACTAACATCTGTTATTTCTTGTTGTTGTTGTTGTTGTTGTTGTTGTTGTTTTAGCCACTCTGACAGGTGTGAGGTGATAACTCACTGTAGTTTTCATTTTTGGATTTGAAGACTCAGAGCTTGTGAACTGTTCTTCTGTGCACAATAAACTCTTATTAAATAATATTTTACTGATCTGTTTGATTTTTTTTCTACTTTTGGATTTTTGACAGTTTGGATACTTTAAAGTCAGACTTACCCAAGGCTTGCCCCTAAAGGCAAGTAGCCAATGAGGAAGAGTAGCCTCAAGATTGGGAGTTTGCATCTTAAGAATACAAGGAAAATATACAAAAGGAGCAAGAGGTACTGTTCAAATATATCCCACCCCAACAGCCTAAAAAGCTGAGGCAAAGTACTATTGATGAGAAAATGGATCGCTGTCCTAGAACAATGGGTCTCTGTTCTGAGTTCCCATTTTTTTCCAATTAGAACCAAATAAAATCAGCATAGATAAATAAAGGAACTAATACCCAGAAGTGGTCCTTATTTCTGCCAAGGAGGTAGAACCATTTAAGTAAACCACTTGTGAACAATGTATGCAAAAATCATATACATATAGGTAACCATTAATTTAAGCACTTATATGCAAAGATGTAAATATATATGTACACTTATACTCATTTATATCTCTCTCCTTACTTATTATGGGCCCTCTGGAGTTTCCAGGGTAACATAATCAAGGTAAGACTAGTCTGGCTAGCTAGCTCAAAGAGAAATATTTTATGGAGATGTATACATTGCACTAGACTTTTCCCAGTCCCTTAAAATTCAGCCCTTCTCCATTATCACAATGGGGATTCTTACCAAAAGATGTTAAAAAGGCAGCATTTATCTTCGGAGATTTCTTGGGAGTACTTTGGCATCTTTTGGTGAAATTCGGTACCTTCCCAATGATACAGAACATTTTTTTCAGATAGGCTGGTAACTTGAACCATCTCAATTCAAGAAAAATCTTTTATAAGAGCATCCTGTGAAGAATTCTAGCACTAACTAATAATTCCTCAATCACAGAAGAGAATATAAAAACCTTAAGTCACAATGAAACACAAAAATATAATGCAAAATGGCAATTTGATAAAATAAAGATTAAATTCAAAGTTTTTAGGTGAGACAGGAATCCAGAGAGCTTGCTCAGATACACAAGGCATCCCTCCTTGCTGAGATAAAAAGCAGGCTTGGACCAAGAATTTGAGTGTACCATAGCCTCAGTCTCTTGTTCCCAGAGCTGCCCTGGTAACTGCCTGTGAAAATACAATTTAGAAGATGCCATTTGACTGTCCTCAGAAAGACATCATTAGTTAATGAAACAGTAGCTATTTAAGCACCTGTAATAAGTAATGGGAATTTCAATTCTACTAATAAAAGGATATTATTTATAATGAACTATACCACCGAATGAGTTCTGAATGTGGAAGGCTAACTGTTACCTTGTGACTCAGAACATTACCATAAAGTCTGGAGCTGCACATGCTGATTACAAGGAGAACCAGGATATGGAGAAAGCATGAGAGCTAATGAGCCCAGCCTGCAGGAATATTAGCCTCTATATTCTTCTTGGTTTGTTGGGGCAGACATGGGAGAAGGGAAACTAGTTCAGAGAGGGGCATTTTTTTCCCATATTAATATAAGATTCAAAGGGGAATCCAATGGCTTTTTAATATTGCTAGAATGTTCTGTGTTTTTCCTCTAGGAAATGTCAGCAGCAACTGTACTTAGAAATATCATCCAATGATATAAAATGGCTAGGATCAGGGCCCCTTGGCCCTAATAACATTTTAAGAACACTCTCTTTCCTCTGCCAGCAAAAGTCAGCTTTAAGTTTGAGATCTCCATGTATTTTCCACCACCTTCAGTTCTTATACTACCAAGACTCAGCACTTTTGATCCCCTTGAAGATTTTAGCTCCAGGATTATAGCCATCTCCATTATACTCTGACTGCCATGGTCCTTGGTGATGCCAGTATTCACGCAGTTTTCCCATACAGTAGTTTTTTACTTCCTTGACCTCCTCTCCTCAAATGAATGTGTCCTCCACCCTGGTAATACCTAAACCCATTCATTGCCAGTGATTAAAACCCTCCACAATCTCAAACTTAACCTACTGTCTTTCCAGTTCATTTAATTCTGTACCAACACCAAACATCCTTGAACCCCATAAGGACTCATGAACCCTTCATTACTGATCATATCACCTTTTTCTCAGGCCTTTACTTTCTCATGCTTTCAAATGCTTCCTTACACTACATAGATTCAATATTACATCTTCAATTAACTTTTTTTCTTTGTTATTATACTCATTAAAAAAAATACAAATTTCTACCTATTCTATGCATCCACTCCTTTAGCTATATATGGTAAGAAAAAAAAGAAATACACATCTGTGTTTATTGGTCTTAACCACTAAAGGGCACACATGGGCATAATCTCTTCCACTGATCTTTGTTTTCTCCCACTTCCTGAAGTGTCCTCTTCCCCATCCTTGCTTTCAGATGATGACCTTGCTCCTTCATTGACAAAATGCAACCATTTTGCAAGACCCATTACCCACACCTGTCCATCAACCTCCGTGACCATAAATCATGCTTAAAAGTATTCCAGTCTTTTAAAAAAGAAGAAAAACAAGGAATCCACCAAGGTTTTGGAAGAAGTGGATTTGTGAAGACCTTCAGTTATGGTTGACAATACTTTCCAAATTTGCTTCAAAACAATTCTGTGAGGATGCCTGGATGGCTCAGTCAGTTAAGTGTCCAACTCTTGGTTTTGGCTCAAGTCATGATCTTGGGGTCATGGGATGGAGCCCCACATAGGGCTTCATGGTCAGCATGGAGTCTCTGGTCTCTTTCCCTTTGCTCTTACTTGGATGCACTCTCTCTCCCTCTCAAAAATTAAATAAATAAATAAAATCTTTTAAAAAACACAATTCTGTGAGACTTAGTATCTTGCAGGATAGATGTATTAATAAATATTATTGCAGAAAATACCAGACCCCAGTGATTACTAAGAAGTCATGCCATCTTGGGTAGCCATTTTTTTTAAAGATTTTATTTATTTATTTATTTATTTATTTATTTATTTATTTATTTATAGGACAGAGAGAGACACAGTGAGAGAGGGAACACAAGCAGGGGAAGTGGGAGAGGGAGAAGCAGGCTTCCCACCGAGCAGGGAGCCTGATGTGGGGCTCAATCCCAGGACCCTGAGATCATGACCCAAGCTGAAGACAGATGCTTAACAACTGAGCCACCCAGGCGCCCCCTGGGTAGCCATTTAATTAATATCTGTAATTAGATAATCATAGAATTAATGGCTATAGCATTCATTGTTTCATTTTAAAAGCAATTTAACATATATGTATAATCCACCAATTCTCTGGGCCTGACACTGCTCTAAATATAGCAAACACAGCAGTGAATAAAAAAGTTTTTGCATTTATGGAGCCTGGATTCTACTAGGGGAGAAAAAAATAAGTCAGCGTACAAATATTAGGTCAGAGAGTGGTGAAAACTCTAATAGAAATAAATCATTGCGGGGCTATAGTGATGGGGTAGGGAAAAATAGATATAAAGGGTCCTGTTAAATATGACAGTCAGTGGGATAGATAGGTAAATGCATTTGAGCAGAGTGGACAGCCAATGCAAAAGTCCTAAGGTAGAAGCATCAAAGGAGAGCAGAATTTGCCACCCAAAATATGCCTCTTTGGCATAAGAAGTATCTTGAGCTGGTTATTAAAAACAAACACACAAAGAAACAAGAAATCCAGCAGATAAAGGAGAAATTCTGAAAACTGAGTAGAAGTTACACTTTTGTAGGAGACAGTTACATTTATAAAGAAATCTCCACTTGTGACAGTGTCCCACTCTCTGTACCAGGAAGAGAAGGATGACTCTAAATCTCTAGAACTCTTTTCACTGGAGATGGCTTACATTTGCATAGCACTATCACTGGAGAAGACTCACACTTGTATAATACCCTGACCCTTGTTTCCTGTGCTTCTCAAGATACCTCCCATAACTGGATTCCCCTCCCCCAAACAACATTTTTTTGTCTTTAGGTGCAGATGGTATTTAAGGAGATGGGTTGGGCGACCATGAGGAGTCACTCAGTTTTCCTGGGAATCTCACAGGTATAAGGAGGTATACATGTTATTAAACTTCTCTTTGTTTTTCTCCTGTTGGTCTGTCTTTTATTATAGGGGCATCTCAGCCAAGAACCTAGAAGGGTAGAGGGAAAATTATTTTTCCTCCCCTACAGCATCCTTGGTGTAGTAGGGACAGCAAAGAAGCCAGTATGGTTGGAGCTTAGTGAGCAATAGGGGAAGTGGAAGAAGATGGGAATCAGAAGAGAATGTCAAGCACCAGTGGAAACTTCAGGACAAAAGAAGGCTTTGGGATTGAACCCTTCAGATGGTATATAGCAGGGGATCATCCAGGCTTCTGGGCAATTAACAAACCACAGAGGTAGAGAGTGACTATTTGGGACATTCTTATTTTAATCCAGGTTAGAATACTGATAACTTGAAGGACAATGACAAGGTAAAATTTATAATAAATGGTACATTCTGAATGTATTTACTGACAAGTTTGATGTATGTTCTGTTGACCAAGAAGTAATTCACTGAAAATTAAAGCAACCAATCATTTATTTGGGCAATTAAAACTGCAATTCAGGAGGCACAGATTCAATTAGAAATCTGACCCACGTTCCCAGGAAGAGGAAGATGGGACAGGGTTATAAAGAGGAAAGGTTACTGGGGTAGTTCTCAATCAGGTCTGTTATTCAAAACAGGGATTGAGAAACAAGGCTAACGGAGACTGGTTGGGTTAATATGCAAATGAGGGATTGAAAAGTGTCCAATCAAGTTGATTCCTTTCAAAGTGAAGAGTGTGAACAATCCAGAGGGTGGGGGTTACATCCAGGCTTAAGTGGGGCTTGCAGCTGACAAAAAGTTCATAGTTCCTCTAATGAGGATGTCCATATTTTTCTTTTTCTACTTTAACATACTTTAAGAGACTCTCTTAGGTAGGCTTCCTTGCTCTATTTTTGAAATCTTGTCTCAGAGTTATGAGAGAACATAAGAAGACAAATTTTTAGTCTGAGTAAATGTTAAATTTACTAAAATGGAGACCTTTGAGGAAAGAGCAGGTTGCAGACCAGGATTTAGAAAAATTTATATATATATGTATATTAAATTTGAGTCAAAATTTGATTCCCTTAAATATTTATTCATTGGTCATTATTCAGTCTTATTAAATCATGCAAAAAGTTCATCTGAGAGCCTTTAGAATATACAGAGACAGTAACTACTTCTGATGTGAAATTTCTCTGTTCTGTGTTAAATATTCTCATTTTAAAATGACTCACTCCATATTCTATAATTGGTTTCCTAGACCCTTTACTACTTTATTCTTTCCCTAAAAATATGCTGCTAGTTAGCAATACCCTTTACAAAACATATATCTTAAAATGAGATAACCACAGTCCTTCTCATCATTTATTTTAGACTAAAAGTAAAATGGACATCCAAGTATTTTACACAGCAACATGATCCCATGTTTCTCCATGGAAGACAGGCCTATTGCATTTAAAAGAAAATAACAAAAATTAAAAACAATGTTTCCAAAAACACAACAAATTTTCATGTAACTTTGAGCTGTAACTAGGAATGAAATCCTTCAGGCTACTGATACTATGCTGGTAAAAATTATTCTAATCAATAGAATTTGTAAGTTGAGGTTTGTTTGTTTGTGTCTTCTGACTCTGCCAAACTGACTTAAATCCTTTGCCCTATTTTTTCATGAAGGTTAATGCAATGAAAGTTTCACTGTGGAAAAAATAAATTAATACAGTTTTGAACAGTTAGTAAAGAATAAAAAACAGTATCTTGTATGTAACACTGAGAAGAGGTAGAATTACTACATTTAATTGTCTAAATTAAAAACAAATTACTGTTGTATCCTTAAAAAGCATTTCTTATTATATAAAGAATAGGGAACACAGTAGAAGTTTTGCACTTTGACATCAGTAAAATGCTTGCCAAAATGTGTCATGAAATATGACCCAGAATATTGGTTTAAATTGACTTGCAAAGGGACACAGTAACATGGATTAGAAACTAACTAAATCATGAGAAAGATCAATGATCATTACAACTGTGGCCTCTCTATGCTTCAGGCGCCTGTGTATAGTTAACTTTCTTATTAGGGATGTTTTCATCACTGCAATCTGCAAATGTAGTGGATTAGGAAGTGCCAGATTCATGCTGGCATTCAGATGTGCTGCATGTTGAATTAAAGCTGACCACAAGTTATCTGACAGTCTTTCCATCAAGAGGTGCACTTTATGTCCCCTCCCCCATGAATATGAACTGTGGCTGCTTTGATCAATAGAATACAGAGGTGACCTTATGACAATTTTTCTCTGGACTAAAATCTTCCACTTCTATCTCCCTTTTGTTTGCTCCTTCTGGAATCTCAGCCATTCTACTGTGAAAAACCCAAACTACACAGTGAAGGCATGGACTTCAGGTGATGGATTAGTTGAGCTACCAGCTGACAATGAGGTTCTTCAGGTGGTGGACTAGTTGAGCTACTAGCTGACAATGAGGACCAACTGTCAACTTTGGTTCTTCAGGTGATGGACTAGTTGAGCTACTAGCTGACAATGAGGACCAACTGTCAGCCTTGGTTCTTCAGGTGATGGACTAGTTGAGCTACCAGATGACAATGAGGACCAACTGTCAACCTTGTGGAGAAACCATCCAGCCCAGTGGAGCCTTTACATGATGTCAGATCCTGCTACTATCTGAAGACAACTGCATGAGACTCCAAGCAAGAACCACCCCCCCAACTGACCCCTGCAACCCATTGAACTATGAGAAAGTGTAATAAATTTGGGGCATAGGTATGGTTGTTACACAGCAATAGATCACTATAACCACCTTTAAATAGTGACAAATGTAAAATTTAAAACATAAAGTTATAATCCCTCAGTAAAAAAAGATGTTCTTATTGATTTATGTTGGGAAGCATTTGAAAATGCATGCACTGGATACTAAGATAAAATCTACAAATAAATGTAATCCTTATCCCTCAAAAAGTCTATTTTTGACTTTTAAAAATAAAGTTATTTTTTTAAATTTCCCTTTGAAGCCAGTGAAAGGGTAAAAGAATTTTGCTATATCCACTCTACTATATAGTCTGATTTAAGATAAACATTTGGTTATATTTTAATAATATCTAAAAAGGCTAATATGATTTGTTTTATTTCTATTATTTTACTAGTTTTAGATGATAGACAGATCTTAGATTATAATATGAATAGCCATACTGGGGATAAGCTATATTTAAAGTTGTAAGAAAGTATTCCAAAACAAACCAAAATTCCCTCTGTGGGGAAAAAAAAAGTATTCACCATTTTACAGAGTAAGTGTGATATATGTGAAATAGTGGCTGATACAGGAATGAATAGTCTTTTTAGCCCTTAGTAGGCACTCAACAAGTACCTGTTAATCAACTGATTGATGGCCTGGCCTACATATAGAGCTTCCATGTCATGAAGACAGACAACTTTGTACATCTCTGGCTGTATCCTGCATTCAAGGAAATGCTCCAGGCTGCAAGGCAAACACATTTATATAAATCAACACCTGGAGGACTCTCTTAAGTCTTTCCTTCATCAATCTTTATCTAACTCTCTGACAGTTTATGTCATAGTATTAAACGTCCCAGTACAACCTGGGTCTGGATTTTAGACATAGTAATTGATTTAAGACTGTCTCCAATTCCTTCAAGAGAGAAGAGAAAGAAAGAGAATTGAGTTAACTTGTTATTTTTTTTTTAATACCCATAGCAAACACACGTAGGGATTAAAATGCTGCCATGGAAGCACCTCATACTGCTTTAAGAACTAATTTAGATTTTCCCTTTGCAAAATATTTTGAATACATAAAATAATTGGCAAGAGCAACCAGACACTTCAAGTAGTGTGAACTTTGAAATTGCCACCTCCATTAAAAAAACAAAAACAAAAACAAAAACAAAAAAAAACCCTCTCTTTCCATTCTAGAACTGTGATCAGCTAGTACAACCCATCACTGACTCCAACTGGGACTCATGCCAACATTGCAAATTGCCACCTTATCAAGACTCCTTACCCTCTTCCTGTGTATGCCTCTTCCTTAAAAAAAGATGAATTTGAAAGAAAAGAGAGAAGGTGTGTGTAGAAAGTTAGTTTGGTGAGAAGAATGAAGAAAAGTGTGATGTAAGAAGCTCAGAAATAGATGTTTTCTTGTCACTCCCTGCCTTTTGGTATGTAAGGGAGATCTTTTCAGTATTTCCATCAGAGTAAAGAGGACTTAAATAAAATTTAAATGAAAGAGAGGGAGAATTTCTCTTGCTGATGTTTCCTTTATCCCAAAACATTCAATCTGAAGGAAAATAAGATTCTTGCCCTGCTTTCTGTAAATACTCTATTCTCTCAGTTGTTTTTTGAACCACTGCTTGTACAGAACTTTGCATGTATCTGTGTGAGTGTGTGTGGTGCCTCTGTGTGCATGTGTGAAAGGAGCCTTTACTGCACTTCAATCCTGAAGTTTCAAAGTATTCGGCAAGGTTGCATAAGAGTACCTAATTGAAAGACATTTGGCAGCAGACTTTGTTCACATTTATCTATTAGATGGTGAGCATGACTGTTTTGAAACTCTGCTGGATGCTGTATCACAGAGATTATCAGCCTAAGTGAGACAAAAAATAAATCTGCAAAAATGAAATATGATATAGAGACCTACTGAATTTCAAGGTTAAAGAAATGTTTCCTAAGACATCCAGACATAAAAAGTAAAACACCAATATCAGGGCCCAAAATTTCATTGGTGGATTTTATCAAACATTTAAGTCATCAATCTCACACAAACTCTTCTAGAGAAGAGAGAAAAGGAAATACTGACCCGGATTGGACCAGTTTGTTTTATGGGGTCATCATAACCTTGGTATAAAAATGTAATAAATGCATTAGAAGAAAGAGAAATTACAGGTCAATTTAAATTTAATCTAGAGATACATAAAATGGTACCACAACTTATTTTAGAAATAACACTATTAAGAGAAAAATATGGATAGAAAGATGTATTGTCTTCATAGATTCTTTCTCAATATTTTTAAGATGAATATTCTCCCATCTTCAATATCATTTATATATTTTTTGTTTTGGTAAGGACAGTGACTGGCTTATTCAAACATTAACATAGAAATGAAAATAGGCCAAAAAGCAAGAGAATCTTGGAGAAAACATGTATGAAGCAGAATTCAAAGATGAGAAACATCCCTACAAATAACTTCCCTTCACTAAGGTTGAAAATTGGGTTTTTCATTACTTTTATTTCACTGTTCTCCCACATAATTCCTTATTTAAACTATAGACTTACATGAGTTAGTAAGCACCTTCATACTTGTAATAAATTGTAAAATCTAACTGTAAATTTTTGGTTTTATAATGTCACAGATAGTATTTGTCTTACTAATCACTATATTTCCAAGCTTAATGCAATGCCTGACATATAGCAAATTCTCAATAAATATTTGAGACATAAATGTATGGATGACTAACAAAAGAAACAAGTAGGGATAAAATCAGGAAATTTCATGATCCCCATGCCAATTTCTTAATATGTAATAAAAGGAAAATCAATCTTCCTAGTAGACTACAAAGTTATGACATTTAAAAATAATTCAGTAATAAAGACTAGATGCATGAATTTATATAAGTAAAAAGAAACGTGTGAGAGAATAAAAATGGATAAGCAAAAAATATGTTAAGAAGAGATGGAATGAAGATTTAACGCAAATGTCAAGAAATCTAGATTCATCCATAATATAAAGCACATGGCTATGCATGAACCTGGAGTTTATCCAATATGTATTCAGTTGACTCTACCTTGGGTTACAAACTCATGGATCCAGGAGTCAATATTCTACTATGGACTAGCTAAGTGGTTGTAGAGGTCCCACATTTGGTTTGTTTCACATGTGCAAATATATGTATAAATCTTATTTTAAAATCTCCCCTGCCCGTAAGACATTTCTTTCTGAAGGTTTTTTTTTTTTTTTTTAACCCTATCTACTTGGATCAAAAGACCAAAATAACAGGCCTAATTTTGTCTACTAGACATGATAAGGTACAGTCTTTTTGGTTTATTTGTTATTGATTTTTGGATTATGGTTCCATTAGAGATTAGAGTGAATCACAAACTCTAAAAATACAGAAAAATTTCCACATTGACCTTCAAAAAGTAAATAATGGAAGAAGGAAGGAAGGAAGGAAGGAAGATAGAATAGCTATATTCTTTTTGGTATATAATGGGTTACATCAGCATCCATAGATAGCTTGGAAGTTGGCACTCTTGTCTTAGATCTTTCTTGGACCCATTAGAGAACTAAGGTCAAAAGTTAAATTGTCACCCTTATATGTGGAAAGACAGGTACATCTAAAGAGATACCGCACCAGGATCTGCTTAACTAGAGGTCAAGCTGCTCTAGCCAAAACTGATAAGAGCTTTCCAATGGTAATTTTGATGAATTGCTGGAGGCTGAATATGGAACATATTGAGAGATAGAAACTCCCGGGGAGTCAATGTTAGGAGTTCCTCCACACATTTGTGGGCTTTCCCTTCACGAATTCTACCAGGTTCTCCAGGTGCAGAAAGAAAAATGCTCTATGGCCCTGGCAGTGGTGAAGAGTAATCATTATGAGACACACCCAGAGCCTTCTTCATAATAAAGACAATGAGAATGGCAGAACTCCAGCACTAGGGGAATACAGAACATAGAATTCATGGCTTTGTCGAGGGTATTATGCTAAGCAAAATAAGTCAATCAGAGAAAGACATGTATCATATGATCTCACTGATATGAGGAATTCTTAATCTCAGGAAACAAACGGAGGGTTGCTGGAGTGGTAGGGGGTGGGAGGGATGGGGTAGCTGGGTGATGGACATTGGGGAGGGTATGTGCTATGGTGAGCACTGTGAATTGTGTAAGACTGATAAATCACAGATCTGTACCTCTGAAAAATATAATACATTATATGTAGAAAAAAGAAGATAGTAGGAAGGGGAAAATGAAGAGGGGGGAATTGGAGGGGGAGATGAACCATGGGAGACTATGGACTCCGGGAAACAAACTGAGGGTTCTAGAGGAGAGGGGCCTGGGGGGATGGGTTAGCCTGGTGATGGGTATTAAAGAGGGCATGTTTGCATGGAGCACTGGGTGTTATACACAAACAATGAATCATGGAACACTACATCAAAAATTAATGATGTAATGTATGGTGATTAACACAACATAATAATAAAAAAAATTCATGGCTTTTTCCCCCCTGATTCTTTAGTCTTTCAAAGTTAATTTTTTAAATTTACTTTTCTTTCTTTTTCTATTTTTAAAAATTTTTCTCTTTCCCTTTTTCAACCAACATCTTATCAATCTCTTTTACACAATCTTTTTTATTTTTCATTTTTAAAGTCATATTCTATATCCCTTCATTGTAGTTAACCTTATTTTTGGTATATATATATATGTTGTTCTCCCTAAAATTTTCGGATACAGTTTCTTCTAACAGACCAAAATATACCCTAAATCTCTAGTGTATGGCTTTGTTCTAGGCTCCTGCCTGATCAAATTCTCTCCCCTTTTTTTTTTTTAATTTCTTTTTTCAACTAACTTCTTATCAATTCCTTTTATAAAATCTTTTATAATTTTCATCTTTACAATCATATTCCATCCCTTCATCATATTTATCCCTGGTTTTGTGCATATATAAGTTTTTCTTTCTTTAAAATTTTGGGAGGCAGTTTCTTCTAACGGACCAAAATATGCCAAAAATCTAGTGTGTGGCACTGATCTATTCACCAGCCTGATCATATTTGATCATATTCTTTTTCTTTGTTTTTCTTTTTCTTTTCCTTTTTTTTCTTTTCCTTTTTCTTTCTTTCCCTTTCTTTCCCCCCAGTTGCAGGTCTCTTCTGATTTGTTTACTGTACATTTTTCTGGGGTCATTGTTACCCTGTTAGCATTTTATTCTCTCGCTCATTCATCTATTCTCTGGACAAAATGACAAGATGGAAAAAATCACCTCAACAAAAAGAACAAGAGGTAGTACTGACTGCCAGGGACCTAAACAATATGGACATTAGTAAGATGTCGGAACTAGAGTTCAGAATGACAATAATAAACATACTAGTTGGGCACGAAAAAAAGATGGAAGCTATTAGAGAAACCCTTTCTGGAGAAATAAAAGACCTAAAATCTAACCAAGTTGAAAACAAAAAGGCTATCAATGAGGTGCAATAAAAAATGGAGGCTCTAACTGCTAGGATAGATGAGGCAGAAGAGGGAATTAGTGATATAGAAGACCAAATAATACAGAATAAAAAAGCTGAGAAAAGAGAGATAAACAACTACTGGATCACGAGGGCAGAATTCGAGAGCTAAGTAATACCATAAAATGAAATAATATCAGAATAATTGGGATCCCAGAAGAAGAGAGAGAGAGGTGCAGAAGGTATATTGGAGCAAATTATAGTGGAGACATTCCCTAATTTGGGGAAGGAAACAGGCATCAAAATCCAGGAGGAACGAGAACCCCTCTCAAAATCAATAAAAATAGGTCAACACCCCAACATCTAATAGTAAAATTACAAGTGTCAGAGACAAAGAGACAATCCTGAAAGCAGCTTGGGACAAAGGGTCTATAACCTACAATGGTAGAAATATTAGGTTGGCAACAAACCTATCCACAGAGACCTGGCAGGCCAGAAAGAACTGGCAGGATATATTCAGAGCACTAAATGAGAAAAATATGCAGCCAAGAATATTATATCCAGCTAGGCTGTCATTGAAAATTGAAGGAGAGATAAAAAGCTTCCAGGACAAACAAAAACTAAAAGAATTTGCAAACACGAAACCAGCCCTACAAGGAATATTGAAAGGGGTCCACTAAGCTAAGAGAGAGTCTAAAAGTAACATAGACCAGAAAGGAACAGAGACAATATACAATAACAGTCACCTTACAGGCAATACAATGGCACTAAATTCATATCTTTCAATATTTACCTGAATGTAAAAGGGCTAAATGCCCCAATCAAAAGACACAGGCTTTCAGATTGGATAAAAAAACAAGACCCATCAATATGCTGTCTGCAAGAGACTCATTTTAGACACAAGACACCTCCAAATTGAAAGTGAGGGGGTGGAAAACCATTTACCATGCTAATGGACACCCAAAGAAATCTGGGGTGGCAATCCTTATATCAGACAAATTAGATTTCAAACCAAAGATTGTAATAAGAGATGAGGAAGGACACTATATCCTACTTAAAGGGTCTATCCAACAAGAAGATCTAACAATTGTAAATATCTATGCCCCTAACATGGGAGCAGCCACTTATATAAGGCAATTAATAACAAAAGCAAAGAAACACATTGACTGCAATACAATAAGAGTGGGGGACTTTAACACCGCCCTCACTGATATGGACAGATCATCTAAGCAAAAGACCAACAAGGAAATAAAGACTTTAAATGACACACTGGAACAAATGGACTTCACAGATATATTCAGAACATTCCATCCCAAAGCAACAGAATACACATTCTTCTCTAGTGCCCATGGAACATTCTCCAGAATAGATCACATCCTAGGTCACAAATCAGGTCTCAACCAGTACCAAAAGGTTGGGATCATTCCCTGCATATTTTCAGACCACAACACTTTGAAACTAGAACTCAATCACAAGAGGAAAGTCAGAAAGAACTCAAATACATGGAGGCTAAAGAGCATCCTACTAAAGAATGAATGGGTCAACCTGGAAATTAAAGAAGAATTTAAAAAATTCATGGAAACAAAAGAAAGTGAAAACACAACTGTTCAAAATCTTTGGGATGCAGCAAAGGCAGTCCTAAGAGGAAAGTATATAGCAATACAAGCCTTTCTCAAGAAACAAGAAAGGTCTCAGGTACACAACCTAACCCTACACCTAAAGGAGCTGGAGAAAGAACAGCAAATAAAGCCTAAACCCAGCACGAGAAGAGAAATAATAAAGAGCAGAGCAGAAATCAATGAAATAGAAACTAAAAGAACAGTAGAACAGATCAACGAAACTAGGAGCTGGTTCTTTGAAAGAATTAATAAAATTGATAAACCACTGGCCAGATGTATCAAAAAGAAAACAGAAATGACCCAAATAAATAAAATCATGAATGAAAGAGGAGAGATCAAAACCAACACCAAAGATATACAAACAATTATAACAACATATTACGAGCAACTGTATGCCAAAAAATTAGATAACGTGGAAGAAATGGATGCATTCCTAGAGATGTATCAACTACCAAAACTGAACCAGGAAGAAATAGAAACCTGAACAGGCCTATAACCACTAACGAAATTTAAGCAGTTATCAAAAATCTCCCAACAAACAAGAGCCCAAGGCCAGATGGCTTCCCAGGGGAATTCTACCAAACATTTAAAGAAGAATCAATACCTATTCTCCTGAAACTCTTCCAAAAAATAGAAATGGAAGGAAAACTTCCAAACTCGTTTTATGAGGCCACCATTACCTTGATCCCCAAACCAGACAAAGACCCCATCAAAAAGGAGAATTACAGACCAATATCCCTAATGAACATGGATGCCAAAATTCTCACCAAAATACTGGCCAATAGGATCCAACAGTACATTAAAAAGATTATTCACCATGACC
Source organism: Mirounga leonina (assembly GCF_011800145.1). Taxonomy (NCBI): domain Eukaryota; kingdom Metazoa; phylum Chordata; class Mammalia; order Carnivora; family Phocidae; genus Mirounga; species Mirounga leonina. The sequence continues at coordinate 4,238,769 of NW_023270268.1, forward strand.
AAGTGGGATTATTCCTGGGCTGCAAGGTTGGTTCAACATCCGCAAATCAATCAATGTGATACAATACATTAATAAAAGAAAGAACAAGAACCATATGATTCTCTCAATAAATGCAGAAAAAGCATTTGACAAAGTACAGCATCCTTTCTTGATTAAAACTCTTCAGAGTGTAGGGATAGAGGGGACATACCTCAATATCATAAAAGCCATCTATGAAAAATCTACAGCCAATATCATTCTCAATGGGGAAATACTGAGAGCTTTCCCCCTAAGGTCAGGAAAACTGCAGGGATGTGCACTATCACCACTGCTATTCCACATAGTACTAGAAGTCCTAGCCACAGCAATCAGACAACAAAAAGACATCAAAGGCATCGAATCGGCAAAGAAGTCAAACTCTCACTCTTTGCAGATGATATGATACTTTATGTGGAAAACCCCAAAGACTCCACCCCAAAACTGCTAGAACTCATACAGGAATTCAGTCAAGTGGCAGGATATAAAATCAATGCACAGAAATTAGTGGCTTTCCTATACACCAACAACAAGACAGAAGAAAGAGAAATTAAGGAGTCGATCCCATTTACAATTGCACCCAAAACCATCAGATATCTAGGAATAAATCTAACCAAAGAGGCAAAGGATCTGTACTCAGAAAACTATAAAATACTCATGAAAGAAATTGAGGAAGACACAAAGGAATGGAAAAACGTTTCATGCTCATGGATTGGAAGAACAAATATTGTGAAGATGTCAGTGCTACCTAGAGCAATCTACACATTCAATGCAATCCCCATCAAAATACCATCCACTTTTTTCAAAGACATGGAACAAATCATCCTAAAATTTGTATGGAACCAGAAAAGACCCCAAATAGCTGGAGGAATGTTGAAAAAGAAGAGCGAAGTGGGTGGCATCACAATTCCGGACTTCCAGGTCTGTTACAAAGCTGTCATTATTAAGACAGTGTGGTACTGGCACAAAAACAGACACATAGATCAATGGAATAGAATAGAGAGCCCAGAAATGGACCCTCAACTCTATGGTCAACTAAACTTTGACAAAGCAGGAAAGAATGTCCAATGGAAAAAAGACAGTCTCTTCAACAAATGGTGTTGGGAAAATTGGATAGCCACATGCAGAAGAATGAAACTGGACCATTTCCTTACACCACACACAAAAATAGACTCCAAATGGTTGAAAGATCTCAATGTGAGACAGGAGTCCATCAAAATCCTAAAGGAGAACACAGGCAGCAACCTCTTTGACCTCAGCCGCAGCAACTTCTTCCTAGAAACATCGCCAAAGGCAAAGGAAGCAAGGGCCAAAATGAACTATTGGGACTTCATCAAGATAAAAAGCTTTTGCACAGCAAAGGAAACAGTCAACAAAACCAAAAGACAACTGACAGAATGGGAGAAGATATTTGCAAATGACATATCAGATAAAGGGCCAGTATCCAAAATCTATAAAGAACTTATTAAACTCAACACCCAAAGAACAAATAATCCAATCAAGAAATGGCAGAAGGCACGAACAGACATTTTTTCAAAGAAGACATCCAAATGGTCCAAAGACACATGAAAAAGTGCTCAACATCGCTCAGCATCAGGGAAATCCAAATCAAAACCTCAATGAGATACCACCTCACACCAGTCAGAATGGCTAAAATTAACAAGTCAGGAAATGACAGATGTTGGTGGTGATGTGGAGAAAAGGGAACCCTCCTACACTGTTGGTGGGAACGCAAGCTGGTTCAGCCACTCTGGAAAACAGTATGGAGGTTCCTCAAAAAGTTGAAAATAGAGCTACCATATGATCCAGCAATTGCACTACTGGGTATTTACCCCAAAGATACAAATGTATGGATCCGAAGGGGTACGTGCACCCCAATGTTTATAGCAGCAATGTCCACAATAGCCAAACTGTGGAAAGAGCCAAGATGTCCATCGACAGATGAATGGATAAAGAAGAAGTGGTATATAGATACAATGGAATATTATGCAGCCTTCAAAAAGAGTGAAATCTTGCCATTTGCAAAGACGTGGATGGAACTGGAGGGTATTATGCTGAGTGAAATAAGTCAATCAGAGAAAGACATGTGACCTCACTGATATGAGGAGTTCTTAATCTCAGGAAACAAACTGAGGGTTGCTTGAGTGGTGGGGGGTGGGAGGGATGGGGTGGCTCAATGATGGACTTTGTGGAGGGTGTGTGCTGTGGTGAGTGCTGTGAATTGTGTAGGACTGTTGGATCACAGACCTGTACCTCTGAAATAAATAATACATTATATGTTAAAAAAAAAAAATTAAGAAGATAGCAGGCAGGGAAGAATGATGGGGGAGAAACCGTAGGGGGAGACAAACCATGAGAGACTATGGACTCTGGAAAACAAACTGAGGGTTCTAGAGGGGAGGGGGGCGGGGGGGTGGGTTAGCCTGGTGATGAGTATTAAAGAGGGCACATATTGAATGGAGCACTGGGTGTTATATGCAAACAATGAATCATGGAACACTACATCAAAAACTAGTGATGTAATGTATGGTGATTAACACATAATAAAATTAAAAAAAAAAATTAAGACTTACTCTCCAGAAAGAGCTTGACAAGAGCACAAGTTTGACACCCTATCCAGATGGTTGAAGGGAATTCCTCCCCACTCCCAGCCCTTCTAGCCATCAAGGTAGAATGCATACTGCTTTTCCCCTCACTTCAGGTAAATGATAGATGGATGGATGGATGGATTGATGGATGGATGGATGGATGGATGGATGGATGGATAGATGATAGAGAGGTAGATGATATATGATAGATAGATGATAGATAGATAGATAGATGATAGATAGATAGATAGATAGATAGATGATAGATAGATGATAGATAGAAATTTTTAAATGCTTAGAATTCACAAAACTTATGTCTTAGACTTATTGAGAGTCACTAGATTGAATTCTATATTTTATAATATAATCATGCTTCTTACAGCACAAAAGAAGTCAAAGGCTATCTTTTGAATTTAGGACAACTTGTATAACCAATAGGGTGTGACAACATAAATTATCTTTTCTTTGTAAACTGAATTAGTTGCCAGAATAGTTCAAACAAATGTATGCTTTTCTCTGATGGAGTAATTTAAAAAATCTGTACTCTTACTGGAAAAATGATATGCACACATTAAAAATTTGAGCCAACAAAAGTACAAAGATAAGAAAGAAAATATCTCACAAAATTCCATCATACAGACATTCACTCTGTTTTTGGTGAACATCATTGCAGACATCACAATTTGCATATAGAAATAAGATGGTATATAGATACATTTTTTTTTAAAGATTTATTTATTTGACAGAGACACAGCGAGAGAGGGAACACAAGCAGGGGGAGTGGGAGAGGGAGAAGCAGGTTTCCCGCGGGGCAGGGAGCCCAATGCGGGGCTCGATCCCAGGACCCGTGGATCATGACCCGAGCCAAAGGCAGACACTTAATGACCGAGCCACCCAGGCGCCCCTAGATACATTTTTTAAAATAGAATCATATACATGAGATTTCTATAAATATATATTAGATTTCACCAGAAATTAATTGAAGGACATATAAGTTTTACTAGAAATTAATTGAAGACAAAACCAAATGTGGCAGATTAAACATTTTTAACTCTATTATCTCTTAAAAGATCACTAAAACAATACCATGTAGACAAAATGGTCATAAACTTTTAAGTAGAAAGAAAACAAGAGCAAAAACAATAGGGAGCACAATTTTGGAGTTTAAAAAGTAGATGTACAAGCAGTTAAACCTCCAACATCTAGAAAGCTGACTGCTAAGCCTCTTGCAAGAAAGGAAAAGAAAAAAAAAAAAAAAGACTGGTACAAACTCAAGGAATGGAAACACACACACATACACATACACACACAATTTCAGAATGGTGGAGATAAAAGATGGGTGTCAGATACAAATGATCACTTATGAAAATTCTCAATGACAAAATGAAAATTTAAAAATCAATAAAGCAGGGGCAGCTGGGTGGCTCAGTCGGTTAAGTGTGGGCTTTCAGCTCAGGTCATGATCTCAGGGTCCTGGGATCGAGCCCCACATTGAGCCCCACATCGGGCTCCCTGCTTCACTGGGAGTCTGATTCTTCCTCTGCCTATCACACCCCTTGCTTGTGCTCACCCTCCTTCTCTCTCTCTCTCTTTCTCTGTCAAATAAATAAATAAAATATTTTAAAAAATTAAAAAATAAAAATAAAAAAGGTAAAAATCAGTAAAGCAATATTTTAAAATCAGAGGAAATTATTTATATCTTCGACTTGTATACCTATCCAAACTATCAATCAAGAGTAATATGTGGAAAGTTTTGATTTTTTCCTTTCATGCACCCATTAGCCAGAAGTTAATGGAAGAGTATTCTACCAAAATGAAAGAATCAATAAACAGGAGCTTATGTAACTTAGAAATATGGTTTTCAGAATATAAGATAGGAGAGGGAATTTTGGGGATTTTTTAAGAGGACATCCCTCAGGGAGAATCATAGAGCAGGTATAGAAAGCAAGTGGATCACATGGAATTGATCAGTGATAAATACACAGGGGAGTTTGGGAAGGTGGAAATGTATCAGAACATTACTACTTGCTTCAGGTGTAAATAATATTTATAATAGAATGTAATTTGTACAATGCTTTAATAAAAAACTAAGGCAATAGCTACATTGTGGTATATTGGGATTTGAAAGGAGAAAATTGTATGTGTGGAAAGACAATCCACAAATTTAAATTCTCATTTTTTTATATTAGGATGAACAAAGGTAATAAGTGAAATGAAAAAAAAAAAAAGAATATGTTTTATGCAAATGCAGAAGTTAAAAAAGTTAAAATAGTTAAAAGTGGCAACTTCCAGAGTGTGGAAAGAAGGTATGGAGCTGACCTAGATGGGGGAATGCTATTTTTTTATTATACATACTTTTTAGAACAAATTTTACATATTCTGCTCCTGCATTTTTGTATAAAAACAAAATCTAAATTTCAAAAACTAAGGAATTAAAATGAAACCAAAGGGATTCATATGTATGTATTCATATGTATGTTTTTCTTAATTTTACCTTTTCATTTAAATGTTAAAGCCTGAAGCAAAACCTGTAATTTAGGATCATTCTATTTATTTTTTCTGTCTATAAGCTAAAAGATTTATTGATTCCACTAATAATAATAACAAGGAATTCAACACTCCTACCCTGACCCTTGCCATCCTTTTCTCTCTACCAGTTTTGTTTAAGGATATTACTACTTTAAGAGTATCCCCATCTATAGAATTTCCATTTGGTTTCTACCCACATTCACAGAATAGATTAGCTTTGGTTTAATATTTAAATGGATTACTTCACACTGCTCATTCTTTTACCATGACTTTGACATTTTTGAATTCCTTATGTTTATTCATCTTTCAATTGTATCAACCTCATTTTACAGCATTTTTTCATTGTTATTTTTCAAGAAAGGCTCACCAACAGCATATTCCCTAACCCTTCGTATTTGACCTTGTCATATCATCCTGCTACGATGGAAGCATGAGTTTGTTGGTTGCAAAACTCTTGTGTCGCACCTTGTGTTTTGATGCTAGTTATTGTTAGAAAACTGTGTTCCTCTTTGATGTGTGGATATAAATCTTTATCATGAAAGTACTGTCTTTTTAATTTTGATGTTTCTGTTCTTGTTTCCATTTCTTTGATTTTTATTTCCAGGAATAACATCATGTATTCTTGTTTTTCTTCTTTGTCTCTCTCCTTATTATTCTCATCTGTTCATTCTCTCTCTCCCACCTTCTCTCCCTCTTTATTTTTTTACTCTGTGTGACTTAAAGTTTCCTAACATGTACCTGACTTACAGTAACAGTTTGCTTTCCCATTTACCTTTCTTCTCACGTGGCTTTCATCTTCCCAGTGGCTTTACTTTTCCCTTCCCTTTCTTTCCTGATCTTGTTGAGTTCATTTTGATCACCTTTGGTTGTCTCCTCACCCTATTTTATTTATTTATTTATTTAAAGATTTTATTTATTTTCGAAAGAGGGAGAGAAGAGAGAGAAAGAGAGGGCCTGCGCACGCACACAAGCAGGGGGAGGGGCAGAGGCAGAGGGAGAATCAGGCTCCCCACTGAACAAGGAGCCCAATGCAGGATTTGATCCCAGAACGCTGTGATCATGACCTGAGCTTAAGGCAGATGATTAACAGACTGAGCCACACAGATATCCCTTGTCATCCTATTTTAATTCAGTGACATCTCTTATTTGATCTCCATTTCAGAGAAAACATGCTTTCATTACTTTTTCCTGGCACTATGGAAAACTATTTGAACTCTTTTGTCTCCTAGAGTAAGAATTCTCCTGGTGTATGATTTCCCTTTCATTTTGTTCAACTCATTTTTCCCCTTCTGATTTTTATAAATATCAATGTGTATGACTAGGTCTTATGCCGATACCATATTGATAATGATAAATATTGAATCAGGTGTTTAGCTACATGCTGGAAAAGATTGTGGGGAATGTAGGAGAGGTATGAGCTAGGAGGGTTTGAAACTTAGAGCCCATTTGTGGCCCAACACTCATCAGATCTTATGTGCCCTGTTCTGAAGGCACATTTCCTCTGGGGTTTTGCTGCCTGGATGGTTTGTGAGGCTCATGAGGAATCCCAACCAGAAGCTTGTGCTGTGATCTGGCGATTTTCTTTGTCCTCTTCATCCTTCACCTGGAAGCATTTCAGTCCGTGTCCCATAACCAGGAGGCTGAATTATAAATAACAAGATAATGTACATTCAGTTTCTTTTTCTTTCTCTTCCAATTACCTGCCATTCTCTACTCTTGCATTCATCCTGTCCTTGGTGGCCAGTAGGATTAAATCACAGACTCAGAGAATAAAGAAAAGTTATAGCAGAGGGAATTTTCAAATTGGAAACTGTAGAGACAGAAAAGTCAGAAAACTTCAAATTTGGAGCTGTGACTAATACGTTTGCTTCCTGAGAATGATGTTCTTCTTGATTTATATTGATTTCACAATATATTATAAAGGTAGAATGGGACTCAGCATCCACACTGAAGACTATAGCTATAAGCTGGGGAAGCGAAATTCTTAAAAATCTTCACACCAGATACTAGCATGAAATGTGTGGATGCTGTAGTCGGAACCAGTTAAAATGTCTCTTCCTGGATGAATATGGATACTGGCTATCACAATGATGTTATGCTTGGAGTTATTTTAGTTCTTATGCTTGTTTCTCTGGCACTCAGCACATAAAGTAGAATCCTCAGGCTACTAAATATTGGTGACTGAAGGTTTTGAAAGTAGATGAACTTAACCGTTCTTGTCTTCCATTTCAGTCAGTTAAATCAAGTGTCAGGCTATCACTGCAAGATGATTGCCAGCTTAAGGGTACTTGTACTATTTAGTATAAACATGAAACATGATAGCACAGTTCTTAACACAGAGGGTTTGTTCAGATCATGTTTCTTATCTCTCTGAAGTGATAGCTTTGCTACTGTAAATTTTGTTTCTATTAATTATATTTTATAATTAAGCTTTGGGGTAAAACTTTGAAAAAATCTAAGCAAAAACAACAGTTTGGGAACAAGCATGTCCAGGGCAATCCCAGGGTCATGCATAAACACATTCATTTGGCACATATATTCTTGCATATTTTATATGAATATACAAATGAGAAAATGTAACTTTATTTTAATTTTTTTCATATAACTATATAGAGAATAATGGATTTTTTCTATATCATCATACAGATGATATAGAAAATATCATGAACTATTTTTTTACAAAATATAATGAACTATTAGCAGCTTTAATGTTTTAAATCATGGTTTAAATCATGAAAACTGTTTTAAAGCTTCTTATAATTCATTACATTCTTCAACATATTTCTCTTATATTTCGATTCATCATTTAATGAAGTAAACACGGAAGAGGAATTTTTGGATTAAAGGGAATATGAATTTTTTTTAAAGATTTTATTTATTTATTTGACAGAGAGAGACACAGCGAGAGAGGGAACACAAGCAGGGGGAGTGGGAGAGGGAGAAGCAGGCTTCCCGCTGAGCAGGGAGCCCGATGTGGGGCTTGATCCCAGGACCCTGGGATCATGACCTGAGCCGAAGGCAGACGCTTAACGACTGAGCCACCCAGGCGCCCTGGAATATGAATTTTTAAAGCTTCTGTTACATTTCATCAAACTGCCTTCTACTAAATTTGCACTGACTTGTGATTTATGTGAGGCTGTGCATCAACCTGCACTAGTGGTTAATCAATAGTTATATCTTAGCCAAAAGTCAAAAACTGAACATGAGATAATTTTGTTCTCTGAAGTCTTACTTTTTGAATTATTGTAAATGAGAAAATATCACTCTGTTTAATAGTGGTTTACAATTATTTTTCATTAAATACTCTTGCAAGTCCTTTCACCATTTTTTTCTACTAGAGTTCTGTTTTTTCAAATAAATGTATATATTGTATATGTGTTTATATATGTATATATGTAATATAATCTTTCTCTGAAATTGACTCTTCTTTGTTAAAAATACCTTTTGTCACTTGCTTTTTAATTTTGTTTATAACTATTTTATATTAAGAGAAATATGGTAGCTTTTAGGTAATAAAATCCATCAGTATTTTATATTACAGCTTCAGAGCCTACTGTCATAATATGAAATACCTTCAGCAACCCAAAATTATATCTCTGCTTTCATGTTTTTATAAATGTATTTTATTGCAATTGGATATTAATACATCTACACTTAATTTGATGTTAGATAGAATTTTAACATACCTCCTCACTTGTCCAAACACAATTTATTGAACTAATTATTTTAACCATTGCTTGAAATTCCAATTGTCTTATGTAATAAGTTGCTATAATAAGTTCTTGGGTCTATTTCTCAACTGCATAGTCATTTTCACTGCTCTGTTTGTCTTTTTCTGTACCAAATTCTGCCCTCATTCTTTTTTTATTCACAAAGTTTTCAATTTGTTCTTTTATTGTTTTTTTATTTCCTGAAGATGAACTATAGAATAATTGTGTTGTTTCTAATATAATCCTAATATAGTTTTAAGAAGAATTAATTTGGATAGAATTAACATCTATACTGTATGGAATCTATGCATCCAAGAACATGAGAAGCATGTATTTTTATGAAAAATTTTCCATTGATCAAATAATGAGCTGTTGCTTCCACAAAGGTCCTGTACAATTATTGTTATATTAAACAATTTATTTTTTGTTTCCATAATGGTTGGGACCTTTCCTCAACCCATCCACATCCAATATTCTTATAAGCTCTCCATGTTTGTGTGTCACTCTTTAAACTGTACTCTTAAAGAATTATTTTATAGGTTCAAATACTTTTGTAATTTATCATCTTTACTTTTTAATTAAACACTACTGCTGATAACTATTATTTATTGTACATATATTATTGTACATATATACACTACTTGACACTTGTTTAATAACATCGCATGGCAATTTAAATGATTTATTATATAATTATTTATATAATCTTGTCTGATTGCAATGTTCTAGCCTACAAGAGCTAGATCAATGTCAAGTCACAGTTCTAGTGTTCTATTTTTACTCTGACTTCATTGGGAATACATCCATGATTTTACTTCTAAGTTAAACTCAACTATTAGTAGGAGATAGAATGCACAAGTAATATGCTATTTGTTATAATAAAAATTTTTCATTATAAGATATATATATTAAATACCATCAAATTCATTTTTAGCATTTTTAGTACCTATCGTAAAGATTGCATTTTTCATTGCAATATATCAATATATTGTGGCCCTATTAATATATCAGTATAATGAGGTTGTATCATAGTTTAAAAATACTATGATAATCTTTTTTCTTAAAATTAATAAAGTATTTTAATAAGTCATATTAATTTCTTGGTTAAAGAATTCTCTTTTTTTATAAATTTTCCTTCAATAAATGTATACAAGGTTGTTGTATACCTAGATTACATTAGAAAACAAAATCTGGGGCACATGGGTGGCTTAGTCAGTTGAGCAACCAGCTCTTGATTTCAGCTCAGGTCATGATCTCAGGGTCGTGGAATCAAGTCCCACATTAGTCTCCCCACTCAGCAGGGAGTCTGCTTGAGATTCTGTCTCTCCCTCTCTCTCTGTGTCCTATGCGCACATACTCTCTCTCTCTCCCTTTCCAAAATAAATAAATAAATAAATCTTTTTTAAAAAATGAAAACAAAAACAAAATTATTACTCCAATGGGATTTATTACCAAGAAATTTTACTTTCACCCATATTAATTGGAAAGCATTATATCATTTTGTTTGAGCATATAAAACAGCGAAGAAATTATTTGGTATAATTCACTCGTAAAACTATATGGATAGGATCATTTAGGGAGTTAGATTAGTAATTTTGGACAACATTTTTTAATGTTATTATTAAACATTATTAATATTAAACATTATTAATATTAAAATATTAAACATTATTTATTATTGCTCTGTTTAAAGTACATATATTTGTTTCAGTCAAATTGGTAATTTGGATTTTCATACATGTTCTGCATTCATTCACACCTGCAGTTATACCACCTTTCTAATTGGTAATATAGTTTACTTTGTTTCTTCTGATTTCACTTGGTAACTTAACTCAAAGCTTATGTCCTCTATTAGTTTTTCTTAAGAATAAACGCCGTTTTGTTATCAGTTTTACTATTCTGCTTTGAAATTACTATTTTTAGCTCTATTCTGTTTTACTTGCTTCTCTTAGGATTATTATTCTTGCTTATTGGGGTAAATACTTGATAGATATATATTCATTTCTCCTGAATAATAAAATCGTGGAAAGGTATGATTTTCTAGGGAAGAATAATATGTGTTAAAGCACTTGTTTTGATGTGCAGTGTTATGATTAACTTCTTCTATTTAAGTAACGTGTATTGAAGTTACCTTTTCAATTTTAACTTAATTTCTTAGGAGTTTGTGAATTTGTGGTTGTGTGGGGTATATTTCATGATAGCCTAGTTAATGCTGCAGGAACAAAGAAGGCCCAGTGCTTCAATCTCTTCAAACAACAAAGGCTTACTTATTTCTCCTCACGTCACTGGCCAAATCAGATTAGGTGGTTCAGGCATCTGGTCTGCTTCCATTCTGCAAATCTATTATCATAGAGTCCCTCCTTCCCAGCTTCAAAGGGGTAAAAATTGAGACTGTTGTAAATTCCCAAAATATAAAGAAATATGTTTCCTCTCTGCACAATCCCATCGACAAGAGCTGAGTCATATGGTCCCAACCTCACAACATGAGAGGCTGGGAAATGTAGTCTTCCTCATGTCCAGAAAGGAGAAATGGGGTGGTGACCACAAGACAGTTCTGTGTCACTATATGGATGTTTATTTTCCAATCATTTAATTAATTTACTTATCCCTAGTTATTAACTTTACAACTTACTGAGTTGTGTCTAGAAAACAGACTGAAAAGTTAAAGTGTGCTGAGTTTTTCTTTAAGAACCTGGATACAATTAATTTTGTTAAATGGTCCATGGACTTTCCAAAAGTATGTGAATTCCCTCAAAAGCATAAAGTTATATGTTAAACAAGCTTGTTAATTTTATTCTTAAACATTTCCTATATATCTCCTAAATATTGTGTTATATTTCTACCAAGAAAAACATTTTGTAATTTCTTCATATATGTGGATTAGTTGTTTTATTTTAACTAAAATCCATACTTTTTCAGATTTCCTTTGTCTTTCCCTACTGTCTATTTTCAGAATCCAGTCCAGGTTACCACATTATATTTAGTCTTCATGTCTCCATAGGTGTCTCTAGACTGTAGCAGTTTCTTAGATCTTCCTTATTTCTGATGACCTTGATAGCTTAGGAGAACACTGTAGTTATTGTGGGGCATGTCCATCGGGTAGGATTTGTGTAATGTTGTTCATATAATTAGACTGTAGTGATGGGCTTGGGAACGAAAACAACAGTGGAAAAATGCTATTCTCATCACATCATATCCAGGTACATATTTATCACAATTTATGGTAACTTTCATCTTCTGGCTGAGATAGTGTTTGTCAGGATTGTAACGTTCTTTTTCTTCCCTTTTCCATACTATAAGTACTCTGGAATAAGTCACTAAAGGCAGCTGACACTTAAGAAATGATACCTAAACTCCACCTCTTCAGGGTCCAGTGTCTACCCAAATTGTTTGAAATTCCTCTTCTTGGGAGATTTGTCTCCTCTCCACATTTACTTGTTCAACTGTTTATTTTATGTCGTTATGTACTTAGGAATGTATGTTTTGTACTCTGTGTTATAATCCTGCACAGCTTAATTTTGTTGCTCAGATTTTTCTGCTTAGGTTATTGTAAATAAATTCATTTAGTTAACTTCTGTTTCCTTTTGACATAGATCCATGAACTTTTTTTTAACACTAACTTTACCTACCCCAATCCTAGAATCAGACATTTTCCCAAGGAGCTGTGGTTCCTTTTAATTAGGAAAGATATCAGGAACCAGGTCCTGAGTGTTGGGTATATTCATTGCTACTGGATACCTTTGCTTCCAGACCTCTCAGCAGACAGAACAAAGAAATATATGTGTATATACTAACCTGTGTATTTACACATACCTAAATGTTTCTATATGTAACCATCCATATCTCTTTTAGCCAAAACTGCTTTTATATTGATGTTTCCAACTCTATTACCGCAGGATTATCCACACCTATTCCCTCTTGCTTATCTGTAATCTACTACTCCAACAGTGGGAGAAACCTGGCTCCTACCATCTGCCATCCTTTTATTAATGGTTTAGTTCAAGTATATGTATAGCAGTGTCAAAATTAACTCATATACTCATGAGAATCAACTTTATCAACTACAGTGCAGTGATTATGAACTATTTCCTTTTGCCTCTAGCCTTACAGGCTTCAGACATTTCCAAAGTCATATAGGTCCACATATTTCTCCCCCACCTCTTTCGGTGAGATTGTTTTATACATTTGTAATACTGGTTGATTGTTTTGTCATATTCTGTACTCCATACTGGAATTTCCCCAACATCCTAAATCATTTTTTAATTAAATTTAATTTAATTTTTAATTTTTAAATTAATTTAATTAAGATTCATTCTTGGTGCTATAAAGTTCTGAGTTTTAACAAATGCATGGTATAATAAATGCACCATTATTATATCATACAGAATAATTTCACCACCCTAAAAAATACCCTGTGTTTTATCTATTCAACTTTACACACTTCTCCCAAACCCATTGGCAACCACTGGTCTATTTACCATCTATATTGTTTTATTTTTTCCAGAATGCCATAAAATTGAAATCTTAAAATTATTTAGCCTTTTCAGACAACTTCACTTAGCAATATGTATTTAAGACTCATTCATGGCTTTTCATTGTTTGATGGCTCATTTATTTTCAATGCAGAAAAATAACCCATTGTATGGATATGCCAGGGTTTGTTTACCCATTCATGTATTGAAGGACATCTTTGCTCCTTCCAGTTTTGGGGATGATGAATAAAGCTTCCATAAACATTTATATGTGATTTTGTGTGCACATAAGTTTTCATATCAGTTGGATAAATATCTAAAAGTGTGATTGCTAGATCATATGGTAAAGACTAAGTTTAGCTACAGAAGAAACTGCCAAACTGTCTTCCAAAGTGGCTGTACCATTCTGCATTCCCACCTGCAATGAATGAGAGTTCCTGTCGTTCCCCATCCTTGCCAGCAATTGGCATTGCCACCTTGGGATTTTGAGCCTTCTAATGGGTCTGTAATGGTCCCTAATGGTTATTATCATTTGCTATTTTCCAGTGCCAAATGGTATTGAGTATCTGTGCACATGAGGATTTGCCATCCACCTATCTCTTTTGTGGTGGTGGTTGTTCAGTTCTTTGACCATTTTTGATTGGATTGTTTCCTGTTGTTAGATTTTAAGAGTTCTTTGAATATTACTGACAAAATTCTTTATAACGTGTGTTTTGCAGGTAATTTTCTGTCTGTGGCTTGTCTTTTCATTCTCTTAACACTGTCTTTCTCAGAGCAAAAATATTCATTTTTAAAATGTTCACCTTACCAATTGTTTCCTTTCTTGCATCATGCTTTTGATGCTGTAACTAAAAATTATCTCCAAACCCAAGGTTACTTAGATTTTTGAATATATTTTCTTCTAAAAGTTTTATAGCTTTGTGTTTCACTTTTAAGTCTATGAGCCACTTTTCTTGTGAAAGAGTGATCTTTGTGTCCAGATTCACTTATTTTTTTCTTTATGTACATCCAATTGTTGATGCACTCTTTATTGAAGAGAGTATGTTTTCTCCCATGAATTGTTTTTGCTCCTTTGTCAAAGACTAGTTGACCATATTTGTAAAGGTCTTTTTCTGGGCTCTCCATTCTGTTTCATTATCTATGTATTCATTCTTTCACCAATACCATGTTATCTTAATTATTGTAGCTTTAAGGTAAACCTTAAAGTTAGGTACTGTGATCCTTTGAAATTTGCTCTTCTACTTTAGTGTAATGTTTGCTATTCCAGGTCTTTTACCTTTCCATATAAATTTTAATGTCAAATTGTCATGATGTAAAAATAATCTGCTGGTATTTTGATAAGGTTTGTGTTGAATCTATAGACCAAAACTGGGGAGAATTAACATCTTAACAATATTAACTATTCCAATCTACATTTATTTAGATCTTCTCTGATTTATTTCATCAGAGTTGTATAATTATCAGCACGTGGAATCTGCACATATATTGCTAGATTAATAACTAAGCATTTAATTTGGGGGGGTTGCTATTGTGTTATTGATTTTTAAGTTCACATTTCAGTTGCTCATTGCTGGTATACTGAAAAACAATCACGCTTTGCATATGAGGTTGTCTCCTGTGACTTTATTAAACTCACTTAGCTCCTGGAGTTGGTTTGATTCTTTGGGATTTTCTACATAATCAGTTATGTTACCTGCAAGTAAAGACAGTTTTATTTCTCTCTTCCTAATCTGTTTACCTTTTTCTCCCTCCACCCTTTCTTATCTTACTGTACTATCCAGGGCTTTGAATATGATGTCAAATAGGAGTGATGAGAGAGGTTATCTTTGCCTATCTGTTACCAATTTTAAGGGGATAGTGTACTGTTTCTCATAAATAAGTATTTTCTAGTTTACTGAGCACTTTTATCATGAATAGGGGTATTAGATTTTGTCAAACACTTTTTCTGAATTCATCGATACGGTCATATAATTTTTCTTCTTTAACCTATTGATATGGTGCATTACATTAGTTGATATTTTTTTTTTTTAAAGATTTTATTTATTTATATGACAGAGAGAGATAGCGAGAACAGGAGCACAAGCAGGGGGAGTGGGAGAGGGAGAAGCAGGCTTCCGGCTGAGCAGGGAGCCCGATGCGGGGCTCGATCCCAGGACCCTGGGATCATGACCTGAGCCGAAGGCAGACGCTTAACGACTGAGCCACCCAGGCGCCCCACATTAGTTGATATTTAAAATATTGGACAAAACTTATATACCTAGAATAAACCTCAAGTAGTCATGATGCATATTTTTTATACATTTTTGAATTTTATTTGTTGATATTTTGTTGAGGATTTTTGCCCCTATGTTTATGAGATATATTGAGCTGTAACTTACCTTCCTTATAATATTTTTATCTGGATATGGAATTAAAATAATGATGATCTCCTAGAATGTTTAGTAACTATTTCCTCTGCTTCTATTTTTTGGAAGAAATTGTAGAAAATAAGTATATTTTCTTTCTTAAATGTAAAGAAGAATCTACCAATGAATTACCATCTGGGCATGGTGTTTTTTTTTTTTTTAATAATCGATCAATTTCTGTAATATAGGCCTATTCAGTTTATCTATTTATTGGCATAAGCTTTGACTATTTCTCTCAAAGAATTAGTCCATTTTATTTGATTTATCATATATGGGGCCATAAGTTATTTATAGTATACCTTTATTATCCCTTTAATATCCATGGAATCAGTAGTGATGACCCCTATTGCATTTCTGATATCTGTAATTTGTGTCCTCTCTTTCCCCTTTCTAGTAGCCTATTTAGAACTTAACTGGTATCTTTGACCTTTTAAAAAAAAACAGCTTTTGGTTTCATGGATATTTTTCTATAATTTTCCTGTTTACAACTTCATCAATTCCTGCCCTAGATTTTATGATTTACTTTCTTCTGCTTGCCTTAGGCGTAGATTGCTTTTCTTCTATTTTCATAAGTTGAAAACAAGTTATTGATTACAGATCTTTTTTCTTTTTTGATCGATGAACTTAATACTATCAATTTCCCCCCTAAGCACTGCTTTCACTGCATCTCAAAATTTTGATAATTAGTATTTTTGTTTTCATTTATTTCAAATTAAATTTCTCCTGAAGCACTTTGACCCATTGCTCTTTTATTCAATGCTATCAGCTCTATCCATTGAAGTTAGTAAATTGACTATAATTGTTTCAAATTCCTGGTCTGATAAATTCCAACATTGCTCTCATATCTGAGTCTGGTTCTGATGCCTTTTGGTATGACTTATAATTGTTTCTTAATAGCCAAGTATGATGAATAAAGGGAACTTCTGTAAATAGGCTTTGAGTAATTGCTGAGAAACTGAAGGGATGGGAAACATTCTATAGTTTTGTGATTAAGTTCAGTATTTTAGTGAACTTGCGCTTCTGGACCATGACCTTTTCATGCTTCCCCAACTCACCCCAGGTTGGACAGATGTCTAGAGTGGGCTGGAGTTGAGTATTTCCCTTTGTCCAGTTAGGGTCTTATAAAACCCCAGCAGGCTAGGCTCTGGTTGAATAGTTTCTCAAGAGAACAGACCTTGTTCAGAAGAAATGACTCCCCTGGGTATTTATAAATGGTGCCTTTCCTCTATCCCATGCTGGAAGCTCCAGATAATTTTCTCTGATGTTCACTGTGAGAACCTCATAGAGATCCAGGTGGTAAAACTCAGAAAGGAGTGGGGTCCCCAGGAAAAGGATCCGTCTATAGTTTTTAACTCTCAGAGTTGTCCACATTAAGCATCTAGCTCTTTGTCAATGACAGTTCAAGTTTCACCACCCAGACCTGGTTCTGGCAAAGGTTGCTGCTCTGGCAGGTCCTCCTCCTTCTCTATACTCACTTGTCATGTGTCTCCATTTGACAGGAAGCATTTGGCCTGTGACCTCACTTCTCTGCCTCATCTAAGAAGAGTGGTTGATCTTCAGATCATTCAGCTATTTACTTATGGTTAGGACAAAGTGGTAACTTCCAAGTTTCTTACAGCTGGATCAGAAACTGGAAGTCTCCCTTATTATTTTATTGCACTGTATGGTACATAGCCAAACATTTGTGCTCAGTTTTGTACAGCAAACTCTATGAAAAATATCATGGATATTGTCACTAAAATCTATCGGTATAAATACTCAAATGATATGATTAATCAATATTTTATGGAAATGTTTATAGAAATAGAAGACGTGTTTTTTTTATTCTTTGCCAATGCTTGTTGGTTGAGTTGTGGAAGAGATTTACAGATTTGCTGTACCACTAAATCTGAGTCACTAATTTTTGAAACAAAGGGATGCTTGTTCATTCAATTTTTAATTATTTGAATAATTGAAGAGTTGTAGGGTTTAAATATTCAGAAAAGAATCAAAGATGAAAATGGCAATGTAATTTATGTTTTCTCACTTATATTACATTGCATATAAATGACCTAAATTTGAGCTCTAAGGAAAGTAATTGCTTATGACCTTGCTATACAAATTTGTGAATTTGTATTGAAACTGAAATTTTTTGCATAAGAATAATAACTTTATACATTTTGTAACATGAATAAAAATGCAGATTTTAATTATAGTTGTTATGTAATTGACTAAAAAACTATAAGAAAATTTGAAAAATGTTTTATTAATATTGATAATTTTATAGTTGCTTTTCCCTGTATAGAATATGTCTTTAATCTGATGTTGACAAAACTGAGCTTTTATATGAACTAATAAATTTACTTGAATTGGACAGTGTTAAAACTGATATTTTTACTTTTAAATCAAATTGAATATTCTAAAAACAATGAATGTATTTTGTTAAGATGGATGCAATATTAGAGGACAAGGCTTTTTTAATACTCAATTCAGATTTTGCAAAACATTTGAGTATATTTGGAATAATTTGGATTTGAAAAATTACTTTTTTTTAAAGATTTTATTTATTTATTTGACAGAAAGAGTGAGAGAACACAAGCAGGGAGAGCAGCAGAGGAAGAGGGAGAAGCAGGCTCCTCCCCACTGAGCAAGGAGTCTGATGTGGGGCTCAATCCTGGGACCCCGGGATCATGACCTGAGCCGAAGGCAGATCCACAACTGACTAAGCCACCAAGGCACTCCATGACCAATGTGGAGCCCAATGGGGGCTTGAACTCACAACGCTGAGATCAAGACCCAGACTAAGATCGAGAGGCATATGCTTAACCAACTGAGCCACCTAGGTGCTCCAAAAATCTACTTTTGCTTTTTTTTTAAGACTTATTTATTTACTTTAGAGAGAGAGTTTATACCTGAGCAGGGGGAGGGGCAGAGAGTGAGGTGGAGGGAGAGAGAAAATCTCAAGCAGAATCCCTGCTGAGTATGGAGCCCTATGGAGCTCAATCTCATGACGCTGAGATCATGACCTGAGCCAAAAGCAAGAGTCAGATACTTAACCAACTGAGCAACCCAGGTGCCCCATCTACTTTTTCAACTATAGATTTTACAAGCTGTAAATATAGATCATATACTTCTGATGAAAATTTAACAATCAAAATGTGGTGTGCTAAAATACATATAGGATTTTAAAGAGTTAATACAAAAGTGCAAAATATGTCATAAATATTTTTAAATATTGTTTATATTCTGAAATTGATATATTTTTATAGATTGGGCTACATATTATTTTATAGCCCATTATTGGCTACCAGAAAATTTAACATTGCATATGTGATTCATATTATATTTTGTTTGGATAACATCAGTCTAAACAAGAAATGAGGTTTGTCTTAGGCTAGTGGCAGAAAGTAGAAGGTAGAAGAAACCTGAGAAAGAGGAAAACTGAAGAGATGACAGATAAATTGATGGGTTCATTCTACAGGATTTGCTGATGGATTTGGATGATGGGTAGAAAGAAAAAAGGAGAGAAAGGAGAATGATTGCCAGGTTCCTAATCTGAGCATCTTGGGGTTATAATCTGAGATAGGTCAACTGTAAGAATGGATTTATGGGTTAAAATGCATCAAATGAAAAATTATAGAATTTCTAAATGATAGTGCCCTCCTTCATAGAGCATTCCCCCACCCACTGGAAGGCAGCTAGAATAAGAGCAAATCACCTATATTAGGCTACAGTTGCAATATGATAAGGTTCAATATACCTCAATTTAACCACACTGAATCCACCAGGAACTCCAAATGAGAACAAAGGAGTTTATTTTGGCCCCTTCTCCTTGGCAGGACCTGAACTCCATCTTTGCTATCCTCAGCACAATGAGACTGCTGAAATTCTTGCTGTTTTTTTAGCCATCATCTCAACAGCTTTCAGGCTCTCACCCTGGGAAACTTATATATCAGCAGTGCTCAGGAGAAGAAAGTCCAAAACTATTGGATCTACTTCTCACTTCCCTTCTGTCTGGGATGTTGGTCTTTCAAGTACTGGATGTGTTGGTAGACCACAAATGCAGTTTTGCTTCCCAGTCATTTGGGATTGCTGGAAGTCTTCTGACTTCTGTGACCCTTAGTAGCCTTCCTCTCCTCAACTTCTCAGCCTCTCTCCATAGACTAAGAGTGGGCACATTCCCTGAGGGCAAATGTGGTATGCAGAAATAGCCTTCTTTCATTCCAGAATTCCATGCCTTCCAGTCCTGGTGGTCTCAGAAGCTCTCCAGTGCATTCAAACAGGTAATGGTCAGCTACAAGCTACTATTATCTCATTAACCAAAGCAGAAGCCCAATCATTTATGGGTCGTGAATTCAGTCATTCTGGTGTGATACTACTCCAACAATTCTCATGTGCATTATTGTTCTAACATCTCCACTTATTAAGTCTCAACTTGTCAAGTCTCCATTTCACTTACTCTTCTAAGGGTAGTTTGGAAGAAATATAAGTATCATTTTCCCAGCTTATATATTTTTTTTAATTCTTTTGATTTTTAACCCTTCTGCATCACATTGTTTTAAGTATATTTCTTATATATGAAAGACTTTTTATTTTATTTATTTATTTATTTTTTTACCAAATCTGAAAGTCTTTGTTTCTAATCTGAAAATTATACTCTAAGAGATGACAGAATATGCCACCTAAAAAAATGACTAGAGGAGTCTAGGACATGCCACCTAATTTGTGCCTTTTTGATATATTGATTATTTTGACCTGTAGGTCCTCGAGAAGTAGCAAATACAAGGGGAGACTTTCTCTGAACTCTCCTTATCTGCCTCAAGACAGAGCCTCCAAAAGAAGCTCAGTTGTCATAGATCTTCTTCCCTCCCCCCACCCTAGGAGTTTCAACACCAGGGAACATTGACACTTGTCACAGGAGAGGAGACTGAAAGTCCCCACCACACCTGGATGCACTCGGTCACAAACTGTGATACCTCCCATCTGTTTTTCTAAGGACCCATTCAGCTTTCCTACAAATCATTTACTCTCTCATAAGAAGAGCACACACCCCCACCCTTTTCCTATTAAGCAGATATTTAAGCCTGAATTCTAGGCCACATTGAAGAGACATTCATTTTTCCCTGCATACCTTCCATGTGTACATGAGGTATACATGTTAATAAACTTGAGTGGGAAACAAAGGTGGAAGAAAAATTATTAAATTTCCTTACTACCTACAGCCCATTGACAAGTCTTTGAAACAGACAGAGTGATATTCCTCTAAGGACTCAACTGCCTGGACGTTGATGCTAAGGGCAAAAGGCAATCCTAGCCTGATGCCCACCCCTCACCCAGGATCTTGTAAGTTTACTTTAACATTCCTTTAGAAACTTCCTTTATCTCTAAACCCCCCAAGATATGTTTTGGCAATCACCCCCCCAAGCATATGGCCCACTGATATACATCTGAAGGGTCTCATGACTAAGGTTTTATTAGAAGGTAATGAATGACCTTTTCCCAACAATAGCTAGCCCCCTCAAGGTCCTGGAAATCTTGTTTCCAAATTCCTTAGAGACTTAAGCTATCCATAACCCCCTCCCAACTTGAAAGTATATAATGGGGCACTCCTCATGACCCCAGTGCAACTCTTTCTGCCCATGGGTCTTGTCCCCTTGCTTTAATAAAATCACTTTTTTGCACCAAAGACATCTCAAGAATTCTTTTTTGGCCGTCCGCTTCGATCCCTAACATTTTTCCTACATCAAACTTATGATTGTTTTTCTTTTGTTAATTTGTCTTTTGTTACAGGGACCTCAGCCAAGAACTTAAAAGGTAGTGGACAATTATTTACTCCTCTCCTCTACCTCAAACCCAAATACTGTGATAGCCAATAGGCATGATCTTATTATTCTCCTTATCTTAAATGTTTGCATTCTCATTCATACCTCTTTGCTTTATAAAATTCTTAATTTTTGCTATTGCTCAAGACATATGTGTTCTTTTCTCTATTGATTTATAAATTATTAATCTGATTTTTAATTTAGTAACAGTTATGTTTAATATAAAAACAAAAACCTATATACCTGTGCATTTCTACAAATATCAAGAGTAATTGATCATTTAAAATTTTAGTTGTTCACATTACACTTCCCTATGCCAATTTCCCACATTTATTGTAAGAATATAGGGCTTCACAGAAGACTATTTTCTTTTTTTTTTTTTTGCCACCTATTATGTTTTCTTTCAGAAATTATTTCTGATATTTATATTGTACCATACGTGATTAACAAATAATAAAACAGGAATTCTACTTTTATAGCTTTTGTTGTTCATGGTCCTTTTTATTCTCAGCATTATGTCTTCCTCATTTGTAATATCTTTATTTTGATTTAGTCTTATTGGCCACTCTATTTCTTCAGGTAACACTTTCAGGTAAAGAACAAGAATGGTAAATTACTTGAACTAGATATCTGTGAATGATTTTTTTTTCTTGTTGGCATAAATACAATAACTTACTTGCACACACAATTATTTTTTCCTCAGAACTGATAAGAATTTATCCATTTTTTACTTTTTTTTAAATTTTTTATTCTTATGTTAATCCCCATACATTACATCATTAGTTTCAGATGAAGTGTTCCATGATTCATTGTTTGTGCATAACACCCAGTGCTCCATGCAGAATGTGCCCTCCTCAATACCCACCACCAGGCTAACCCATCCTCCCACCTCCCTCCCCTCTAGAACCCTGTTTGTTTTTCAGAGTCCATCGTCTCTCATGGTTCGTCTACCCCTCCGATTTCCCCCCTTCATTCTTCCCCTCTCGCTACCTTCTTCTTCTTCTTTTTTTTTTCTTAACATATATTGCATTATTTGTTTCAGAGGTACAGATCTGAGATTCAACAGTCTTGCACAATTCACAGTGCTTACCAGAGCACATACCCTCCCCAGTGTCTATCACCCAGTCACCCCATCCTTCCCACCCCACCCCCCACTCCAACAACACTCAGTTTGTTTCCTGTGGTTAAGAATTCCTCATATCAGTGAGATCATATGATACATGTCTTTC
The DNA here is from genome assembly GCF_011800145.1 of Mirounga leonina. Classification (NCBI taxonomy): domain Eukaryota; kingdom Metazoa; phylum Chordata; class Mammalia; order Carnivora; family Phocidae; genus Mirounga; species Mirounga leonina. Next base: position 4,261,518 of record NW_023270268.1, read on the forward strand.
TCTGTTTGACTTATTTCACTCAACATAATACCCTCCAGTTCCATCCACGTCGTTGCAAATGGCAAGATCTCATTCCTTTTGATGGCTCCATAATATTCCATTGTATATATATATACCACTTCTTCTTTATCCATTCATCTCTCGATGGACATCTTGGCTCTTTCCACAGTTTGGCTATTGTGGACATTGCTGCTATAAACATCGAGGTGCACGTACCCCTTCGGATCCCTACTTTTGTATCTTTGGGGTAAATACCCAGTAGTGCAATTGCTGGATCATAGGGTAGCTCTATTTTCAACTTTTTGAGGAACCTCCATACAGTTTTCCAGAGTGGCTGCACCAGCTTGCATTCCCACCAACAGTGTAGGAGGGTTCCCCTTTCTCCGCATCCCCGCCAACATCTGTCGTTTCCTGACTTGTTAATTTTAGCCATTCTGACTGGTGTGAGGTGGTATCTCATTGAGGTTTTGATTTGGATTTCCCTGATGCTGAGCGATATTGAGCACTTTTTCATGTGTCTGTTGGCCATTTGGATGTCTTCTTTGGAAGAATGTCTGTTCATGTCTTCTGCCCATTTCTTGATTGGATTCTTTGTTCTTTGGGTGTTGAGTTTGATGAGTTCTTTATAGATTTTGGATACTAGCCCTTTATCTGATATGTCATTTGCAAATATCTTCTCCCATTCTGTCGGTTGTCTTTTGGTTTTGTTGACTGTTTCCTTTGCTTTGCAAAAGCTTTTTATCTTGATGAAGTCCCAAGAGTTCATTTTGGCCCTTGCTTCCCTTGCCTTTGGCAATGTGTCTAGGAAGAAGTTGCTTCGGCTGAGGTCAAAGAGGTTGCTGCCTGTGTTCTCCTTTAGGATGTTGATGGACTCCTGTCTCACATTGAGATCTTTCAACCATTTGGAGTCTATTTTTGTGTGTGGTGTAAGGAAATGGTCCAGTTTCATTCTTCTGCATGTGGCTATCCAATTTTCCCAACACCATTTGTTGAAGAGACTGTCTTTGTTCCATTGGACATTCTTTCCTGCTTTGTCAAAGTTTAGTTGACCATAGAGTTGAGGGTCCATTTCTGGGCTCTCTATTCTGTTCCATTGATCTCTGTGTCTGTTTTTGTGCCAGTACCATGCTGTCTTGATGATGACAGCTTTGTAATAGAGCTTGAAGTCCGGAATTGTGATGCCACCGGCTTTGCTTTTCTTTTTCAACATTCCTCTGGCTATGGGGGGTCTTTTCTGGTTCCATACAAATTTTAGGATTATTTGTTCCATTTCTTTGAAAAAAGTGGATGGTATTTTGATGGGGATTGCACTGAATGTGTAGATTGCTCTAGGTAGCATTGACATCTTCACAATATTTGTTCTTCCAATCCATGAGCATGAAACGTTTTTCCATTTCTTTGTGTCTTCCTCAATTTCTTTCATGAGTATTTTATAGTTTTCTGAGTACAGATCCTTTGTCTCTTTGGTTAGATTTATTCCTAGGTATCTTATGGTTTTGGGATTTATCCATTTTTTAAAGTAGTATTTAGTGTTGCATAAAACAGTTGCCAACAATATCTTTTCATAGTAGGGCAAAAATCTTTTTTTTTTTTTTTTAAGTGTGAGTGTGTTTGTGTGTGTGTGTTCCTGTCTAGAATCTTGGACAAAAACAATTAGAGCTTTCCGAATGTTACTATGCATTAATCTCTTTTCCTTCATATTACCTGATCTCAGCAATTTCTTTTTTTTTTTTTAAGATTTTATTTATTTATTTGACAGAGAGAGACACAGCGAGAGAGGGAACACAAGCAGAGGGAGTGTAAGAGGGAAAAGCAGACTCCCCGTGGAGCAGGGACCCCAATGCCATGGGTCTATCCCAGGACCCTGGGATCATGACCTGAGCTGAAGGCAGACGCTTAATGACTGAGCCACCCAGTAACCCCTGATTTCAGCAATTTTTATTAACAAACATATATTCTTTATTCTCAGAAACATCTGGTATTATTTATGTGAATATTTTCTTCTATCTTCTTTACATTTCTTTCATTACATGCAAACAATGGCCTCAAAAGTGGGTATCATACCCCATTTACAGATGGGTGAAAGGAAGCACAGAGGATTTTACAACTCTCCCAGGCTGATCAGACTATAATGCTCCTCTCTTTTCTATGAGAAGAGGAATATATTCAGTTAACATGCTTTTAAAAATGTATCTATGGGAAAACAATGTATCTATGGGAAAAGTAAAACTCAGAGGGGTACATAATTTGTTTTAAGCACTGTCACATAATATATTGCGGGAGGGGGAGAAAATACTAAATACTGTAACTCGCTAAAACGTAGGGGTATCTTTTCTAATACTTCTAGTGTTTCTAATTTCTAATGTTTAAAAATAGTTTTCTAAAATGAGCCACAGGAGACAAACTCTTGATTTCAATAGTTCAAAGGGACGCATCTCAGGAGGGGCCCTGGGAAGGACTGGAGGCCCCAGGGGATGGCACACACACACACATACGTGCAAGGAAGAGAATCATTTGTAAATTCCTCTGCATGCAGCTATGCAACCTGGCTCCTAAAACCAGCCTGCTCCTTTTTTATTAAGGAGACTTTGCAGTGGCAAAGCAGTCATCAGTTTATGCAAATTCCTGTGGGCACAAAAAGGGGGACCTTTTAAGCTGCCTATTACTTTATTATTGCTGAAAGAAAGAAAAGAAAAGCTTAAAGGGGGGAGGGTGGGGAGAATTAAGGATCTAATAACAGTGAGAGCTCACTGCCCAGGTTGCGTCTCTTGCTGTGTTTGAATGATTTTTCTTTGTCCACAGCCTTGCACTGGGCTATTTTTAGCATCTCTTTAATAATTGAGCTGTAGCAATTGTGCTCAGCAGCTGGAACAGGCAGGGAAAATAGCAGCTCAAAGAAACAGTGCAGCAGGGTCATAATTTAAGTCAAGCTGCATTATAGAGCATACCTTTCTCAAAGGTAGAATGCTGAGGTGGAAAAAAAATACTTAAGAAGAGCAGAAAGAAAGAAAGACAAAAGGGAGTGATAGATGGAGAGGTTTTTTTGTCTTTTTGGTTTTTTGGGTTTCTATTTTTTTTAAACAATCCTGAGACGTTGCCCTGTTGGACAGATTCTTTTGATGGTACAGAAAGCAAATACAAGGGGCTTGCTGCTCAGCGTGGCAAACAGGACAAGGAAACTAAGATTGCTAGCAGAATTGACACTTTCCTTGTCCCAGGGTTGACGGGAAAAAAGAGCCTTCCTGCACAACACAGGCAACGCCATGACACTGAGTGGCATGCAGCTAGAAAGTTGGAAGAGGAAATTTCAGCCACTGGCAGAGGAATTCTGATGATGAAGGGTAAATCTCACGTTCCCCACCATCTTCCTATCTAGACAGGCTGAGGGCAGGAAGAATACATCTTTGGAGGAGATAGTTGGATTTTTTCAAAGTCCAATCATCAGATCCATCATTAAATACCTGACTTAGGCCATTAAGCCCGTGGGCATATCCGTCTCACTTTGCTGAAACAGCTGACTTTGCATTGCTGGGTCCCTTCTAGGCAGAGTCTGCAGAGCCCAAAGAGAGATGGATACTTGCCAAATGGAGACTTAATAAGGGCCCATATGTCTGATCAGCGGAGACATCATCTGACTAATTCAGGCCATCTAAATAAACAAACAAATAAATAACCCAAATGGTCAAGTTTATTGACAATTAATTACATGCTTAAACTAACTAGAAAACTGTCAAATTGCGAATGTCCTCTTTTGACCAGGCAGAGTCTGCTAGAGATTGATGGGGTTGTAGGCTTTCTTCCTCAGCACTGAAAACTTTCTGCTTCTTACATGTTCTTTTTTTTTTTTTCTTTGCTTTGCTACAATCTTCTTTGTTCTACATTATCATCATTTGTTTTCTTTGCTTGTTTCCTTTTCTTCTTTGCTGTATTTCCCTCTGCCCCCCCCTTTTTTTTAATTTCCCTTGGGGGTTCAGGCTGAAAACTTAAGCAATAGGAGGAAGTTTCTATACTGTGCTGGATTGATGTGACATTCCATCCAGTAGAGGTCAATGTGACAAAGGGAATTTCTACCTAGGCTTCTACATAGGCTATCAACACAATATAGCAAAGGTGACTGGCTACCCATGATTGCTTACATGGCAAAGAAACAGTTTGCCCTGCCAGCACCTGGGTCTTTTAATTATCAAAATAGCCATTTACTTTAAGACGAGTCTTTAGGAACTTTGAAATAGAAAGTCAGTTTATAAAGAAGAAATTCAGATATTCCTTAAACATCAGGATAAATATCAATTAATTATTTCTTCTAAATAGAAAAAAAAAAAAAAGAAAGAAAGAAAGGTAGAAGGTTCTGGTTAAAGGATCAGTCCTGATATATGAGTCTAAATACCTGCAGATATTTTAGGTCTTTAGGATGTCAACAAGGGAGAATTTGCAGGTGTGATAAACTTGAAGAACCACCAAAAGAATCAAGTTAGATCAGTGTAAAACCTGGTACGTATCAGAACTCACTTCTCCATATGAATTCATTCTGTAAAAATAGTTATGTAATGAGGGAACAATTGGATAAGACCGCTTGGCTGGAAAGCACTTTCCTAGATACAAAGAAGCTGTAAGGTCTTTATAAGATTGTTTTTTAATTTTCTGAGGTTTTTTTGTTTTTTTTTTAATTTTTTTTTTCTGTCTGTGAGTGGTTCAACACACAGAGCGGGCAGGTGCTGTCTTCTTATGGGCTGGGAGAGAGAGCGATGTATCATTACACTTGCAGGCATTTAGGAGAATGCCAATTTTCAGCTTCACAGGCTTTCCTGAAGGTCTACTGCAGTAGCCAATTGGATCCACGAAATTGAAAGTGAAATCTGATGGGTTTGGAGGGATTAGAACTTCAGAGGGGGGACGTGTTCTCTCTGAATTACCTGACTTGGGCCACAGGATTTAGTTGCTCTCTGTATTATTTTTCTAGAGCTGCTGGGACAATTTGCCACAAACTTTGTGACTCAGAATAACAAATATTTTTTCTTTCACAATTCTGGAGTCCAGTAGTACACAATCAGCATCACTTGGCCTAAATCAAGGTGTTGGCAGGGCCGAATTTCCTCCAGAAACTCTAGGGGGAGATCCATTCCTTGACTCTTTCAGTTTCTCGTGGCTCTTGGCGTTCCTTATTTTGTCACACTTCACTCCAACCTTTACCTCTGTGGTCACATTGCTCCCTCCTCTTCTGTCAGATTTCCCTTTGTCTCACTCTTATATGGACATTTGTAATTGGATTTAGGTTCCACTCAGATAATTCACAATAATTTCCCCATCTCAAGATCCTTAAACTAATTACATCGGCAAAGATTCTTTCTCCAGATAAGGTAACGTCCACAAGTTCCAGGATTTGGAGGTGGACATATCTTTTGGGGAGGCTGCTATTCCACCTACGACGTACCCTCAGTCCAATAAAATGCCCACATCCCCAGATCCATTCAGGTACCACCAATACTCTAAAGGAGACACTTTATTTTGTTGTTGTTGTTTATGCACGATGGTCCTAATGACAAGAATAGCTAATATTTATTGAGTGATTGGCCTTGCCCACTCATAAGAGAATTATGTATTTGGCTGAAACATATGGAACTGCTGAAGTTTGTCAGCTTTTTCACACAAAACAGCCATTTCCTTTGGTTTACTCACATATATTCTTTTAAAACTAGTATTTGCTCCATAGGAAAACTACTATTATTATTCCCACTTTATAGAAGCAGGAATGAAGTAGAGAATGTGAGGGAACCTCCTCAAAGGCATAGAGGCAGTTGTTCATACCATCAGTACTCACCCCAGATGGCCAAGTTCGTAAGCTTCTGCTTTTACCTGCATCCAATCAAGCTCTTCTGTTGTGCCTGAGGGATTTCTGGGCTTCTGCCAGATGGTGAGTGGCACCCATCCCTAGTTCTTGATGGCGATCAGGGCATTTTATGCCTTTTCTCAAATCAGCATAGAGAAAGTAGAAAAGGAATGAAGAAAGAAGATGGAGTTTATGAAGCAGGTGAGGGAAAAAAGTACGAAAGATAAACAGTCACAACACAGAGACAAAAAGTCAGTTGAAAACAGAAAAGAAATGAGGTTCTTTCTCTGAGAGAAAAGGGTTCGGAAGGTACATGTGTTGAACAGTGCTCCTAATACCCTAAACCATCCTGAAGATTAACTTTGCTAGCTGCTGAATACTCACAAAACCCTACAAGGTTGCACTTGTTATCCCAGATTTATACCTGGAAACCACAGTTAGTCACTCAGCAAGTTACTCAGATACTAGAAACTAGATATTCAAAAATGAAAAGGAAGACAGGGGGAGGAGGAGAGGAGGAGGAAGGAGAAATAGCTCATCGTTTATTATTTTTCAAATCATGAAGCAACAAGCCAAATAAAATACTCAACAATCCGTAAGTATTAAACTTCTGAAACCAACACCAGCTCCCAAGGTCCCTTCATTTAAAGATTAAGAGGTAAAGAGGACAGAATTAGAGAGTCACCACCATGGGTAAAAGAAGGGAAAGAAGGTGAAAGAAGGTGAAAGAAGACAGAAATATATATATCATATGTATCACATATATAGACATGTATATATACAAATACATAGGTAAATACAAATATACACATATAAAGCTATATCTGCATTCATAAACACACACAAGCTTTTGGTAAGTTATGTTACTTTAATAGAAATGAATGAATGAATGAAGAACAGTCCTGGGGAGGAACTTCTATTAAGTTTTACATTAAACTGTGTTCTACCGATCTGTAATAAAAAAGAGTAAATCATAACCCCACAGGAGGAAACATGGAGTCTTTTTTTTTTTTTTTAACTTTTTATTCTTTCTGTGTCTTATGTTTTACACCACACCAAGAACTGAAGATTAGGGATGTCTGGTCCCTTGAAAACAAATCTCTGTGGAAGGAATAGCTACAAATATATACAGAGTGGGGTATTGAAAAAAGACATAGGGATGCCCCCAAATGTCATATGTTTTCAATGTCGCCTTTTGAGGAAATTGTACCTCTGCCTTCTATTAAGAGGCAGTGATTTGTTTCTTAAATACCATCTGCTCAGATAGGATACCTGCTGAAAGAAACTATTACTTCAAGTTTTTGACATATGCTTTGTTTTTGTTCTTGTGGGAACTGAATTATTCTTTATTCTTCCTCGAGTGCAGCAAAATCTTCACCATGATACTTGACTTTTAGGCTGCTTACATGATTAAAAAATAATAGCATTTTTCTTACTGATTAAGGAACACTGCATATTTGCTATGAAGAATTTAGAAATCTGGACAAATAAAAAGATGACCATTATTAATGTTTACTAAATTTCCTTCAAACTTTCTTTGTGTTACATACAAATATTATAAAATGCAGTAATACTGTATGGGCAGTATTGGTTTTCATCCTTTTTACTTTACATCAAATAAGGGGTATTTTCTGAGCTTAAATATTCTTTACAATGTGATTTTAATAAGATGGTTCTTTATTAATATGTATGTAAAAAGTCAGGGTTCTCTAGAGAAACAAAATTAATAAGATACATATAAAACACACACACACAGAGGTTAATAATGTAGGTGAGCCTCATTTAATCAGTGTGTGTGTGTGTGTGTGTGTGTGTATACTGGGGGAGAAAGAGAGATCAATTTAGTATAAGGAATTGGCTCACATAATTATAAGGATTGGTTAAGTCCAAAATCTGTAGGGTGAGCCCAGGTACAGGAGTCCCCGGGAGAACTGATGTTCCAATTCAAAGGCCATTAGGCAGGAAGATTCAATGTGGCAGATGAAATTTAAAGGCAGTCAGGTGGAGAATTCTCTCCTACTCAGGGGCAGGTTGGTTGCTTGGCCTACTAAGTCCATTAGCTGATTAGATGAGGCCCACCCACGTTATGGAGAGCAATCAACTTTATTCTAAGTCCACAGATTTGAATATTAACCCTTTCCAGAAACATCCAGAATAATATCTGAGCAAATATCTGGGTACCTCATGGTCTAGTCTAGCTGACACATAAAGTTATCCAGCACCATGTGTATACTTTGATTTACTGAATCAAATGTCATGGGCAGATATTTAGGTGATTTTTAAATATGTGGAAATTTACAATCAATCACACCCCCTTCACCCATGGTAGACAGTGATATTTTGTCACACAGTTCTTCCTACTAAGAATAGACAAACAGAACTTTCTTAAACACAGTGACCCAGAACCCACATTATCAGCTAATCAAAGTTGGTATGTCCCCAGAAACATATTTCCTATTTCTCATTCTATGTGTTCCTGATTGACTGATAGGAAATCACTGTCGCCGCCCCCTCTTTCTCTGTTTTTCTGAGATAACTACAGTACAGGGATCATCCCTGCTTTCAGCATGCCCTGCTAATAAGATCTTCCTTGTCAGCATCTCCCAGTTTACTTGTAGGAGCCACAGCCCATCAAGATGTAATGCCTAACTCTCTGACCATCCCCACCCTACTTCTGAGGCCTGTATTTTCCCCCCTGATTCCTGCTTTGAATGGGTTTTTTAAGTGAGGACGAGGGCATGGAAGTAGAAGCACTGTTGAAGCCTACTAAATAAACAATGTTCAGACATCTCAAAAAGCGACACACAGTAAGCGTAGGAGCAGGAGAGTTCTAAGTGGGCATGCAAATTTCTTTATTTACTTTTTGAATATTTGGTCAAGACAAAATTGCGAGAGATACGCCAATGTCTTTCTAAGTCCTGCGCTGCCACCCACCCCTTCCCAAATTCCTTTATTATGAACACTAGTCTACTTATGTCATGAGGTGCTTTTCGGATGTCTGTGGCTGAGCTTTAGTTTCTAATCCAGTTCAACTGACCTCATTTTTAGAGTAAGTTCCCTCCAAATTCTGGAATGAGGTTTTCTATCAGTGTTGGTGAGATTTTCATCTTCATTCATCTTTTCATTTGCAGAGAAGTTGAGAAAGACCATTGCTGGATGTGTGAATCAGACACAATTTTGACCCATGGCATATGTTTTAAATACGAATTCACACTACTGCTATCTTGAGCTGTTATGTGCCCACTACAATCCACAAAGGCCAGTGACCCAACAAACTGAAGTGACTTGATAAAGTTATTTCTTAATGCTCTATTGTAGATTTTACATTTGCAACAGTAACTAATTGTATTGAACGTGAAATCTAATTAAAACCTCATTGTACCATCTGTGTTCTTTGGTTAAAGGACATGTACTATTAAAAATGTGTTGAAAAAGAGGTATTGAAAGAGTTACTTAAAATTCAATTTCTTTCATTCTCAAAGACTGGATGGTGGCAGAGTGTAATACTCCATTGTTGTATCCAGTCTTTGAAAGCTCCTCAGAGCCGTGGCTAATTTTCCTATTAGTTACAGACTAGCGATTGCCCCACCAAATTAAACCTCACAATTTCAGCAGTTGTGAAGACACACACACACACATACACACACAAACACTGAGAAAGAAGAAAAGAACCTTGGTAATGCACACACACAACAGTTTTCCAAGAGTCCAAGGGTAGCACCTCATCTTCTCTTACCTTATTTAGTGCAAATGAAAAGCATGTTTAACTAGGGAGTTTTAGGATTTCCTTTGCCTGCAAATGAACGAGTTTTGGTTGTAACCTCTCAGTGTTACATGGTACAAAAGTTAGAGAGAAGTAAAGAAGGGGCAAAAAAAGAATACTATTGGAGTGAAATCCACATATCTGCAAAAATAATAATTGACCACCATGCTTTAACCCCAGCTAATATGTTCTATACTTAGTTTATTCCTCCTTTAATGGTCACATGATATCCACAAAGATATCACTGACTTTGAGTCTTAGTTGAGATGCTAAAATCAGTCGCAGAGGAAGTTTTCCCAGTCTCCAGGTCTGTTAAAAAGCTAGAAAATATTAAGCCATTTCCTCTTTGTACATCTTACTTCGATTAAAAAGAAGTCCTGGAGTGGCCTCCAGTTGATTTATATTCCAGCAGCTGCAGTCATAACATCGAGATGCAATAAAACCATCTCTCAGTTATGCATGCACCTGTTGTTAAAGGGAAATCTAGGACAGATGGGCAGAGGCTCTGGGGTCCTAAGTGATGGTGGGCACCCTGAAAGAGTAGATGCATTTTCAGGGCAGCTGGGCCAGGGGTGTAGGCATCAGTATTGGAATGTCCCCCCTTGTTAAACTGACCTCCTTATTCACACACAAGCAGTCATCAATTTCCATGTGCAATTCACAATAAAACCATGTTGGAAAAATTCTGTTTTTCCTTTGTTTCTGAAGCTGTTTACCCTATTGCAGAAGACCCAGGATCACACAAAAGACCCTCAACAGATATGATTGACTTATGTGGCAACAAGAACTTTATTTATCTTAATTAAAAAAATTAAATTTATTTTAGGTTTTTTTTTTTTTTTTTTTTAATTTTGGGGGTGGGGGCAACAAGATGATCCAGGACAGTTGCAATATAAATTTTTTTAAAAAATAGCTGTCTAGGGGTTTCTGGGTTGCTCAGTCCATTAAGGATCCGACTCTTGATTTCAGTCAGGTCATGATCTCAAGGTTTTGAGATCAAGCCCCAAGTTGGGCTCATGTTGAATGTGGAGTCTGTTTAAGTTTCTCTCTCCCTCTGCCCCTGCCCCTGCCCCCACCCCATGCTCTCTTTCTCTAAAAAGAAAACGAAAAAAAGCTGTCCAAAGTAAGTATCAAGCAGACAAGCAGACTCATTGATGGTTGTGGTCCTCCTAATAGCCATATGGGATAGGCAAAGCAGAGATTCCGTTGAGACACTTGAGGATGTTGAGATTCACAGAAGTTGAACGATTTGCCCAAGGTCACATACCCCCAAACTTATCCGGGATGAGTATTCATTTGTTAGGGCAGCTCTGAGTTACCTGGGCACACACATCTGAGTCTGAATTCTGACTTTATCACTTGTTTCCTTTCTGTTACTCAGTCTTCTCATCTGCACATGGTTTGATGCCATCCTCATGGGAACAAATGAGAAATAGTTGATTCTGAAAAGAAAATCCCATGCTTTTACAGTTTATCATTATTTTCTTTTTTTTTTAAGATTTTATTTATTTATTTGAGAGAGAGAGAATGAGAGAGAGCACATGAGAGGGGGGAGGGTCAGAGGGAGAAGCAGACTCCCCGCCGAGCAGGGAGCCCAATGCGGGACTCGATCCAGGGACTCCAGGATCATGACCTGAGCCAAAGGCAGTCGCTTAACCAACTGAGCCACCCAGGTGCCCCTATCGTTATTTTCAAAAGAAGAGAATGTCCTCAGTCTTTTGACATATGTGACATGTGACTTTCAGACTTAGAGGAAGCTCTAAAAAGAATATTCAGCAGTAGATTCCTTATGTCCAAACATTTAGTTGACAAATCTCTCTGACCCTTGCCAAGTAAGTTCTGCGGCTGGAATGCCTGAGTTCTCTTTATCAACTCTCAACAATAAACCATACTGTATTGGTAAGCCAGGCATCAGGCAGGCAGGACCTGAGAAATGTCAACATTTCAAGTGGCTTTAGAAAGTCCTTACCTCCAGTTTTTACATATAAAATAAAACTATGGTGATCACACTGGTGACATGTAAGTCCACTGAGCTCTTGCTAATTGCTAATCACCACACCAAGACTTGACAAATGATAACACTCTATGTAATATTAACTGCATTTTAGAGAAAAGAAAACCCAAAGAGCATATAGTGGTACTCATGGCAGTCACTTAGACTACTTACTATGTGCTTCTTTGAACTATTATCTATCTTCTCTGTATGTATGTATGTATCTACCTATCTATTCATCCATCCATCTATCCATATAATTTTATAACAACTTTATGAAGGAATTTTTGTTTTATTCCTATTCACAGATGAGGAAATGGAAGCAGAAGAGGATAAGTAACTTGGTCAAAGTCACAAAGTAAGAATAGTACAGAAGAGACTTGAGCCCGGGGGACCCAGTTCAAAGTTCATACCTAATCATCAAGTTAGAGTGCCTCTTAGGTGCAAATAAAATATTTGCTTTAAAAAAGGATAAATATGGGGCACCTGGGTGGCTCAGCTCAGTCGTTAAGCATCTGCCTTCGGCTCAGGTCATGATCCTAGGGTCCTGGGATTGAGTCCCGCATCGGGCTCCTTGATCGGCAGGATGCCTGCTTCTCCCTCTCCCACTCCCCCGGCTTGTGTTCCCTCTCTCGCTGTGTCTCTCTCTGTCAAATAAACAAATAAAATCTTTAAAAAAAAATAAAAATAAAAAAAGATAAATAAATGGATGGATGAATATTCCTATGATAATGTAGCAAATTCGGGATATGATATGACAGAAACTCCTGCTCTGAACAACTAAGTTACTGTGCTTATCATTTTGTTCTAAAATAATTTCAGTCAGCATGGATTTTCCTTTTACATACAAAATACTTGAAAAAAAGGAAAAACTTCATTTTCTGCATTCATCAATGGCGGAGTGAGACATCAACTGCACAGCAAGTGTAAGACCTCCTGAATAATGCAAATGTACTTGCTTAGTATTACTTTCAGTAATTGGACAAAATAATCTGAATATATTATATAAAAACTAATGAGAAAAAATTAAAGATTTATTACCCCACTCCCTCACAAACAGAAACAGAAACCATCTTGGTTTAGTGTCACTTTGTTTGATATTTTAAGACCTAGAATGGAGAAATGGGGCTTATTTAGACACAATATTCAGGGGTTGGGTGGGGTGACTGACCCTTCACAGTATGAAAAGTAAGCTTTTATCACTTACAATTATAATTTTACAGTTAATGTCTGGTTTGTTAAAACTGGCAATTCTTTCGAATTCTTTCTTTTTTCTGATTCTCAACGTCTCCAAGATACAGTGGGCATTTGTTGGTTTGTAACCCTCTTGGAGCATCCCAGGTACAATCTGAAGCAGGTCCCTTGTATGCAGAGAGCAGAGAGGGATGAAGAAAGAGGCAGGCCCCTCTAGGTTGGTAAATGGCAGGCATAATATGCAAAAGGAACTTACACAGGAGGCTTGTCTTGGGTGGATCCCTGCACCTGCCTGCCACATCTTAGAAGTTTATAAAGAAGCTTTCAGTCACATATACAGTGCAGATGTCCTGAACACCACATCACCATCTCAAGGTCATGTTCTTGGATCAGGCTCTGAGAACAGGAAAGGCAAGCAGAACCCACATTCCAAAGGCAGGTGAGGGGGTGAGGACTTCTAAGTGCCCAGGTCCAGTTCATGGATCAACCAGTGGTCATATCTTTTTATGACCTTTCCCAACAGCATTGGATAACTGTGGCCAAGAGGATTCAGGTTTTAAAATCCAAGGTTAGGGGAGCCTGGCTGGCTCAGTTGGTTGGATGTCTGCCTTTGGCTCAGCTCATCATCCCAGGATTGAGCCCTGTGTCAGGCTGCCTGCTCAGTGGGGAGCCTGCTTCTTCCTCTGCTGCTCCCCCTGCTTGTGCTCTCTCACTCTCTCTCTGTCAAATAAATAAATAAAATTTAAAAATAAAATAAAATCAAGTTTAAATTCAGGTGGGGATGTTCAGCTGGCTCTTCTTTTAAAATGATTAAAATTTGTATGAATATAAACTATGAAAAAATGGAAATACAGAAAAGTATACAAATAAAATATAAATATCAGTGTTTTAATTAATATATTGATATGCATTCCAAATGATGTCAATTGCTTGCTTATGTTTGTGGATTTTACGAAGTGAGGATCTTACTTTCATGATATCTATATATATATTATCATTTTCCATGTGATTACATATTTTTCCAAACATAATTTTAGTGCATGCAGAATATTTTATGGAGTCAGTGAGCCATATGATATTTAACCAATCCCCAATTAAAATTTAGATTCTCAGCTATAAGCAATACTATGGTAAGCATTCCTGAATACTGTCTGCATCTCTGATAGGACCTTTCTCAATAATTTCATGAGGATTAATATCTTAAGAAAAATGCCTATGATAGGGCACCTGGGTGGCTCAGTCGTTAAGCGTTTGCCTTCGGCTCAGGTCATGATCCCGGGGTCCTGGGATCGAGCCCTGCATCAGGCTCCCTGCTCAGCAGGAAGCCTGCTTCTCCCTCTCCCACTCCCCCTGCTTGTGTTCCCTCCCTCACTGTGTCTCTCTCTGTCAAATAAATAAAATCTTAAAAAAAAGAAAAGAAAAATGCCTATGAAAGTTGTTTGCAAAGTATATTTAAATAGAAAAAATTGAAAGTGCTGTATGCCATTTCATTTGCAAGTAAAAGCATCAGTTAGGTATAAGTTTAAGTAATGTCATCAGATGATAGTTTTCTAAATTGTATCTTTATTGTAACAGTTGGAAAACAATCTTGTTACTCAGATTATTCCAGTTTCAGTTGAGTGTATTTGAAATGGCAATTTCATTATAGTCTTTATTTACATAACTAACTGGCCCATGTAAAAAAGTATAAATGGAGAAAAATAATAGCATTATTTTTTAAAGAAATAATAATATTTCACAAGTAATTACGATAGCAATTAACACATTCTTGTAAAGGAAATTGGAATTTTATGGGATGAAATAAATGCCACCTACTTAGATACTACTTTGATACGAAGTTTGGAGAGCACTCACTATCCAAATACACCTTTGAATTCATACTCATGAGGCAAAATTACGGAGACAGTAAAAAGATCAGTGGTTTCCAGGGTCTGGGGTGGGGGTGGGGAATGAGTAGTTGGAGCATAGGGGATTTTTAGGGCAGTAAAAATATTCTGGTTGATATTATAATGAAGGATACTTGTCATTGTACATTCATCCAAACCCATAGAATGCACAACACCCTAATGAGAAACATGGACTTTGGATGATTATGATGTGTCAGTGTGGGTTCATCAACTACAAGTGTACCACTTCAGTGAGTACTATTGATAATGTGAGAGGTATGCATCTGGGGACAAGAAGGACTATACAGGAAATCTCTATCCATTTTTCTCACTTTTACCATAAACATAAAACTGCTCTAAAAAAATGAAGTCCCTAAAAAAAAAAGTACTCTGTTCTCACACTATTTTGTCAATAAGAATATAATGAATTAAACAAAGAAAACACATACTCATGTAGAACACTCCTTTTTCCAAAAAGGGAAAAGAACAGCAAACATACCCATCTTTGACTTCATATATGACACACATATTCTGACTTTATTATTTCATGCTGCCTTGTAGAGATTTATATAGGTTAACCAGGACCTTCTTTTAAAAGGTAACTCCTGGCAGGAAGTTTAAATACATGTCCTCCTTAGTAGAGTCTGGGAATTTCGTTTGATTGCTTGGTTTTAATGCTTCGCTGAACTTCCTGATGTGAACAATTGGTACTCCCAGGGGAAGAAGAAGGCTTGAACATGAATGTAGTTGCAGCTCTTCGGGAACATTCAGGCCTGGCTGCAACAGTTAGAAATGCTGTAGGAGGTAATAAAGAAAATGGAGTAATCAGTATAAATTTCCCTAACTTGCCAAATTCATTTGCTTTTGCATGGACTATTATTGCCTTAGTAAGAATCACCATCTCTCTCTTATTCATGAGAAGTTATTGTTGTCATATGTATGTGTGCCACATTCCTCTGTCACTGTGTGATGTATCCCCTTAACCCACCTCTGATTTCAGCTACGGCCGTGGGGGCAGTTCTTGTTTTTATGTTTTACTTTTTATTTACTGTATGTATTATTGAAGTAGAGTTGGCATATAGTGTTATATTATTTTCAGGTGCACAACGTGATTTCACAATTCTGTGCCTTACTCAATGCTCAACACGCAGCACTATGATAATATCGTTGACTATATTCTCTATGCCGTACTTTTCCTGATTGATTGATTGATTGGTAACTGAAGTAGAGCTGACACACGATGTTACGTCAGTTTCAGGTGTACAACATAGTGATTCAGCTAGTCTATAGGTTATGTTGTGCTCACCACAGGTGTAGCTCCCATCTGTCACCACACACCTCTAGTACAGTACCATTGCCTGTATTCCCTAGGTGGTAATTTTCATCTCCATACTTTATTATATAGCTGGAAGTCTGTACCTCTTAACCCTCTTCACCTCTTTTGCCCATCCCCCCACTAACCTCCCTTCTGGCAACCACCAGTTTGTTCTCTGCATTTGAGGCAGTTTGTTTGTTCATTTGTTCTGTTTGTTAGATTCCACGTGTAAGTGAAATCATATGGTATTTGTCTTTCTCTGTCTGAGTTCAGGCCCACCCACCTTGCACTGCTGGCATATAGAGCAAATACTAAGGCCTCTGGATTCTGCTAAGGGCCTAGTTTTCTAAAGTTCTTGTGCTGACTGGGCTGGGCTTACAGGCTTATTCTGGAAGTACATTAATTCCTTAATGCCCTAGAAGTAACCCTCATCCATGGAGGTGGGGCCACTGGATTGATGCCCAGGCTGGCTTTCCATCTTCAGGTGGGCAATCCTGGGAGTTATCCTACCTGATCCTCAAGAGGGCCTGGTAGAATCAAGACCCTTTTTCTTATAGGAAGGACACTGATCACAAGCCTTTATCTGGCTTTTCTTCCTTTTCTTTCTCTCTATGCGCTCATTCCTGCTTCTTGGGATCACTTCTCTTATTAACCTCCAGTACTGGAGTCCTTTTCTCAGACTGTCTTTGTAGGGGACCCCAAATGAAAACAACATTCTGTGGGGGAAAAAAAAAGAAGAAAACAACATTATGTGGTTTATAAAAGTTGGCAAAACATGTATTAGTGAATAAATGCAGTTTTTGAGTGAACATGCGTCTTTCAAAAGATGGTATTCATGAAAATAAAGGCAATATATAGACTTACAAATATCAGAGACATTCTTTAAGGATTAATAATTTATAATTGAAAATCATGGACTTCACCAAAAGGAACAAAACACAAAATCAGTTGACTCTGAAATTTGATTCCTCTTAGAGGTCTTCCTCGAAATGTAATTAGAGTAAATAATTGATCTCAAAACAGTATTTAACAAAGGTTCTAGAGTCTTCTAAGTTTTGTGATATCTCAAACCAAGCACAGCCAAAGAGACCAGTGTTCCCTTTTTTGCTGTTGCTTTCTACCACTTTCCCCCCATACCTCTCTCGCTTCTGCCAAGCGTATGATAAAGACCCGTGATGCTTCACCTAGACCACGGAGTTTCTGCTAAGAACAGCCCAAACAAAGGAAGCAACTCTTACTGATACAATTGGAGCAAACTTTGGAGTGGATCACAGTGTTCCCAAACCATTATAAATTGTGAGCCAATGGTTTTCTTTGTTAGTTTTTTTCCTTTAACCTTCTGTACTTTACTGGAATTGAATCAACTCAGCATAATCAATATCTTGGAGATGACTGAATTTGAAGAGAAACCAGTATTACCTTGAGTTTTAAGAACAAATTCACATAAGGATAGACAATTAACAAATTACCATAGGAAGGCTTGATTTGAAAGACAAAAGGTCAACAATAAATATTCACTTTCTCCTGAAACTTGTCTCTTTACTTACTGATAGTTGGCCAAAATAAGTCATTCATAGCCATAAAAGATGACACCGGCCTTCTCTTAGTGATTATCCAGTCCAGGCATTTCAAATACAGCTACTTCTCTCCAACCCTAATTGATTGGCGATGGCTGCCAGATTAGCTATGTTCAGAAGGATTATAGGGTTTTGCACAGAAACAGGAGAAAGGAAACTGTGATAGATTAATAATGTCTGTCAAGGCCTGAATGGGAAGAGTGTCAGTTTATGCAGAATCTTAATTCCAACCACCACTTCTAGAAAAGGACACTAATTCTTCCAATGTTGGGACTTCTATTTTGAGGAAATAATTAACATTGAAAAGTGTTAAAAATTTAAAAGTTAAAATAAAGCAAACAAAAAAAAATAGTGGGGTTAAGATCAATCTAATGGCTCTGAAATTTCTGTTATGGCTTATCTAAGTCATCTTGGATAACTTTTTTAAAAAATTGAGCTATAACAAATATGGCATCAAGTATAATAGTCTTAAGTATACAGTGTGATTAATTTGTGTATAAGTAAACACATGTGTAATCATCAGTGTGATCAGGATGTAAACATTGCAACACTCCAGAAATTTCCCTTGAACCTTTACCCAGTCACTAAACCCAGAGGTAACTGGCTTCTATAACCATTAGTTGGTTTTGTATGTTCTTAAACTGCATAGAAATGAACTGTGGTACATACTTGGGTATCTTTGTATCAATGTCAACTTATTTTCTGTCTCTGTGCTGGTAAGTGATTATTCACAGTAAGTTAATTGAAAGTCCAGCATCATACAAACAGAAAAAGCATTGTATTTTGCAAAAGAGGTTGTTTTGGAGAAAGGGTATATTATATCCGATGCACATCCCTAATATCAATGCGGTACCTCAAGACAGGGCTAAACTGCTACCTGCACCTTGAAAAGGCTTTCTGGAAAACTGGATACCCTGAGAAAGCTCTATATAGAAACAACTAGAAATGTTAGATAAAATATAACAAATAGTGTTTTAAATGCACAAATAGCCTAAACAAGCCTCCAAAGAAAATTGCCAAAGACCAGGAAGGAATAAAGAAAACTGAAAACCAGAAAAGTAATTTCACAATCTACTTCTGCAGCTTCCTTGCAGTAAAGGGATAAGAGGAAACCACACTCCACAATCAAGGAGAGGAGATGGAAAATTCTGCCCTTTCAAAATGTGGCCCTGGAACTGAGATTGCCTCTTAAAGTGGGATACATCAGAATGGCCCATGTGCAGTCAAAGTGCAGGTGAGAAATAAACTGTTTTCAGCTGATGCAGGGAGGACAGAGGAGGTGGTTGAAGTTGGACAAAAGCAAAAACAAAATCTACTTAGAATTTACTTAGGTCACCTTGCCTGGATTTGAGATTCCAATTTAAACAGCCTGGGTGGTCTGGAAACTCTTAACAAAGAAACTAACATAAACCTGGCCATACTCCTGGAACACCAGGCAGAGGCAGCCATGAATCCTTAACCTAGATCTGCAGGATTGTCATGAGTGCAAGATCCACAGGACCATTACAAGATACATGCATGAGAATCAAGATATACAGATAACAGTGTTATTCATGTGATTTAGTTTATTAAACAATTTGTTAAAATAGGATTAAAAAGACTGAAGCTAAAAAGTCAATAAAAACTGTAAGAAATAAATAAAATACTATTAGGAGGAAGAGGAGAAAAAAGAAATAAAATTCTATAACTGAGTATATATGTATATCACATATATATCATAGGTATACTTAAACATTTAGATATGATGTATACAAGTTATAAGAAATATAAAATCATTGGTGAAGTGAAAGATAGATGTAAGGCCATTATGCAGAAAGAAACATTAAAAGGTAAAAAATATGAAAGAATTTAAGAAAAGTGAGAGAAGATATAAAAATAAAACTTAGCATACCCAATAACGAGTGTTCCATGATAAAAGAATGCAGGGACCTGGGGAAAAAAGAGCATTCAAAGAGACAAAGATATATTTTTCTAGGATTGATGAAAAACATGAGTTTTTAGATTTATGAAGCATAATGGATCCCAAGCACAGTAAATAAAAAGGAAACCTCTCCTACTAGGAAAAGTGTAGAACACTAAAGAAAAAGAAATCTTAAAGGCAAGAAGTATTATCAGATTATAAGAGTGACACAGAGTTCTCAAAAGGAAAACAAAGGTTAAAATGTTCAATTATACTTTTAAAATTATGAGGACAAACAATCATCAATGTGAAATTTTATGTCCAGAAACATTATTCAAGAGTAAATATCAAATAAATATATTCTCAAAAACAAATCAAATGTGACAGAGCACACCTGTGTTTTTCCTTTTTCTTATGCCATTCTCTGGCTTTCATAATTCAAGTCAAATTCACTTAATACATCACTGTAAAATTTTTAAACATGACATTAGAAAATCAAATCCAACATTGCACCAAAACTGTGTAGTCTTCTAAATTTAATGTTGATGACCAAGTTTGGCTTATCCCAGAAATACAAGAATATAATAATAGAAATCACTCAAAAATATGTGTTGAATAACATAAACCCCTTTCATCTGAGTTATATATTTTTGGTCATTTTCCAGATAAAATACTGTGGAAGTTAACCTACTGTGATGCCTAAGACAAAATGGTATTTTATATTTAAAAATATAAATATATAAAATTATACTGAATGTTCTATTCATTATATACTGCTGTATAACAATGTTATCACAAACTTGTGGCTGAAAATAATGCTTGTTTATTACCTCATAGTTTATTGTGTAAGAGTCTTGGAAAGTTTAACTGGTCTGCATCAGGATCTCACAAGGCTGAAATCAAAGTGTTGGTTGGGGCTGCAGTCTCATTTGAAGCTCAGTTGGGAAGAGTACACTTCCAAGATCATGTGGTTGTTGGCAGCATTTAGTCCCTTGGCTATTGGACTGGGAACCTCCATCTCTTGTTGGCTGTCAGCTGGAGGCCATCATCTGTGTCTTGCCATTAGGCCTACTCAAGATAACTGCAAAAACTTCCAAACTCATTCTATGAAGCCAGCATTACCTTGATCTCCAAACCAGACAAAGACCCCACTATAAAAGAGAACTACAGACCAATATCCCTGATGAACATGGATGAAAATATTCTCACCAAAATACTAGCCAATAGGATCCAACAGTACATTAAAAGGATTATTCACTATGACCAAACGGGATTTATTCCTGGTCTGCAGGGGTGGTTCAACATCTGCAAATCAATCAGTGTGATACACCACATTAATAAAAGAAAGGTGAAGAAACATATGATCCTCTCAATAGATGCAGAAAAAGCATTTGACAAAATACAGCATTCTTTCTTGATTAAAACTCTGTGCCATGTAGGGATAGAGGGAACATACCCCAATATCATAAAAACTATATATGAAAGACACAAAGCAAATATCATTCTCAACAGGGAAAAACTGAGAGCTTTTCCCCTAAGGTCAGGAACATGACAGGGATGGCCACTCTCACCACCACTGTTGTTCAACCTCATACTGGAAGTCCTAGCCTTAGCAATCAGACTATAAAAAGAAATAGAAGGCATCCAAATAGGCAAGGAAGAAGTCAAACTTTCACTCTTTGCAGATGACATGATACTCTATGTAGAAAACCCAAAAGACTTCACCAAAAAATTACTAGAACTGATAAAGAAATTCAGCAAAGTCACAGGATATAAAATCAATGCACAGAAGTTGCATTTCTATACACTAACAGTGAGGCAGAAGAAAGAGAAATCAGGAATTGATCCCATTTACAATTGCACCAAAACCCATAAGATACCTAGGAATAAACCTAAGCAAAGAGGTAAAGGATCTGTACTATGAAAACTATAGAACACTTATGAAAGAAATTGAGGAAGACACAAAGAAATGGAAAAACGTCCCATGCTCATGGATTGGAAGAACAAATATTGTTAAAATGTCCATGCTACCTAGAGCAATCTATACATTCAATGCAATCCTTATCAAAATACCATCAGCATTTTTCACCAAGCTGGAACAAACAATCCTAAAATTTGTATGGAACCAGAAAAGACCCTGAATAGCCAAAGGAATATTGATAATGAAAACCGAATTTCGGACTTCAAGTTGTATTACAAACTGTAATCATCAAGACAGTATGATACTGGCACAGAATAGAGAACCCGGAAATGGACCTTCAACTCAATGGTCAACTAATCTTCAACAAGAAACTGTCTTCAAGAAATGGTGCTGGGAAAATTGGACAGCCACATGCAGAAGAATGTAACCAGACACTTTCTTATACCATACACAAAAATAAACCCCAAATGGATGAAAGACCTAAATGCGAGACAGGAAGTCATCAGAATCCTAGACTACCCGGACAGCAACCTCTTTAACCCCAGCCGCAGCAACATCTTGCTAGACACGTCTCCAAAGGCAAGGGAAACAAAAGCAGAAATGAAGTATTGGGACTTCATTGGATAAAAAGCTTTTTCACAGAAAAGGAAAGGGTCAACAAAACTAAAAGATAACCGGGGCACCTGGGTGGCTCAGTCGTTAAGCGTCTGCCTTCAGCTCAGGTCATGATCCCAGGGTCCTGGGATCGAGTCCCTCATCGGGTTCCTTGCTCTGTGGGAAGCCTGCTTTTCTCTCCGCCTCTCCCCCATTTGTGTTCCCTCTCTTGCTGTGTCTCTCTCTGTCAAGTAAATAAATAAAATCTTTAAAAAAAAACCTAAAAGGCAACCTATGGAGTGGGAGAAGTTATTTCCAAATGACTTATCAGATAAAGGGCTGGTATCCAAAATCTATAAAGAACTTAACAAACTCAACAACCAAAAAACAAATAATCCAGTCAAGAAATGGGCAGAAGACATGAACAGACATTTCTCTAAAGAAGATGTACACATGGCTAACAGACACATGAAAAAGTGCTCAACATCACTCGGCATCAGGGAAATACAAATCAAAACCACAATGAGATACCAGGTCCCAAGGATAGTCGAGAGGCAGAAATTTCACAGGGCATGAATAAGAAGGTAGGAATCTTGAGAACCACCTTTCAGTGTGTTCACCACTAGTGTATTTATATATTCAATATATTTTATAGTTATAAAGAGATGAAAGTAAAAGTTATTTTTCTTCATTTCTTTGCTCTTTTTCTTCTTTTCTCTCTTCACTGACATTTAATCTTTCTATAAGGCAAATTCTATGCATATCTCTTAAATTGGGATAGTTGGCATATAAGGTGAGTACTGATCGTGGCTACCTGTCTACATCACAGCACATAAATGATACTTTTAAAGAAGCAATTTCACCAAGAGCTTTGAAGTGGATGATGTTTTCTAATAATTAAGTAATTTAAAAAGATAATGATATTCTTATAACAAGAGCCAACCGAGGAGAGAAAGACAAGGTTCTGGAGATACATTTCAAATTTTTTGGAGCTTTAATAATACACTATAGTACAGAAAAAAATAATTTATATATTTCATTGAATGCAACTACTTCAAGTTGGGGCCTACCAGACCGATTGACTGACAATAAAATTCTCCCCTTGTGCATTGGTCTGGGATTTTCTTTCTTTTTTTTTTTTAAGATTTTATTTATTTATTTGAGAGAGAGAGAGAAACAGCATGAGAGGGGATAGCGTCAGAGGGAGAAGCAGGATCCCTGCTGAGCCGGGAGCCCGATGTGGGACTCGATCCCAGGACTCTGGGATCATGACCTGAGCCGAAGGCAGTCGCTTAACCGACTGAGCCACCCAGGCGCCCGGTCTGGGATTTTCTTATTGTACATCTGCAGAATGAATTTTTCAGGGGAAATGATCATTTATGTCTATTCCATTGTCTCTCAGAAAGCCTAATTTCTTTCAAACAACTAGGGCTCATTAATTTAGACTACTTCTTGGAAAGTCTGACCAAAATATTCAGAAATAACTATACTTGTTCAAAAAAGATCACATAAGCTCTTACTATATAAAAACCACTATACTTTAGACTTCAGAGCACATAATGTTAAACTTAATTAAGTCCCTGTATTAAAGAAGAGTGACATTACTATCTGTAGTGAAATACAGTAACTCAAACTATACCAACAAAAAGGTGGTTAGGTTTAGAATTAACAAGATTATGTTTTAAGAATCTATATTCTTTTCTCCCTACCTGGGCTTCTTTTTTTCTGTTTTAATTGTCTTAGGCTTATTGGCATTATGTGACTAAATACTTTGGCATTTTGTTAATGTTAACTAAATGATTTTTATTCTTTTACTCCAAACCATGTTGTTTCTGAGAAATTCATTTGTAGACTTCAAATTGTCTTAAGTTGCATCTCATAATTGTTAGGATAGTTTCCGTGTAAAGTAGAGGGAAGGTCAAAGCGCCTTACATAAGAATCAGGAGGCATTATTTCTACTCTCTAAGTGATTTTACAGCTCCTGAATCTGCTCCCTCTTAAACAGAGACACCCTGGGATAGCCTAGGTCATTTTGTCTTAGAATGTTTTCTACCTTGTCCCTAGTTGATATGAAGGATTGCTTATCAATCAGAGGAAGGGATCAAATATCAATGTATTAGCAAAGCCTGAATTCATCAGTATAAATAGCTGGATGCTGTAGATCACAAGCAGATCTTGAGAATAGATGGTTTAAAAGATAAAGCATATGTTACAGTGATGAATGATGTATCCTTCATTCTTCCAATCCTTTATGTATTCAAAAGCTAAAGTTGTATTAAAAAACAAAACAAAACTCTCCCTTTCATTTCTTTCTGGTAACTGTTTATCATTTTCCATTGCTTTAGGATAAAGTCCAAATTTCTTAAAATGCTCTTTGGGTTTTGCACTATTTGGCACATACATACCTCTTCAGCTCCAATTTATACCATGTCCACTCCACATCTTCAATTCATACCACCCAAACCCCAGCTCTCTTATTCAAGCTACTGTGGCACTTTTCCCAGTTCCTCGATGCTATATGTTCTCTTCCACCACAGTGTCTTTGCACACATTCTTCCCTCCCCTTTACCTGAAACCTGAATTACTAAAAGCATTCTCCCTTAACACAAAAACTTTCTCTCTCTCTCTCTCCCTAGTTAACTCTATCTATTCCTTTAGACCTCAGCTCAATTTTTACTTGCTCAAAATAGCCTTCCCTAATTTTCCAGATGAGATTTAATCTCAGCATTATAGCATTTAGCAATATGTGCGTCTTTTCACTAACAATTAACATAATTGTCATTTCCTATAGTTTGTGTGACTATGCCCATCTGTTTCACTAGACTGTAATCTGCATCAGGGTGATGTCTATTTTTCTCATCATTTCCTAAGTCATGTCCCCTAGTTAGAATTCAATAAATCTTTACTATTGAATTAATTTATCATGTCTTTACCGTAATGTTCTCTCCTGCTGCTGTCATATAATGGTGGATAGTTACTCTGTTATAATAGAAGAGAGCAATAATTTGAAAAGATGGTGCTGTACTATCTGCACTGTGACAAAGGGCTTACGATGATGTACAGGAGTCTTTTCAATAGGCTCAAAGACCACGGGGTCTTTATTTTCCATGATGAAAATTATAGCTTGCTTGATTAGCCTTTGTCATCACTTAATGACCAAGAACAAGATTATGAAAAAAGGAGGAAATAATGACACAAAAGCAGATTTACACCCACTTCCTCTAAAACCTAGCAAAATATACCCATACAATTTAATAATGTACCTATATTACAAAACCACATATGATTGAACTTTTACTAATGAATCGATAAGACGAGAAGATCAAATCCTTAAAGACAAAGTAAAGCAGACACCTCACTGATAGCTTCATAAGGAAGGATGTGAACTGAAGAAATTGCATTTGTGACACAGATGTAAAGAAGCTGAAAGCACTTTAGAAAAACAAAAACAACAACAACAACAAAAATACCTGCCATTGTGGATGATCAATGACTCAAAGGATAAAGGGAGAATTGTTTAATTTGCCATTTATTGTGTTGTATGAAAGGAGAGAAGGTTAGCACTCCCCTTGACAAGGATGGAAGAGGCCCTTGGGCCTGACAACACACATACGGTTAAGGCATTGCCACCTACTTCGTGGCATCTAACCAACGTTTTTTTCAATAAATGGTGCTGGGAAAATTGGACAGCCACATGCAGAAGAATGAAACTCGACCATTCTCTAACACCATTCACAAAGATAAACTCAAAGTGGATGAAAGACCTCAATGTGAGATGGGAATCCACCAAAATTCTAGAGGAGAACATAGGCAGTAACCTCTTTGACATCGGCCACAGCAACTTCTTTCAAGATACATCTCCAAAAGCTAGTGAAACAAAAGCAAAAATGAACTTTTGGGACTTCATCAAGATAAAAAGCTTCTGGGCGCCTGGGTGGCTCAGTCGGTTGAGCGACTGCCTTTGGCTCAGGTCATGATCCTGGAGTGCCGGGATCGAGTCCCATATCGGGCTCCCTGCTCAGCAGGGAGTCTGCTTCTCCCTCTGACCCTCCTCCCTCTCATGCTCTCTGTCTCTCATTCTCTCTCTCGCAAATAAATAAAATCTTTAAAAAAAAAAAAAGATAAAAAGCTTCTGCACAGTAAAGGAAACAGTCAACAAAACAAAGAGGCAACCCACAGAATGGGAGAAGATATTTGCAAATGACACTACAGATAAAGGGCTGGTATCCAAAATCTATAAAGAACTTCTCAAACTCAACACCCAAAAAACAAATAATCAAGTCAAAAAGTGGGCAGAAGAGATGAACAGACACTTCTCTGAAGAAGACACACAAATGGCTAACAGACACATGAAAAAATGTTCATCATCATTAGCCATCAGGGAAATCCAAATCAGAACCACACTGAGATACCACCTTACACCAGTTAGAATGGCCAAAATGGACAGGGAAAGAAACAACAAATGTTGGAGAGGTTGTGGAGAAAGGGGAACTCTTTTACACTGTTGGTGGGAATGCAAGTGGAATGCAGCCACTTTGGAAAACAGTGTGGAGGTGCCTCAAAAATTAAAAAATAGAGCTACCCTATGACCCAGCAATTGCACTACTGGGTATTTACCCCAAAGACACAGATGTAGTGAAAAGAAGGGCCATATGCACCCCAATGTTCATAGCAGCAATGTCTGCAATAGCCAAACTGTGGAAAGAGCCGAGATGCCCTTCAACAGATGAATGGATAAAGAAGATGTGGTCCATATATACAATGGAATATTACTCAGCCATCAGAAAAGATGAATACCCAACTTTTACATCAACATGGATGGGACTGGAGGAGATTACCCTAAGTGAAATAAGTCAAGCAGAGAAAGTCAATTATCATATGGTTTCACTTATTTGTGGAACATAAGGAATAACATGGAGGACATTAGGAGAAGGAAGGGAAAAATGGGTGGGGGGAATTGGAGGGAGAGATGAACGATGAGAGACTATGGACCTGAAAAACAAACAGGGTTCTAGAGGGGAGGGGGGAGGGGGGATTGGTTAGCCCGGTGATGGGTATTAAGGCGGGCACGTACTGCATGGAGCACTGGGTGTTATACGAAAACAATGGATCGTGGATCACTACATCAAAAACTAATGATGTATTGTATGGTGACTAACATAATATAATAAAATTAAAAACTACAAAAAAAATATAATAATTTGCCATTTATTTTGCCCTGGCTAGGAGAAATGCAGGAATGAGCACAGAGAAAGAACTAATCATTAAAAAATGATTAAGCCAATCATTAAAACTAATCATTAAAAACTAATCATTAAAAACTAATCATTAAACACATGGAAAATGCTTTTTGAAAATCTCTCTTCCAATGATGATTAAGCATTCCATATTCAAAACCTAAAGCATTGTCTATCTTCTCTTTCCTTCTAACCCTGCTTTGCTGCTCTTGGCAACAAAAGAGTAGATAGAAAAGCAGACTTCAAATAAGACAAACAAAACAAAACAATAACGATGGCACACACAGGGACTAAATAAGATATGAAATTAGTCAGGAAAGAGCCACTCAAAATATATTTGAATAGATGGTCTGAGTAAAAATACCCTTGTGTTTTGTTATTTTCTAAGTAGAAATATTATAGACCACATGTAATGACTTTGGTAAATAATAGCATAATTAGAAAAGTTTTAAAACTCATCTACTTGGAAATATTTTAAAACTTCCTCTTGAACAACTTCTGAATTACAGAGAAAATCAAAATCCCAACTGTACACTATAAAAATAGCAATAATAAAGTCTCTGAATATGAAATCAAGCATTTAAACTGTATGAAAAGACATTGCAGAATGTTAAACACTTGCATTATTAAACAAGAGAGAAGAAAATGAATGACTTTTTTTCAAAATCATTAAGAAAAAGAACAATGCAGTTGAAAAAAAGAAAACTAAAAGAAAAAAGAAACACACAAGATAATGATTTAGTAAATAGGTAATAAAAATAGCCTTCATATATAAATTTAGGTACTGATTTTTAAAATCTAATAACATCTAGCTTGGGGTGCCTGGGTGGCTCAGTCAGTTAAGCATCTGCCTTCAGCTCAGGTCATGATCCCAGAGACCCGGGATCAAACCCAGCATCAGGCTCCCTGCTCAGCCAGAGAGTCTACTTCTTCCTCTGCCACTCACCCCTCTCATGCTCTCTCTCTCTCAAATATATAAATAAAATCTTTAAAAAAAATCTAATAACATCTAGCTTTTTGAGATAGATTTAAAAAGGTAACTTAATCACACATTAGTAAAAAAGCAAAGGTAAATAATCATCTCTTAAGAAATAGAGAAAATAGGGGCACCTGGGTGGCTCAGTTGGTTAAAGCGACTGCCTTCGGCTCAGGTCATCATCCTGGAGTCCCAGGATCCAGTCCCACATCAGGCTCCCTGCTCAGTGGAGAGTCTGCTTTTCCCTCTGACCCTCCCCCACTCATGTGCTCTCTCTCTTTCTCATTCTCTCTCTCTCAAAAAAATAAATAAAATCTTTAAAAAAATAGAGAAAATATACTGTAAAACCACAGGCATAGTTGTAAAATTTATGTGTATTTTTTAAAATGTCTTTGCATTTATCTGTGTCTGCTTCAATTTCTTCCAAAAATGTTTTATGGTTTTTAATGTATAAGTCTTCACCTCCTTGACCAAATTTATTCCTAAGTATTTTATTCTTTTTCAGGGTATTGTAAATGGAAATGTTAGTGTATGGAAAGACAATTGATTTTTGTGTGCTGATTTTTTTATCTTTCAACTTTTTTGAATCCATTTATTAGTCCTAATTTTTTAAGAATTTTTTTTAAGATTTTATTTATTTTTGTGAGAGGAGGGAGTGAGAAGGCATGCACGAGCGGGTGGGGGGGAGGTTCAAGGGAGCAGAGGAAGAAGCAGACTCCCTGCTGAGCAGGGAGCTCAAAGCAGGACTTGATCCCAGGACCCTAGGATCATGACCTGAGCCAAAGGCAGATGCTTAACCAACTGAGCCACCCAGGAGCCCTCCTAATTTTTTTATAGAGGCTTTAGGATTTTATTTTTGAGTTGCACACTTAGATTTTTATTAAAATCGAACTGATGTGAGAAGATCCTACAGAAAAATGCCCTTCTAAAATCTATAGCTATCACTTTCTATAAATGTGTATTTTTCATATTGAACTATAGTGGACACACATGTTATATTAGTTTCAGGTGCACCACATAGTGATTTGGTGAATTGATACATTATGCTTACCACAAGTGTAGCTACCATCTGTCTCCATACAACATTATTACAATTCGATTGACTATATTCCTTATTCTTTACCTTTCATCCCCATGACTTATTCATTCCTTACCTGGAAGCCTATATCTCCCACTTCCCTTCACCCATTTTGCCTATCCCCCAACCCCTCTCCCCTCTGGCAACCACCAGTTTGTTTTCTGTATTTGTGGGTCTGCTTCTTCTTTTTGTTTGCCTGTTAATTTATTTGTTTTGTTCTCTAAATTCCACATATAAGGGAAATCATATGGCATTCTTTAAATTCCACATATAAGGGAAATCATATGGCATTTGTCTTTCACTGTTTGATTTATTTCATTTTAGAATAATACCCTCTAGGTCCATCCATTTTGTCACAAATGGCAAGATTTCATTCCTTTTTATGGCTGAATATCCCATTGAATAGATATACCACATGGGTATATTTTTTAAAAAGATAAAAATTAATTAAATTAACTACAAATGCTACTAAAATGCTCTAGAAAAAATGTCCAATAGCCATTTCTGATTGTATATTCTTTTTTTTTAAGATTTTATTTATTTATTTGAGACAGAGAGAATGAGAGACAGAGAGCATGAGAGGGAGGAGGGTCAGAGGGAGAAGCAGACTCCCTGCCGAGCAGGGAGCCCGATGCGGGACTCAATCCTGGGACTCCAGGATCATGACCTGAGCCGAAGGCAGTCGCTTAACCAACTGAGCCACCCAGGCGCCCTGATTGTATATTCTTAAAGAAATAGAAACAGATGGGTAATTTTGACAAGACTTCGCTCTCTCTCTGTGTCATTCACAAACACACACACACAAATGCACACATTCAGACAATGCCTAGAAACATTTAAAAATGTCCAGAAATATCACTATGATTTATCAATATCATGACTATACCAGTCAAAGCAATTAGTTAAGAGTATAAAATAAGAGATGAAAATATGGATTGAAAGAGACAAAATTATTATTATTTGAATTATTATTATTTTATGTTATCAATATATGCCAGAAAACATGTAATGAGAGGAAAAAAAGAAAGAAAAAAAATAGGAATCCAATAGAGTGTCTGGTTGCAAAATCAATGTATTTCATTTATACAAACAAGAACAAGTTAGAGAATATAATGAGAGAAGAAGTTCCTTTCACATTAGTGCCCAGAAAAAATGTCATGGCTCTGAATGAAGTTATTAAGTAAAATACTATAAGAATAAAAACTTAAAGCTCTACTTAACAACATCAAAGAAAGTTTGAATAAAGTAGAACATGTAACTGGCTGGTCTTGGATAAGAAAACTCAACGTTGCAAAGACACCAGGAGCTAATGGCCAATAGGGAAGGATGTATGTATGTGTATATATATACATACTATATATATATATATATATATATATATATATATATATACACACACACTATATATATATATACCTACTATATATATATATATATAGTGCTTATAACAGTACTTTCTGCCATGATATTTACATTTCCATTTCAAATGAATTTATAGGAGGTTTATTAGTTTCTTAGTTTATAGGAAGTTTATTAGTTTATATAAGCATAGCATAATGTATCAACTCACCAATAGTTTATAGTGTATATCTGAGGTGGGGTGTGTGTGTGTGTGTGTGTGTGTGTGTGTGTAAGTCAGAGGGTGGGCCTGGGAGAGAGAGGTGGGAGAGAGAAAAGACACTAAAGGCAGGCAATAAGGGAACCAGACTTGGAAAATAATACAGTAAAATTGATAGGAAACTTTAAAGAATTAATGTTCAAGAAAGAAAGATGCCTACCAGACAATAGACCATTACAGCTTAATTTTTTTTTCTAGCATTCAAAGAGATATAAAAATCAATGAAATGACTTAAAGATTTCACACAGCCTTAAATATAAATATTGGAGTAAATATGTGATAAGGATAATAGTTCAGACAAATGATGTGACCCTCTTTGGGAAACGAGGAAAAAAATGCTGAATCCTTCTCTCTTTATACTACAAAAGCAGTCCAATTAAAATTTTAAATATAATAATATATTTAAAAATTCTAAAAAAGCGTAAGTGGTTGGTTTGTATCTTACTTGAAGAGGAAGGCATTACTAATTGTAACATGAATTCCAAAAAAAAATTAAATTTGAAGCAAATATTAAAAACGTTGTTACTAAAGATAAATTTTATTAAAAGATAGTAAAATACTTAAGGTATAATTTACACATATTTTATATTTATATAATTACAAATAAAATATTTTTCAAAGAATTTTTATCAATATTAATAAACAGAGGCCTCCTAAGGAAAAAAAAGTCAAAGAATAAGAAAATCCAGTACACTGAAATAGAAATACAAATGACGATGAGAAAATATACTAAACTTTACTAAGAACCAAATGCAAATAAAACAAACAAAATGTTCATATGCAAGTATTTTTAAATTTGCAAAGATTAAATTTTAATCTGTTTAATAAGCCATTGAGGGGGCACCTGGGTGGCTCAGTTGGTTAAGCGACTGCCTTCGGCTCAGGTCATGATCCTGGAGTCCCGGGATTGAGTCCCGCATCGGGCTCCCTGCTTGGCGGGGAGTCTGCTTCTCCCTCTGACCCTCCTCCCTCTCATGTTCTCTGTCTCTCATTCTCTCTGTCTCAAATAAATAAATAAAATCTTTAAAAAAAAATAAGCCATTGAATAAGGTCATTTTTGAGACAAGAGGGAAAATGTTTTTTTGACTGTAGACTTAGTATTTGATTATAATACAGAAGTGTTCATTTTACTGAGTTCAACAATGATGCAGTGGTTGCATAAAGAAGTGTCCTTATATGTTATAAATAGAAACTGAAATAATGAGGGATAAAGATGATACCATAATTTTATTAAATACTTCAGAAAGAAGAGATGAAGCAAAAGAATGTTCAAATATTAAGGTCATATCTATGTGATGAATACATTACACTATTTTCCCCACTTACGTGTCTTTGAAATTGTTCATAGTAGAAGGTTAAATAAAGTAATTTGCTGTATGGGCCAGTATGTGAAGAAGTAGGCAGCCTTTTGCACCTAGAGGTCAAACTAAAATTGGGTGCCCGTTTTTAATCATCTTAGTGATGTCCTAGGAGCTTCTGATGCTGCCGGCCATTCATAAAGCTCTGCTTCCCCAGCTCCTGGGACAGCCCCTCCTCACTCCTCTGAATATTTCTTCTCCTTCCCCTCTGCACATACACCCATCCCTACTGGCCATTAGCTTCCGTAGTTTCTTAAGGCACAGTCCTGGACTCTACTCCACCATCCCTCTAAAGTCTCTAGAAATCTCTGTCTCCTCTTTACCCCTACTTCAGTTACACTGATACACAGAAAGTTCTCATTCATGCAGTGGTTGCAAGCCCTGGCATAGCCCATCTGACCATCTTGTGAAGGGATGAAGGGTTACTAGGGTTACTAGGAATATAGATATACATATGCAACATCCATATAATCTATATCTGTATATATTTACATCTATATGGATATATAGATCCATAACCATATGCTGTTTAACAAATGAGGAAATAGAGACATAAAGAAGCTTCTAATCCCATAGCTAGTGGAATATATATATTTAATTCTCTAAACAAGTTTGTATTGCTTCTACTGCTATTCCTGTGTATAGTATATACATATACATATATATATATAGTGCTCACCTGAAATCTTGTGAATCCAATTAGTGAAAGCTAACATTACTGCCAAACATATACCTCTAAGCCTTATTTTCATATAATTTGGTGGCTACTTGATATCTCCAAAGACATCTATGTGCATATTGAAACTTAGTTTTTCAACTTGCACCTGAACTGGGTACTCTTTTGATGTTCCTTATGCCAATAAACAATGTCACTATCCGTTTGGTGCACAAAGGAGAATCTAGCAGGTTAATTTTCTATTTCTGCTGTAGCAAATTACCACAAACTTTGTGGCTTAAAAGAGCACAAATTTATTATCTTGTAATCCTGAAGATCCAGCTCTGAATCTGAAATGGGTCTCACTGAGATAAAATCAAAGGATTGACAGGGCTGCATTTCTTCTGGAGGCTCCAGGGGAGAAGCTGTTTGCTTGCCTTTTCCAGCTGCTTGAGGCTGCCTGCTTTCCTTGGCTACAGGTCCTTTCCTCCATCTTCAAAACCAGGTGTGTGGTGTCTTCAAATATTTCTCTAGCTCTCACTCTTCTGTCTTTCTACACTTATAGGACCCTGGTGATTCCATTAAGCCCACCTTGGTAAATCAGGATAATGTCCATATTTTAAGGGCAGCTGATTAGTAACCTTAATTCCCCCTTGCTTACGTAAGGTAACGTGCAAATTCTAGAGACTAGGATGCAGACATCTTTGGGGAGCCATTATTCTGCCAAGAATACCTAATTACCTCCTATTTATGATATATGACCTTCCTCAGATTCTTTCATTTTTACCAATTCCGTCCAATCTGAAAATATTTAGCTTGACAATTGCAACAGCTACTAACTAGTCTCTCTAACTCACTGTGTCTCCCTATAAATCAAGTTTATACCAACCAAAGTTGTACTTTCACAACAAATCTTATAAGCATCTTGCCCCTCCTTTAACCTTTTATAGATGTCTTATTGCTTAGTGTTCTTAGGATACAGTCCAAAAGCCGCCTTATATTCTATAAGGTCATTAGCGTTAGGTATCAGAATCTATCAAAGATCTTAAAAAACAAAAACAAAAGTAAAACAAAACTTCCCAGGGCACCTGGGTGGCTCAGTCGTTAAGCGTCTGCCTTCGGCTCAGGTCATGATCCCAGGGTCCTGGAATCGAGTCCCACATCGGGCTCCCTGCTCTGCGGGAAGCCTGCTTCTCCCTCTCCCACTCCCCCTGCTTGTGTTCCTGCTCTCGCTGTGTCTCTGTCTGTCAAAAAAATAAAGTGTTGTGTATCATTCAGGATCCCAAAGACAGCAGAGGACATACTCAAATAAGGATAATTTGAGGATGGCTCATTTACAAAGGGTTTAACTGCGAAGATGTGTGTGAGCTAAGACAAATCACCAGCAACAGCGCAGGTATGCAAGGCCTGTAGCAGCAACCCTGTTACTACCCTCCATATGAAGGCATGAGGAGTGGGAGAGGTTATCAGAACCCAGAAAGAATACTTTTATATTGAGCTGGAAAAGCAGAGGCCTCTCTCAAGGGAAAAAAAATCAGCCTAAAGCAACCTCATCAAGAGGGAATATATACCCTTAACTCCACTACCCTCCACGTCTCTGATCTCTTATCAGGTCTCCCCAATGGGCAAACTCTACCAAAAGCCAGTGGGCATGGTATCTCTGTTACCTAATCCCTGCTAGTCAGCCTCCCATGGCAAAGAGTGGGATAGCAATGGTGGAAACTTCTTACGGAAGGGCAAACAGAAGATCACTGGCCCAGGCAACAGAACAGGTGAACAGAAGTTAGAGTTCATTCTGAAAAGCAACAAGACTTTTGCCTCGATGTGGAAAGTCAGGGAGAGTGTGGCAAATAGCCAGATACATTCAGAAGTTGATGCTTTAGGTTATAGGCAACAATGACAGGTTCTCCAAACAGGGAAATAAGATTTAAAAGCTAATATCTCAGGAATATCAGTTCGACCATTGTGGGAAGGGTAAAGGGGAAACCAAGAAGTAACAGTACAGGCTTGAAAAAATATATAAGCATAGAGCCTAGGATGGTGGCTTTAGGAGTAGAAAGTAAGTGGTTTACACAGATACAATTATCTGAATCCAACTTTGAGCAACTGTCATATTACAGTTTGGGGCAAATTTTTCCTAGAAAATTTTCAGAGGGTAAGAACCACTTTGAGAATGGATACAAATTGTCAAATTGCCTTTTGGAACACTTGAGTTGATTTACACTCCTCACCGCTGGGTGTGGAATTGTCAGTGTCCCTATTCATTGATTGTCCTCATTTTTTTTTTTTTTTCTGATCTCATAGGCCACCAAGAAGTTCCCTTTAATTACCTTGCAATGCTTTATGAACACCTCTGCCACCACACTTGCCATGTTTTTAGTCTGTTTCTGTGTTGGTCCTAGGTCTTCTGTTCACAGCAATGCTTCCGTTGTCTCTCTGATTTCCTCCCATGTTTTCATTGTGACGATCTCTGAGAACAAAATTGAAGAGAATGTCTCAGAGACGGGTGATTAAGACCAAATGTAAGAAGATATCACATAAATGCATGGATTTTATCAGCAAAAGAAGTTCATTTAAAAAAATATATAGGATTGATGGACTAGTAAGAAAGAAAGCCAGATCTATGGTATCCCTAATCAAGAGAATGCAGAAAAAAATATATATAAGCAATGAGTGTCAGTGTAAGGAATGCATTTACTATTAGAAGGACTGGTAGGTTTGGACCCTGATTCTGATGATAATCTATCTATAAAAAATATGAAGAAACAGGGGAGCAGTGTAACAACAGGAAATGAGTCAAAATGAATTAAGAAATTGCATGAAATCCCAAGGCAGAAGAATGATTTTGGTGAAACTAGGGAAGATTCTAATGAGAGGTTCTTAGTTAGGAATGCAGGGATGTACCAAAGTAGAAGAGAGAGACGATAAAAGTGAGAGAAAAAGCTAATGCCTGGGAAGTATATATTTGCCTCTAAACAAAACTGAGGAAACCACCAGCTCTATGTGAAACCAAAGAAGATAGAGAATATATGAAAGCTTGACAAAATAATGAAGACCTGTTAGAGAATACAGTCATATGAGAAGAGGCAAATATCTTCCACGCATGTAGAGGAATGAACTGAGATATCACAATTTAAAAGTTAAGATCATTTGGCATCATAACTAGAAAATAAGCTTTATAGTCATATTGTTGTATGGTTACTTATAATTAAGAGATGTGATATATTTTAAATAAACCTGTAACATCTGGATTATTAGTCTATACAATTAACATTTAATGTAGAATTTAATGAAACTACTTTATTAAAGTTCTTCCTTAATAAAAAAAATGAAAATAGGGAAGGAATTTATTAATGAAGACAAAATGAGATGGGATTTGCTTACACAGATCCAAAGTCTCCCTAAGATCAGAAACTTCTAGTTAGGGGCACCTGGGTGGCTCAGTCGGTTAAGCGGCTGCCTTCGGCTCAGGTCATGATCCCAGGGTCCCCGGGATCGAGCCCCGCATCTGGCTCCCTGCTCGGCGGGGAGCCTGCCTCTCCCTCTCCCTCTGCCTGCCTCTCTACCTACCTGTTCTCTCTGTCTCTCTGTCAAATAAATAAATAAAATCTTTAATAAAAAAAAAAAAAAGAAACTTCTAGTTAATTCCACTTGTACATCACCTTCATTTACACTCAGGACAGGCTGTAAAGCCCTCTATGGAAATAGTTTATTGAAATAATTGTATACTATATCATAGACATTAGTCTGCAAGCTACAAAATTGGAGTTTTACTGACTTGGGTTTTCTTCACTGGGAAAAACAGACAATTAGAAGTCTGTGTGTGTGTCTGTATGTGTGTGTGTGCGCACGTGCACGCACACGCATGTCTATTAGCCAAAGTCCTTGCAGCAAGTAGGGAATGAATACACTTGAGAGGGGCACCAACTTTGTTTTTATGCCCCATATTCAAATGTGCGTAAGAAACTAACTTAGACTAGAAGTATCATAAAATTAGACATTAAATGGTGCAGGGACATCCCTTATCTCTGTGAATTGTTGAGAGAGTCCAAGATTCTAGACCTACCTGCCTTTGCTTTTGGCCAGTTGGTCTTATTATTACCCTTACTCTGCCCAACATGCTGCCTGATTTCTCAATGCTCTTCTAAGTGGGAAAGATAATATGCACCTCCTTTCTCCAGCAAGAGAAAAGGACTTTCAGTTTGAAACCTGCTTATTGTGACATTAATTTCCTATTAGTTTCTTAGTGCAGC
This sequence comes from Mirounga leonina, assembly GCF_011800145.1. Classification (NCBI taxonomy): domain Eukaryota; kingdom Metazoa; phylum Chordata; class Mammalia; order Carnivora; family Phocidae; genus Mirounga; species Mirounga leonina. Next base: position 4,298,663 of record NW_023270268.1, read on the forward strand.
AACCTTTACCCAGTACTTGTTCCATTGAGCATCCTTATTTCTGATTAAAAGATTATAGTTGTGGTAACCATGGGCATTCAAATCTAACTAATACCCAGTGAGAACAAGCCTGCTCCTCACTCGCCTTCTCCAGCTTCTTTGCCCCACTTCTTTTTTTCAGCTCTCCTGTGTCCATCAAAGCATCTTCTGCTCCTCTGTTTACATAAACTGCAAACAGCTGAATCATGATGAAAACACTAGAACAAGAAGAGATATTAGATAACACCTACATTCTACATTAGAAACTGATTTTGTTGTGAAAGCACAATTTCTTCAGTTGGTACTGGCTGCCTGGAGAACCTGACTGATAAGAATAGTGAGGCTTTATTTGTACCCAATGGGAAAGCTCCATGATTATTAACAACGTCAGGTTCAGTCATAGGATAAGAGAGTGAGGTCACTTGAAACAGAAATAGCACACTTTGGTCTAGTCCACTTTCCTTCTTATCAAATAAAGGACCTAAAGTTTTTAAAGTATAAATATCTGGTTTTCTAACACACCAGCTAGTGGATGTCACTGATGGAGAGAGAAACCAGATTCTCTGAGTCCTAGAAGCCCAGTGTCCAGGTATCAAAGGAAGTCTGATTCCACAAGTCACATTATCTTTACTCTTGTTGTGATGAATCACAGTCACAACCCCTTTAAAACTTCTTTTCTTTATTTGTATCCTTCCAGCACTTAAGTATAGTCTCTTGCTTTCTCACACAAACCTGATGTCTCTGGGTTTTTTTGTTTATTTGTTTTCTGTCTTTCACTGATTATTGCTCCAATCAATTTTGTTCTTGGTACTAGAGAAATCTTCCTCATGTGCTACTATCAATCTTAATCTCAAATTTTAAAATGATCAACATTTTAAATATTTCCAAGATAAAATTCACTCCTCCAACTACATTTTTGAGTTCTTCCATGATGTCAAACTACCACTTGGGAAAATGTGTCTCCTACTGTGATCCAACCAGTTCTTTTGGTTTTGCCATATACCTGAATATGACATCATAATTTCTACCTAACAAAACCCTTCATCTGTTTTCTCTCCCCAATTGTTAGCAACTTCTTCTCTACTCTCTATAGCAGTTCATCCTACCTCACAATGCAAACATACACACACACATAGATTCAGTTTCCTTTTACCCAACAGAAATCTCATCAGTGCTGCCATGATCAGCTGAAATAACTACAAGACCAAAATATGACATGAGGAACTTAGCACATGAGGAACCACAAAGAATGTTGGCTCAAATCTATGCCATACATAGTAAGAAACCAAATAAATATTTTTCTGTTAATGATGTTGATATAAAAAGATTGTAGTTACTCGGTTTGCCTATAATTTCATTAGCTTGGAGTATACCTACATACTGATTTTCTCCCAAAATAGACCCTTTAGAATCCCTAGACAATTCTTTTCATTACTTTTCTGAAATTGATCAATTTCATCCCTGGCTTGTTTGACAGTCAACAAGGAAATTGAATTGCTTTTGAACAAGTAAATGGGTTTCCACTCTTTTTCCTACCTTAAAGAAAATACTTATTTGCAGCCCAGATAAACAGCACACATGTCCATTTCCACAATACAAAAGTACTTTGAAGAAGTCATTCAACTGGAAAATATATGGGGTAAGAAACTATACACAAGTCTAGAAAATGCATTAGAGTAATAAAAAAAATCTGACAGTGTCTGTACCTATTTATTACTCGTATAAGGGACAGCTGTGGCACCAAAAGTTCCAGTTATTTTAGGCATCTCTTCACCATAAACTGGGTGCGTTGAGATTGTGGGAGATGGAGGCAGGGAAGGGAAAATATCAGCTAGATATACTAGGATTTTTAAAATATTGTTTGATTTTTTTTTTTCATTAATTTTATGAGAAAAATCAGAAAATACTATTAGTTAGTAATGGTTAGTTCTGGATACATGTAATCACACAGAATCCTGTAGCCTATCTGTATCCCTTACAGATTATGCACTATGTCACTTATAGGCTATAAGAAGTATATTGTCACACACTCTTTCATGGGTCATATCATAAAGTCTGCCTCATGGCCTTCTGCTATGTGGTCAGCTCATGTTTTCTCTTGAAGAGACAAGGTGGCTCTCTGTGATGTACTCATTCTGCCCATGGTCAGCTTGTTCTCTGTGCCTAGCAGGGTCAACTGTGGGTTTTTCTTTTTTTCCTGAGAATTCTGTGTGTTAAACTAGAATCCAGTTGTCCATGGTGTACTTACTATTAACCCAGGAGTTGCCCTCCTAAGATGATCATTGAATACTGTTCTTTTATGGCAGCGATGGCTTTGGCAATGAGTTGTCAGTTTAGAAATTCCAATTTCAGAACTCTATTTATTTCTGTTTTCCAAGTGGATGCTACTTTATATCATCATCACCAAATTTTAATATTTATATGCCAATATATAAAGATCTACATTTAAAAAAATTTGCAACCGGTTTTATGAATGTATCATGATTTATTTTATTTTTCACGTCGGTAAAAAATACCTACACTTCTTAGAAGCCATGAAATCAAGAAGAGAGTGGAGTGAAATATTAAGTGTTGACAGAAAAAAAACCCACCAGCTTAGAATTCTGTATCCTCACAAAAGTATCCTTCAAAAGTGAAGTCTACAACCATACCACCCTGAATGTGCCTGATTTCATCCAAAATGAAAGAGATATGCTAAAAAGGAAAAAGGAAAATTGAATCACATAAAATACTTAAAACCACAAAAGACAGTGGAAAGCCATAAAAGAGTGAAAGCCAGAAACTGAAACAAAAAAACAAGGGCAACAAATAGAAAACACTAACAAATGTGTTAGATATTAACCCAACTATACCAATAATCATTTTAAAGGCCAATGGTCTAAATATACTAATTAAAAGACAGAAATTATCAGAGTAGTCAAAAAATAAGACCCAACTATATCTTGTCTATAAGAAATCCATTTTAAATATAAAGATAGGTGCAGATGAAAAGTAAAGAGTTGAGAAAGAAATCCATGCTGACACTAAAAAGAAACCAGGAGTACTTATATTAATTTCAGATAGAGCAGCTGTCAGAGCAAGGAAAATTATAAGGGATAAAGAGGGACATTACATAGTAATAAAGGGTCAATAATCCAAGAAAATATCACAATCTTTAATGCCTATGCACCTAAAAACAGAACATCAGAATACTTGAGGAGAAACTGATAAAGCTGTAAGGAGAAATAGGTGAATCCACTATTTTGGTTGGAGATTTTGTCATTACTCTATTGCAAGTGGACATACCAAATAGTTAGAAAATCAGTTTAGAACACAGTAGAAATCAACAACACAATCAGTCAACTGGAAATAATTGGCATCTATAGCTATGTCATCTAATAACAACATATTACATATTCTTTTAAGAACATATAGAACATATGCCAACAAAAAATGAATCCAGATACAGACCTTATATCCTTTGCAAAAATTAACTCAAAATTGATCATAGACCTAAATGTAAAACACAAGATGATAAAGCTCTGAGAATATAATATAGAAGGTAATCTAGATAACTGTGGGCATGACAATGAATTCTTAGATACAACACAAAACACAGGGTCTAAGAAAAAAAGAATTGATAATCTGGATTTCATTAAAATAAAAAATTCTGCTCTGTGAAAGACAATACCAGAGAATGAGAAGACAAAGGGACATAAACTGGGAGAAATATTTGCAATAGAAGAATCTGATAAAGGACTGCTAGCCAAAATAGACAAAGAACTTTTAAAACTCAACAATAAGAAAATGCACAACCCAGTTAAAAAAAACGGACAAGACTTAAACAAATACCTCACTAAAACAGATAAGCAACTCACAAGAAAGCATATGAAAAAATGCTCCACACTAATGTCATTAGAAAAATGCAAGTTAAAACAACGAGATACTATTAGAATGGCCAAAATCCAGAACACTGACAAGACCAAATGCTGGCAAGGATGTGAAGCAAAGAAATTTTCTTTGGGAATGTAAAATGGTGTAGACTCTTTCAAAGACTGGCAGTTTCTCACAAAACTGAATATATTTTTTTTTTTCATACAATCCAAAAATTGCACTCCTTGATATTACCCAAAGTGCTTGAAAACATATCCACAGAAAATGCTGTGCATGGATGTTTATAGCAGCTTTATCCATAATTACCAAAATTTGGAAGCAACCAAGTGTCCTTCAGTAGGTGAATGGACATATAAGCTGTGGTATATCTACGATGGAATATTATTCACTGCTAAAAAGAAATTAGGATCAAGTCATAAAAAGATATGGAAGAGTCCTAAATGCATCTTACAAAGTGAAAGAAACCAATTTGAAAAGGCTATTTACCCTATAATCCCAACTATATTACATCTAGAAAAAGCAGAATCATAGAGACATTTAGAGATCAGTAGTTGACAGTGTTTTAAAAAATAAAGGAAAAAAGGAAATGTTTAATGATATTCCATAACATACCTATATCCATAGTCCATAACATAATAACAATATTATGTAACTACAGAAGCCATTCTCCTATTGATCGGAATTTATATATTTGTTAAAAATAAGGCTGTAAGGAAATTCATTTTTTAAAACTGTTCTAACATTAAACTTAAATTATTAGAAGTAAAAATTGACCAAGAGACTCAGAAATATTGAAATTTGATACTGATTGACAAATCCTCTCTGTAACGTGATGTCAACATTTAATCCTACTAATAGAATATGAAATTTAATTTTTTCTCCTGAAACTACACTAACATCAAGCACTTTTATTACTTTTAATCTTTACCAAACCAATAGTGGGAAGCACATAAATCATTCTAAAATATTTGCGTCTTTCTTATTGTGCAGTTGAGAAATTTTTCATATGTTTATAGGTCATTTGTACTTCTTTCAATAATTGCTAGTTTACATACTTGTCATTTTTCTGCTGAGTGACTTGTCTTTGATTATTAAATAAGAATAAGGGATTAAACTAAGTATCCAAATTAAAATGTTAAAAAAGAATAAGATAAAAAAAGAATAAGACAAACTTTCAAAAGAGGGAGAAAGTGATAAATTAATAATTATTCATAATTTATAATAAATATTAAAACATTAAAAGAAAAAGTACAAACTTGAAAAGTATACATAAATGTTTATTTTATAAAAATGTTATTAAAACAATATTTTGCATAGCTTATAAAAATAGACTAAATAATTACAATAATTTTGAAATACTATTGAGGATATAATCATAGACATATAAAAGATTAACTATATATACTACACTATCACATGCTAATATATGTGAAAATCAGATTGAAATGCCTTTTTTTAGAAGATCATAAATTACTATAACTGATTTGAGGAGAGATTGACATCAGTGGAAGAACATTTAAAAATTTGTCTAAAGTACCCAAAGAAATGATTCATGGACATCTATTTCCTGGGTAATTTTTTTTTAAATGAATGAAAAAATATTGACATGTTTGTTCAAAAAGTTTTTTTTTCTGAAATACGTAATACATTACAGGAAACACATTTGAATTTTTAAAAAAATATTGCTGGAATTATGAATATTGCTTAAGAAATTTAAAAGTCAATTTTCTTTGCTGGTCCTTAGTAATATGAGTTCTAATTGTTTCTATTTATTCATTCAAAAAGTACACATGGTTAGATAAATAAATAGAATCTGTTAGAAACAAAGGAGATGTTGGATTTCATTTTGTGCATAACTCTAGAAAGTTATTTTATTAAAATTCACATACTTTATTTGCAAAGATAAATTTGCAATGATGATTAGTTGTAAATAAGTTCCTCAGCCCAGAGAATTTTATGAATGAAGTCTATCAAACCTTCAAAAAATGATAATGCCAAATGCAATATGAAGTTCTAGAACATAGACAATGCCAGCTTTGCCATTAATATTATACAGATAGCAGAACCCTAAAATGCAATTAGATTTTTAAAAGCTCAACTGGAAATGCAAACACCCATCTCAACTAGAATATTTACAAAAATAAATTTTAATTAAAAATAGTTGCAGCTCAAATTTGTATTGCATCCTATGAGTAAATAGTATTTTGAAAGAAATCAGAAGTTGTTTGATAGAAGATGTACTAATATAATTAATTATATTAATAAAATTTTTAAAGAGATGTTTCCATTGGTTTAAGGGGAAAAAAAGAAAACAGTTGATGGGGTGCCTGGGTGGCTCAGCTGGTTAAGCCTCTGACTTTGGCTCAGGTCTTGATCTCAGGGTCCTGGGATCAAACCCTGCATTGGGCTCTCTGCTCATCAGGGAGTCTGCTTGTCCCTCTCCCTCTGCTCCTTCCCCTACTCATGCTCACTCTCTCTCTCTCACAAATGAATAAATAAAATCTTAAAAACAAAAAACAGTTGATAGCATCTGACACACATTTTTGATAGAAAAAATATCTTAGTGAATCACAACTGAAAACATGCTTTCTATATGTTAAACATGACCATGTAGAACAATGAAGTACTTGAAGCAGTGAATCAAGAATAGGATGGTCACTGTCATTGCCATTAATTAACACTTTTTCTTATTTTAATTTTAATTTTATTTATTTATTTATTTTTTTAGAGAGAGAAAGCCTGAGCCGGGGGAGGGGCAGAAGAAGAGGGAGAGAGAGAATTGCAAGCAGGCCCCATGCTCATCACTGAATCAATGTGGGGCTCAATCTCACAACCTTGTGACCATAACCTGAGCCAAAATCAAGAGTAGAATGTTAAACCAACTGACCCACCCAGGCACCACAACACTTTTTTTTTTTTTTTTAAGTTCTAGTGTATGCACAGGAAAGAAAAAAGAATTAAGAGGTGAACAAAGAAATAAAAGAATGTTGAAAAAAAGAGGCATGATTTTACAGATTTTGTAACAAGAAGATACATTAAATGGAAAATACGATAATCAAGGAAATAGTCAAGTATAAAAATTAATCAGTGCTAGCCATTTACAAAACATAATCAAAAGTATTCCCACCATAGCTAAAAAGCTATATAATATAAAGAAGTAAACATAAGGAAAGTATGCAGAATTCATAATAATGACATTTCAAACCTTTAATTTTGGATATCAAATAGTACTTGAGTAAATGAAAAACTGTACCACATCTCTAAATGGTAAGAGTTAATTTTGTAAAGATATATATTTCTTATGAAAATTTATTATACATACACCATAATTTTTAATCAACATGTCACTATTATTGGTGTGTGTTTTTGTTTTTAATTCATTTTGAGTTTTAATTTTGGTGCAATGTTGAGGACTTGGAATACAGTCAAATTTCATTTAAAAAATATTTTTGGGGGGGTGCCTGGGTGTCTCAGTCGTTAAGCGTCTGTTTTCGGCTCAGGTCATGATCCCAGGGTGCTGGGATCAAGCCCCTCATCGGTCTCCCTACTCAGCCAGAAACCTTCTTCTCCCTCTCCCGCTCCCCCTTCTTGTGTTCCCTCTCTCACTGTGTCTCTCTCTGTCAAATAAGTAAAATCTTTAAATATACATATATATATACATATATATAAAATTTTGGAATATTAAAGAAAATTTTGAACCCAAATGAGAAATGGGGGCAATACAAAAAATTAACATATAGCTATAAAGTTACAATAATTAGAGTGTGTCAAATATATGAATAATTCAATTTGACATAGTTGAAAATCTAGAAGAAAATGCAATCATAATAATTAATACTTATTAAGCAGTAACTATGTGCTAGACAATTTTGTACAGACTTTATATACAGTTACTATTTATTCTGCACTACAAACCTTAGAAGTAGGTCCTAGTATTATCATTCTCGTTGTCAAATGAGAAAAAATGGGACATCTTTAGTAATAATTTGTCTTTCTAAACATTATATTATACAGTCCCTAAATGCATACTAAAATTGTAATCTAAAGCCAGTGGGATACAAGGTAACCACTGTAAATGATACAAAGATAATGGGTAACTATAAATAATGTGATATTCTTTATTTTATAAAAATATATTCTTTTTTTTTTTTTGTCAGAGAGAGAGAGACAGAGAACAAGCACAAGCAGGAGGAACAGCAGGCAGAGGGAGAAGCAGGCTCCCCGCTGAGCAAGGAGCCCGATGCAGGGCTCCATCCCAGGACCCTGGGATCATGACCTGAACCAAAGGCAGCTGCTTAACCAATGAACCACCCAGGCATCCCTATTCTTAATATAATTAAGATTTAAATGTAAACAAAAGTAACCATATGGTTTCACTCCTATGTGGAATTTAAAACACAAAACAAAGACAAAAAAAAGAGACAAACAATAAAACAGACTCCAGTACAGAGAACAAACTGGGGGTTTCCAGAGGGGATACAGGATTGTTGAATCAATATATTGTACACCCGAAACCAACATAACATTGTATGTTAATTATACTTCAATAAAAAATAAATTAAAAAAACATGTAAGAGAAGTAAACAAATTTTGAATTGGAGAAGTCTTGGATTTTCTAAGCAGGAAAAGAGCAGAAATTGCAAATAAATATATTGAAAAACTTGATAATAAGAATAATACAATTTTCTATATAAGGGATATTGATAAACCCAATGGAAAAGGCCCCAGTAAGAGGATCAGAAAGTTACTTAAGAGATTCTTCTACATCTGCCTTGCTTCCAGTCAGCTCTTAAGTGACTTACATTTACATATAAACAGTCAGGCAAGGATCACCAGACCTTTAAGGAAAGACTATAAATTGTTAGAAAACAAAACGACAAAAATTAAACAACCATAAGGAGTTTGACAAAAAGCCTGGACAATGGAGGGAAAAATTTTGAAATATTACACTTAATACCCTCTGAATGATGAGATGTTGCATCCTTGAAAAAGAATAGGAAGTTACAAAAGACAAACAATATGAAAGATCTCTAGAAAAGTTTTCTTTTAAGTCCAAAATATTTAATGAAATGATGGCATTTTAAATTTGTGGAAATTTAAATAAATAAGAACCCTCCCTCCAATAAAAAGACAAAAGAGATAAATGGAGATATTAACCAGAAAGTATAATATCCAAGTAAGCTCCTCCCCTCCCCCAAAAGAGAGAAAGAATATAGGAGGAATTTACAAACATATTAATGAAATTAAAGAGAGAAATGAATTTCCAGATTGAAAACTCTCATGAGCACAATAAATAAAAACAACCAGTAGCAAAACATGCTATTGAAAGATTTCATAAGCCTGGATTAGAAATTTTGACATTCTGAGAAAGAAAAATAACAAGCCACATACAAAAGTATAAGAATCATAATGTCACCATATGCCTTAAAATAAACAATGGATGCTGGAGAACAATTCAAAATCTGAGAAAGATGAATTTATATTTGTATACTCACTTCAAACTATTATTCAAGAGTAAAGGTAAGAAAGATCTTTTCAAAAAATAGTGAGCAAAATTTTTAAGTTCTCAAAATGTAATTTTTAAAGCAATTTCAAAAATTGATAGGTAAATTGAAACAAGATAATAAAAAGATGGGCATGAAAACTAGGGAAGCTATTGATAAAGGAAAAAGATACAGGCAGCCACTCTCAGGAAGATATGCTCCACCATCACAAAAAGTTAAACCAAGTAGCAATAGCAATAATAACTGACGCCAACAAAAGACAAAACTTCAAGCTGCAAAATAAAACTTGTGTGATTAGTTGGAGTCTTAGGGATTGTAATCCAGGACACACAGATTCGGCAACTGAGCTAATGGAGAGGTCGCTCTTTGGTGAGTTATAGGTAGAGACTACACCAGGTGGCGCACACAAAGGAAACTTTATTTGCAGCAAATGAGATCACAGGGAATAACTTCCCAAGCCGTGATTTACTAAGTAGGGGTGAGTGGGCTCTTATTATTTAAGGTTTTAGATGAATATTCAGAAAGGGGAGCTTTGTCATCACATGGAAATGCTGACATAAAGTTATGCAGGTGTACTTAGAAAACATGTCTATATATGCATCCTATGTTATGTTAATGAAACTTTGGCTCCTCTTAGGAATGAAGCAGAGGTAACTGTGGACAAGGGGAAGGAGCTCTGTGCTTGCTCCCAGAGCCAGTATAAACTGGATGCGTCTTGGGCTCCTTATTATCTAATAAAGAATGTAAGGCCTTGTTTACTTTTGAAACAGTACTGGGAGTTTTACCACTGATTTATTGTCTCTGATGGGGTTATGTTATTTCCTGGCTGGGTAGAGACTGTTAGTTTTTGCATTTCCTTTGTTTCCTTAAAACCCTTAAATACTGAGGTTTTTGCATTTCTTTGTAATTCTGACATCTCCTAGGAAGTTCTGCAGGAAGTGTAGTTGGCCAAGTAGAGCCTATAGGGCATAGAGCATGGAAAATAGCTGGGGCCCTAACGTGACTTGTCTTACACATGACAGCTACATCTAGTCTTTCTCTTTCTGAGGACTCCTAACTCTTTCTGCTTACAATTTGACCAAAATTGAAAGTCTGTTCCAGAGAGACAAAGGTTAGAGTTTTTAAAGAGCAAAGAAGGAATTTACATAATTTGTTTTCAATGAAATGTGATTGGTGCTGGTATTAACTACAGTTACACTAATCTATATGTGATTGGTTGTCAGGGCTGGTGTCAGGCAGAAAGTCCATTTATGTACATTTTAACATGCAGCAGATGTCTTGACTTTTAGCTGAGTTCAGGAAAAATTCTGAGAATTTGAAATAGAAGATGTGTATAGAGCCCACTTCCTCAATGTCCTCCTGGCTCCATTTTAAATAACCATCTTAACAATAGTTACTCCATCCATTATCATTGAGAAAGAAAAAATTCCAAAATAAAATTGCCCCACAAGAATAGTAGAGTATCAGGCCTAAAGAGTAACTACTTTGAATTAAAGCAAGAAGATACAGGACCAGAAATCTCCCAGGGGGGATTGGGAACAACAGGAAATGCAACTGAGTTATCAACTGATGTTGAGACCATCCTGAAAAGAATTTGGAGCAAGTCAGTGTTGCTGTCAACACCTAAGTCAACAAAAATAAAACAATTGCTAACTGTAGCAAAACATAGTTTATAAGAAAGGAAATCTCATTGTAATATACTCATGGCTTAGCTGTGAAAAATATTTACAGTCAAAATATTACAACTGCTGAATATTGATTTTACAAAAAATTTTGATATTGCTTTGTTGAATGGTTGAACGGGAGAGAAAATGTAGGAAGAATTTGGGGATAATGTAAAAGAAATGAATCCTCAGTATCCATGGTAGGAAGTCACTACATCATCTATACCACCGAACATCATGAAATAGTACCCTAAGAATCTGTTTAGAAGTATGAAAGGAATACTAGAATAAATCTCTAAAATGTTAGGAAAAATTATAAGAGTTAGAGGGGATGGTTGGCTACAAGACCACTTTTTTTTTTTCATTTTCAGCTTTGTGGTACTTTCTGTTTTACTTCTAATAATTTAATAAAATAAAATTCAATTTTCTGTACATTAAATAATAGCTTAATGAAATTTTAAAAAACAAAGAGTGAACCAATAAAAATGGCCAACATAAACAATAAGTAGGGTTTAAGGTCATTGATACGTAGTGTTTATTTAAAAATTAAAACCACAATAAGAAAATGAAAGAAAAAGACCCAGAAGAACAATTCACAAAGAAAAAAATAAAAATAAAGCAAACTCAGAAAGGTCCCATTTGGACTGCCAATTAAGGAGTTCTCGACCATTTTCATGCATCATGTTTTAAAGGGGTTTTTTTTGAAAGGACTTCTTTTATATAGTAGATGACTGCAGTTTGGCATTTGAATAGCATTTCTGTAGAGCAATTTGGGAAAATTTATTAAAATATTTCAGACATGTATATTGTTTTTAATATGGTCATTCTAATTCTAAAACTGTATCCTAAGAAAATGGGAAAGACTGGATATCATAGTAAATGATGAAGGGTATTCACATTGTACCCACCTACAATGATCATGCTTGTAACCTTAGACCCATAAAATAACCTAAATGGCCATTGATGCAAATTAGTTAATATATATAAAACATTATAAAACATTCCAAAAAATATATCAACATGCAAACATATTTCTATACTTGGGAAAGAACTTCAGAAGTATTATTTTTCATATAATTTTGATAAATTTCTGTCATCATCCACACCTCTGTTTTTCACAGCAGTGGAAAATCTCATTTTTGCTGCTTCTTACAGAGTTTCCATTCTGTAACAGTTTCATTATAATCCATTCTCCATGATGCTGATTTTCTATGGCTCAGTGTCTTCACACAGTCAACCTCTAGAACCCTATGGATGGAGAAGATGTGGAGAGATGTGAATGAGCTAACTATTTGTAAGTAATTTAGGTGACTTATCTAGAAATTGTTTGTGTGCCCTATGTCTGCCTTCCAAGAGACCTAGGGTGTCAGAGGACAAGGCTTTCTCTACTCATGCAGGAAGATCGGCTTCCCTCCATTGCCTCCTGTATAGACACTTCAGTTTCAGCTTCTTCCACTCAGATGACATTTCCCTCTCCTCTGCCTCCTTCTCATCCTCTTCTTTCATGGTCATGTTTTTCCTTCTCTCATCTTGCTGCCCTTGCTTGATTACATCTCTTCTTATTCCATTTTCATTATTTAATGCATTTCAGGAGAAAACAAAGACAGCCATCATGTATTCAGTCCTCTGTGTTTAGCAGCAAATACCATAGGTCTTTTTCAAAGGGGGGGCAGATGTTACTGGACAAATGATTTACAAAAGGCTAATATGAGGGAGGAGGAAAGAATGCATTGTATGAGATTCTTTAGCCTTCTTTCTCTTCCTCCACCTGGGACCAGGAGCCGCATTGTATCTTACCACATACCTCCTCTTCTGCCCCATACACTAATGGCCAGCTCAATGCAAGGAAGGCTTCTCTGCATGTTCACTGGTTAAGTCACACTTCTCTGACAGCCCATCATTTCATACCACCTTCAGGGAAATTCTTGGGATTTGGTCATGCCATTTCTAAAGGAAACATTGGACTTGCCAGTCATGGAATAACTTTGAAAAACTCTTAATAATTTGAATTGCATGATTTTTTAATTAAAAAATAGATGGATAGCTTGCTTGGAAATATATGTGAGGCATGTTCTGTAGGATGGTGGCAGGTAGGTTTATGATTTAGTGTGGGTAACAGACATTTCCAGTGCTCCATCCAGTTCCTTTGGATCAGATTCCTTTTTATCACTGTAGCACACTCCAGTTTGACTTCCAAAAGCTAGCCCCTTGATTCTTGTTTGGAGAACTGCCATTGGGCTGTTACAACCCTTTTTGCCTAAATATGTAGAGAGTCAGAGGTGCCTGGGGATTTCATCCTCCCCATGGCCCTCAGCCAATAACTGTTGGTGCAGAACTATGGAAACCCAATTCCCTTGCCTTGGATGAGGATACCTGTGAGTCGTAACTTATGCTCCTGAATTTGCCTATGAACTCAGCCTGCAGCCATTCCCCATGGAATTCTACCTGAGATCACACCCTTGACTGCCTTCCTGTGTTTTTCTGTCCTGCTCCCTTACTCTCTTACTCATTTCTCCAGGTAGCACTTAATATATCACATGCATACAAGTCTCAAGCACTGGTTCTCAAGAACTTGGCCTGAGAAGTAAGGCATTCATTTCGTTTCATGTCTTACTTTTATGTGATAGAGTATACATTTTATTTTTTTATTTTTTTTAAAGATTTTATTTATTTATTTGACAGAGAGATAGCGAGAGCAGGAACACAAGCAGAGGGAGTGGGAGAGGGAGAAGCAGGCTTCCTGCCGAGCAGGGAGCCCGATGTGGGACTCGATCCCAGGACCCTGGGATCATGACCTGAGCCAAAGGCAGACGCTTAATGACTGAGCCACCCAGGCGCCTGAGTATACATTAATTTTAAAATAAAATTGCACTCTGCATCAATCTTCTCTGTAACTCAGAGTACTTCTAATGACATGATGTCTAATGAGTTTTGAGGGAAGACAGTTTCTACTGCAAAACTCTAACCTTAAGAAAGGCAACAAAAATACGTTGTCAGATGTACAAGTACTCAGAAAATATGGCACCTGTATATTATTCTTTGAAAACTTTCCTGAAGTCATAAACTATTATTCTATGAAATAAATAAAAACAAGAATTAAAAACTCTAAAATGAAGATCTTGTAGTAGATAAATTTTAAGAATTGATCTTTTGTGCTGATTGAAAAAAAAAAAAACAGATAAAATGTTCTGATGACCAACACATTTTAAGTGAACTTCATACCATGTAGGCACCGCTACATCGGGAATACAATGGTGAGCAAACCAACGAGGGTCTATCTTCATGAAGCTTAGACTTTAGTGAAGAGACAAATATTAATCATAACAATAAATGTTAAATTGTATCTGTCCTAGTTATGTGGTTTGGAGTGGAGGGGTTCAGAACCGACAGTCAAGAAAGAAGTACTGAGATGTCTTTAGGGACAGGACCCATGGGCAGAAAAAGCTGCATTATAAGTGTGAGGGGTGACTGATTATATAAGATTTTCTATCCTACGGAGGTGAGGGTAATGTTAGAGTCCTAAGAGACTGAGTCTATAGGTTTGTAGAACTTTGGCTATTGATAAGATTGCTTTTTTTCATGTAAATCATTAAGACTGTTGCAAACTGATGGACTCTCATGTCCTGTATGACTGAGCTCTCTATCAGTTAACCACTTGGTTTTCCCTTTCCTTTGTTCTTGGGCAGCCAGGAGTGCTAGAGGAATGTCACACATATCCCAGCTACAGGGGGACATGGACATGCAGGGTGTAAGCTTGTGTTTTGCCCTCAGCTTACTTTTTGTTCACTCATCAATAGATACTATAAGATTTGACCTAATAAATTCAAGGATGAGTATGAATTTCTCACAAATTGCTACAACTTTCAAGTGTCAGTCACTTATAGTTGATATCTGTAATGCTGTTGAAGAATTCTCTTTATCATCAAAGAGATCAGACTGGTATCCTGTATAATGCTATATGAACTGTACATCTGTCCCCAACAATCCACAGAGACTGATCTTCAGATCACCATAACCACCAATCACCACATTTAATGATGTCTATGCACATGTCTTCAGTACTTCACACCACATTCTCTACTTAGGAGCCTCTTCTCTCTTACTTCTCTTGTGCTGTGCTCTTCCCAGTCACCTGTGGGTTCCCTGTCTAAACCTTCTTCCTATCTGACTATCTCCTAAGGACTTCCATTCTCTTAGGCTACACTCTTGCTTGCAAAGTTATGACCCCAAGTGGCACCTGTAGGCAAGTAGACTCCCAAACTGTATCCAGTCCCTATCTCTTTCTAATATCCCACCTGAAAACCTGTCTTCATGGATATTTAATGCAGAACTCCAAAACTTACATCTTTGAAGTTCACTGTTGCTGATAATCATATTACTCTTCTTGCAGTAACATCTTCTTAAAATTTTTATTACAATGCTAGTTTTATGTATTTTCATCTTATGTTGTCTTATTGTAATTATCTGTTTACATCTTTTGTCCTTATCATATCATAGTTGTATCACATATATACAATTGTATCATATACACACATATATATACATATTTATATATATTACATTATTATATATATATTATATACATATTACATATTTATTCAACAGAGTATCTAACACATATCAAGTATGTAAATATATGTTTGATGAATGAATGGAAGAATTAAATGTGCAGATTGATCAAGCCATTTGCTTATTATACATCAACATGTTTCCATATTACAAAACAACTCATGAGCAATCCAGTCAAAATGACTTATAATGCACATACTGTATCTCAGGGATAAAACTCTTTGAGGACACAGACATGAATAAGTCATAGGTCTTGCCCTTGAGGAGCTCACAGTCTAAGAAAATATAATAAGCCTGTAACATACATCCATAGTGGATTTGCTTCAAAAAGAAAATTATTTTCTATTACAAGAGTCACTTACACTAGCAGTAAAGTCCTGCCTTAATTTAAATCCTCAACAGAATACCCATCACATAAATGATAACCTGGGGAAATACTTCACTTTGGAGTGTATGCCTGGATTGTGAATTTCAGCTTCCCCTAAGCCCAGTTGGGTGGATGATACTGGATTAATTCTCACATCAAAAAGAATGCAAAGCTATACATACTTAACCTTTGTAAGCAGCTACTGCTGGAAAAATAATAAGCAAGTCTTAGGAAAGGAAAGGAGTTGCTTGAAATTCTGCAGTTCTTTTAATCTTGTGAAAGATGGTTTATAAATCAATAAATAACAATAACATCAAGAGGTGCAATTACATTTTCTATCCACTTAAAAACACTGGGAAGAAGTGGTTGGCTCCAACAACTTTGTTCCTTTAAAAGTAAAAACAGACTAAATCTTTACTTCTGGAACTGGGGCATGAGTCTGGGTCTGGGTCAGTGTCCTTTCACTGTGCTAGAAACATTCTAACAAAAATAAATTGAAGAATAAGTCTATGTCAAGTGATTTTTTCCCCCAAACTTTCTCAAATTAGAAACATAGACATCTGTAAAGCTTTATGTTAAATAGCCCCCAAAAGTGACTATTTATTCAAGAAATTATAAAGATAATTGGAATCTTAGAGATCAAGTGACTCATTTTAAGTGAGAAAAACGTGACTTATTATAATCCTAACCTAAATACAAAAACTCTGCTAAGAATTTAACTGAACTTGGTGTAATATCACTCAATGTTTTTTCTTCTTTTGTAGTTAAACAGTTGCTTCTATGCCAAAGGTATTTCATTTTCTTAATTTAGAATTGTTGGATCCTTTCCCCTGATTGGCTTGATTAAAAAGACAGTGAATTTTACTTTCTAGAAACAGGTAGCTTAATTCCTGTTCAATTGTAGGTGTAAACAATTTGCCTAAATATTCAAATAGAAAGTAATCAATGGATTTGTGCTCAGAGTTCATCAATATATGTTTCCTTCTTCTTAAAATAAATTGTTCTCTAACTTAGCACTTGGATTTTTAAACTGAGAGGTTTGATGTAGGGTTTTAGAGTGGTACAAATCCCAATAGAAACCCAGGCAGAAGGGAGGATTCATGAGCAGATTAAGTGGAATGAGTTGGAATAATAAATAAATATAGGTAAAATTACATCGGTGACTCATGAAAACTTCGTTGAATTTACTGAAGATTAGGTCAAGGCAGATACACTGGGAACATGCTACAGTGGCTTGCTTTTTCAGAGATACGATATTCAGGTCCCACTGACCCTCTCTAACTCAAATCATTTTTATCTCATGCACTTCTTTTCTCAGCCATAATGAGCAACCAGAACTAGAATTTCCAGGCTCATTCATCAAGTAGAGAGACTCTTACACGGATATTCACTAGGGAAATAATCTTTTTAAAAGAGATATAAACAGATGATGGCAGTAGCTTCACCCCAGCAGAGAGGTAAATTGAGGATCTGTGTACCATGGGCTTACCTCCTCTTCCATGCCTCATGGGTCTGAGGTTTGGGCTACAATCAAGTATGTGACTCAGAAACTTATCTGTCTGTCTGTCTGTCTCTCTCCTGCCTTTTGATTGTAAATACAGCTCAGATACAGACTACCAGACAAAACAAATGAATAGCTTGGTGAATTCTTATAAAGCAAATACTGATATCAAACAACACAGATTAAACAATAGAACTCTGCAACCTAAGGCAGAAGGTCCTGCCCTCCCACCAAATATAGCCCTTCTCTTGATGTTCACTGCAGCCTTGCCTGTAATAGCTTAACAAATAAATACATTAAATAAACATGCTAGAAAGGAAAATAATAAAGTGAGGTATAGACATTCAGTGACATACTAGGCAGCAGTTATAAGATTGAAACTGAAGTATTTAGGAAATCCTTTATTTGTGAATGTGCAGGCGCAGTCCTAGCTTCTGAACAAAATAAACAGTATTCATGTCTTTTTAGAGGTGACATTTGGATGCGGGAGACAGACAACAAACAGGCAAACAAATTAATAAGTAGTGCAATTGTAGTAAGTGGAAAATACTTGGAAAAGAGACAGGATAGAAAGGTGCTGCCCCAGGAAAGGCCTTTGGATCCATGAACATGTGAGCAGGGAGCAAAGTAAGGTGGGAGAGAGGATTCCAGTCAATATGACTAGCAAGGAAGACACAATCTTTGAATAAGAGCAAAGCTAGGGTAGGAAAGTATTAGGAGATAAATTTCAGGTGAGGAACGTGTAGATCCTGGAGGGGCTCGGAAGCCAAGATAAGGAGGAGTTTGGATTTTATTTTCTTTGCATTGGGAAACCATTGGAGGGTTTTGAAGAAAGAACCACCATAGTTATGTTTTTAAAGACCATGTTGGCAGGGAGCAGGAGGAGTAAAATCTGTAGGGGGTCTCTTGCTGTATGTCTAGAGGAAGATGAAGGGGAAGGAAGCTCTGCCCAGGATGATATGGAAAGGCCTCCGAGGCATACTGTTGATTTAAAAAGGAAAAAGCCAAACATGTCTAATATGTGATCCTCATTATGTAAAAATAGCAAAATTAGTACTTTCAAACCACACAATAAAAACTGTATGTGTGTGAGTATGTGTAAATGCTTATTTAAAAGGCCCTCAGGAGAGACATGGAAGGCAACACTCCAGACAAGTAAAATAACTCTGGGAACAGAGTGGGTTTGGCTGTGGGTGGGGATGAAAGCTTTTGCATGATTTATTTTTATTTTTATTTTTGCTGCAATTATGTATTCATTTATTGATTGCATATCTAAAATACAAATTATAAGAATTAGGAAGCTAAATGAAACTGGTAGGTATTGTCAAAATAAGAATTATAAAGATTTTTTAAATGCTACCTTTAAAAAGATAAATATTTTAGAAAATAGGTGATTCTGGAAGTATGAACTAAGTCCGATAATTTTACATTTAGAAATTTACTGTTGAAGGGAAACCAAATATGATACCCCAAAATATGCCACTTCGGCATGTGGATTACTCAGAGCTGAAGTCAATCAAGACCCAGCAGGCTCAAAAACAAACCAACAAAAAACATTTATTACCTCTCTCTTAACCAGCTAAAAGAATTTATAGGGGAGGTCTGGCCCAGAAAAAGAGCTATTGCCAGAGATAATTTTTATCTAAAAGATCTATCTGTAAGGCATGGCAAACTAATTACCAAACATCTGCTCCTCTTTTCATCCTGTGAGTTACCCTCCTCCCTTTTGAAGTCCTTGGCCCCTATCCCCTCCCTTAGCTCAGGATGGCATATAAACCTCAACTGCCTGATTGCCCTTGAGTCTCATACCTTTGGGGCTCCTGTATGAAATTAAATTTGTTTTTCTCCTGTTAATCTATTTTATAGCAATTTCATTGTTAGACCAGTCAAGAAATCTAGAGGGAAGAAGGGAAAAATTTGCCGCCCCTACACTGTCAAATTATTTTACTACAAAGTTAATTTTGAAAAAGATTGGATATACATTTACATAGAAAATGAGTAGGATGTTAAGAAGGTGTGAGAACATGTACAGATTTATGACAGTTCACCCAGAGATTTGGATCTAGAACTGCTGATAGAGAATAAGCAGAGAGGAAAAGCTGGTTTTAAGAGCACAGGATTTGGAAGGAAAATCTTGACAAGGAACCCCTTCTCCTCCATTTTCTAAGGGAACAATAAAGGGCAGGTCACACATACCCTCTGTGAACTTCCATCTCCTCTCTGCTAAAATGTAGCTAACCATTTCTACCTGATAGGGTTACTAGGAAGATAGCAGAGGAAGAGAGAAAAGAGCTAGACAAAGAGAGAAGGTTGTTATTTAAAACCACAACTGAGTGCTTCTGCTTCTACTCCCTAAGGGAGTGGTTGTCTTTTCTCCCTGGGGCAGGTGACCTTTTGCTTAGCAAAACAAAATGATGGGACATTTAGCTGTAATAATTTTGGCCTTGAGGCATGGTAAGAAAGAAATTTTGTGAAACAAAGGTTAAATTGCCCTACAGGATAAATAAGAATTTGTGTTTCAGGACTGAGAGAAGCCCTCTAGGATGTAGAAGGTGTGGATTTCAACCAAGGAGAGTAGCTCGAGGCCTTCTTAAGAAAGCGGCCATCAAATAATAACCAATTTTAGTCTGTTTCCTGGTTGTATGCGATGTGGCACCCTCACACCCATCATCCACAAATCTCAGTAGAAGACGGCTCCAGGAAGAAAAAAAAAAGGCATTTGATTCTTGGACTCTACTGAATGAATACTGGGAAGTTGTCTGTTTTGGGGGATTCAAAAGTATACAATGTGTAAGAGTCCAGAAGAATCATGGTGTTACAGGATTTTTTTCTTCACTGGTGCCCACAGTTCTTGGTCACAGTGCTTCAAAGAATGAAAAGGTCGACCAGACAGAGCGGGGGGCAGCAAAGCAAAGTTTATTGAGAAATAGCAAAGTGATAGTACAAAGCTCCTAAGGAGGGAGGGGACCCAAGAGGGTTGCCACTGGAGTTTCTAGTCTTGGGGTTATTACGGGCTGTTTTTATCCGATTAACCCTCCCTGTGCCTGTCATCCAGTCAGGTTTTTGTCACCTATCTATCACGTGGGAAAGGGCAGAGGGCTCCTTCCAAGGTGCTATAAAATCCTTTTCGGGGTGGTTTCCTCTTAGGGCAGAGGTCCCCGGTCCCTGCCTACCTGCCTTCCAACCATCCTTCATTAATGGGTTTCTATCACAAGTGCAATAGAATTTGTCACCATCGACAGTGTGCTTCCAGGTATTTCTTGGTTGAAACAATGTGGGTGATAAGGGGTTCACAATGCCAGGAACAGAGCAAGTGGTCAATGAATATTACCTCTGACTGACCCATAGACAGTGCTTGAGATAGCTGCCTCATCGAGTGTAGTCGTAATTCTAGTTTAGCCAGCAATGTCGACATTGCATATTGCCTGCCACTGGGCACCATACTACTCTCTGGACCTCAGTTTCCTTATTTTTAAAATCTGCATACTAATTTTAACATATATTTCTGTGTTTGCAAGAATTAAGTAAGTTAACATTCATATGCCTTGAATTTTGAAATAAATAATACATATTATTGATGAAGGAACAGAAGGCAATATGAGGACAAAACAGAAGCTGACACCCCACAACCCACCCCTCCCACCATGGGATATATGTGACATTCCTCAGGCACTCCTGGCTGCCCTAAAGGAAAAACAAATAGTTAACTCAGAGAGATCACAATCCTGCAAGACAGGAGTCTCCCTCAGTTTACAAATGTCTGAGCAATCTACAAGAACAAAGCATTCCTGTCATCAGTAACTTAGCTTCCAGAAGGAAATGTAGATACAGTTAAATGCCTTTATAACCTGCAGCCCATTGACAGATAATTGAAGTGGCCAGGGCAAGTGTAATGTTCCTCCAGGAAGTTCCCAACTATCTTAATGTTAATGCCTTACCAGAGGGGTAAACAACCTTAACTTGACAATGGCAAGGACTCTGGTATCTTGTAGGTCCTCTTTAGCATATGAAAGTTCTCTTGAAACCTCCCTTTTTCCTTACCTCCCCCAACCCCATAGTATATAAATAGCCACCCCTCACAACCTGGTGCAGTAGCTCTTTCTGCACGCAGGTCCTGTCCCCATGATTTAATAAACCACCATTTTTCACTAAAGACACCTCAAGAATTCTTTCCTAGTCGTCGGCTCCGGACTCCACCCCACTGAACCTCACCTATATTCCAAAACCCTATCATTATTATTATTAAATATTTATTTCTTGTAACTGTTATACTGTAAAGTAATCTCACAGCATTTAATTACAATGGAGACAACAAGACATTTTGGAAAGAGCAGTTACCCCAGGAGATGAGGAGCACAGTCCCACAGTGCCATTTACTCACTGAGGGACTCTGAGCCCCGTCGTCCCTGAGGCGGAATTGCTTGTTTATAAAGCATGGACTTAGATCCAGATAATGCCAAAGGTACATTTCCATTCTTACCATCAAATTTTGAATCTCTAATTCTATATAAATGTGTCCATTACTAAAGTTCACATACATGCTATCTAAATATCTTATATACAAAGACAGTTAAGCTTGTTTCCCATCCCTTTGGCAGAATTCTCTAAAGGTTCATAAAGTAAAAAAGTGGCTTTTTATTTAAGCCACATATTTTTTTATGGAAATACCTTTGTCTCTGTGAGGCTTGGGTTGCCCATGTATAAAAATAAAAGGTCGTTTCAGAAGAATGGGATAGTGTTTTGACCCAACATTTAGGTTGTCAGAATGGATGGAGGAAGGAGGCAAGAGGAGGCCAGGGATATGGCATACTTTCTGGCTCTGAGGGTTGCCACAGTGAGAAGACGTGGTCACTGGGGAGAAGGAAGCCAGAGTCTTCTGGGAATCTAAGCGGGTTAAAGGTACCGATGGGAAGAAGGTAGTAACAGAAAGGGAGGGGCCAAAATTTACTTGGGGCAGGAGACAACTTTGGAGTTTTGCCCCAAACCAACTAGTATGAAAGTGACTTGCAGGTGAGGAAAAAAAAAATCCTCTTTACATTCAATGTACCAGGCCAGAGATGAGAATATCTCCAACCAAAGCATTGGCAGTAGAAACAGAGGTAAATTGATATGTTTGAGATAATCTGTGCAAGTAAAATCGATGGGTTTACTGATTGATATTGTAGATTGGGGGTTTGGGAAAAAGAAGAGTCAAGGATGATGCTAAGTTTCTGTCTTAAGCAACTGAGTATTGGTTGATGTCATTTAATTAGGTGGGAAAGAATAGAAAAGAAATAAGCATGGGGAAGAAAATAGGAGAATTAGGGTTTCCATTTTGGACCAGTTAATTTGAGATGGATGTGTAACTTCCAAATGGGGAAATCAAATGGCAGCTTATAAATATCTCTGGCATACAGAAAACAGGTTTTAGGGGATTTTGTTTTGTTCTGTTTTAAGATTTTATTTTTTGAGAGAGAGAGAGCACGCACAAGCAGGGGAGGGGGCAGAGGGAGAGGGAGAAGCAGACTCTCCACTGAGCAGGGAGCCCAATGTGGGGCTCCATCCCAGGACCCTGGGATCATGACCTGAGCTGAAGGCAGACACTTAACTGACTGAGCCACCCAGGAGCCCTGGAGGACTGGTTTGAGGGAGAAATATTCCTTTGTTGTAGCCCACGCGTGAGTCAGAATAGATAAAATCACTAACACTAAGGGCCTAGCATCAAACCCAGGGAACCAGCATATAGATGGAAAAGAAGGAACTGATAGAGGGGAAAGAAAGAGGTAGGTGACCTTTCAGGAGGTCTTTAAGGAGGCTGGAGTATTCAGCTCTGTGAATTGCAGCTGAGAAGGAGGCTGAGCATAGAGAGGAATCTTTCGGGTTTTGAATATGGGTTACTCTTGACCTTATAAGAGCAGTTTTGGTGGTGTTTTGGGAGCAAAAACCCAATTGAAGTTTTTCAGAAGTGAGTTGGAGGTCTGACTGAAAGGAAGCAACTCTTGCAGTAAATTATTTTGCAAAAATTAGTTTTTAAGAAAAGCAGAAATATGGAGGGGACTTTGATCAACTTGAATTTATTTAAGAATTTCTTAAGCATTTTCAAGTGTTTTCTGCTTATTGCCTCCTAATACTAACACAGTCTCTGACTAAAACAAACTAGTAGTGGTGGCCCCTGGACATACCATTTTTGGCCTTTGCATGAACTCAATTTAGTTGGAACTGACGGAGACATCTAGTTCATTATGGGTTTATAGAGGCCCCAGAGCTTGGGGTCATCCTTGATTTGAAGCCAGAGGCTAAGGATGACACTAGAGCAATCCAAGTAGAAGTATCCCATTTAGGATACCGGTCAGGAATGTGGTAGGAACTGGGTTAAGGGACATAGGAAATTGCTCATTCTACTTGGGACACTGTAGCTGATGGGGAGGAATCAAGGCTACAGTTAGAGAAATGCCTTGTGATAACCTTGAAGAGAGGCTGTGAGGGTAGCTAATTATGCAGTGATTAGCTCAAACTATTAACCACTCCTTCTCTGACTTACACATTAAACTTTTTTCTAAATTTATTTTCTTCCTCAATATTCTGACTTTGGCACAGCTTCACAGACCCCAGGGACAGTTTACCCATTTAGCTGGCTCAGACACAAGTGCTCTTGTCCTAAGAAGAGACCCACGGCTGTTACCTAGTGAGATGGGACCTGGAGGTAGAGATAATAAACTTAAGGCCCTTAGAGAGTAAACTGCTTGTCCAGTTGACTGGAGCCTACACAGATCTTTCTAGCACAATTCAGAACCTAGAGGGTCCAAAATAAGATTATATTCAAGTTAATTGACTTCAGATAACATCTAGTATTTATTACATTATTTCAGACTTCAAGCTATACTATACCTTTTGTCTGTGTTTTATTGTTTTCTTATTATAACAATCCTATGATATACAATGTAGAGTATGATGAGAAAAGCCAAAGCTCTGAGATTATGCCAACACTGAAAAAAAAAAAAAAAAAGAAGAGCAGTGAGCTGAGCAGACTATAGTGGACAGCAGGCTTGGGAGTAGATGCACAGGGCAGGTAGCTGGCAATGAGCCAAGCCATGAAGATGTGCCACATAGTTATTCTCTATAACTCAGCCACCATCAATTTCTCTTTCCAAACAACACCCTGACTTTGTTTTGAAGAAGTAGTTCTTCTGCAGTAGAATAAGTCTGGAAGTCAGTAATTCAGGGGACTTGTCCTAGCAAAAAGTTGATCATAGGCCACTTGGGGGTTTCTTCTCTGGGACTTGAAACTTAGAAGAATAAAAGGACTAAAATGCCTGGTATCCACTTTGTCCCCATGAATGTGTGCTGAGCAATTGGGACTGTGATTCTGCTTCTTACTTCTGCAACTGCCTTGCTTCCTGCCTTGTTCCTCTAGCCTATTCAGTTCAGCTCCTGATATCCTTCTAAGGGATCTCATTTTGCTTAAATGCACTAAGGCTGAATTTTTGTTGCTTGCAGTCAGGGAGCCCTGACTCATTCTGTGGACAAAATCCTGCAAAATTTAGATAGAACAGAAGGGGTATAAACACACACCAGAAACCACAAGGATGGTGAAGGTGAACAAGGAGGAGCCACAGACAAGGTTTCATTTATCCAAACCTCAAGTGCAAGAAATATCTCTGTTTGGGGGCATCTGGATGGCTCAGTTGGTTAAGTGTCTGCCTTCTGCTCAGGTCATGATCCCAGGGTCCTGGGATCGAGCCCCACATCAGGCTCTCTGCTCAGCAGGAGCCTGCTTCTCCCTCTCCTTGCTGCTCCCCTGCTTGTACTCTCTCTCTCTTTCTCTCTGTGTCAAATAAATAAATAAAATCTTCAAAAAAAAAAAAAGAAATATCTGTTTTAATTTATTCTAATCATACTTAATTTGTTTACAGAGCCCCCTTTTCATCTGAATGACAGATTATTTAATCTGAGCTATTTCGGAGTCTTCCCCTTCCTATGGTGAGGTATACAAGAAACCGGGACTTACCTGTCATCAGAAGAGGAAGGAAGAGCCCTGTTCCTGGTCTGGTGTGGTCTCTACTATGGGTCCTTTCATCATCTCTCTTTGGTCCACAGCGCTGACTGCAGATGCCGCACATCACAGCTATCCTTCTGTCACTCTATCATCCAGAGCGGTAGATGCCAGAAGCACACCTGTCTTCAATTTCCTCCTCGGTGTCTAATTCTTGCTCCATGAGAAGCTCAAATTTCATTTCCAGCCACTTTAACTTCTCTAACTCAGAAATTCTCGTCTATTGCCTCCCTCTACCACGGACAAGGCAAATCCAATAGAATCCCCTTCAGTTGGCCTTTAGAAACTGAACAATGGCTGCTTTCTTGGAGGTAGAGGTGCAGAAAAGAAATGCTAACACCAGTTAGTCTTTTTTTTTTTCCTTAATAGCATTCTCTCTTAAATAACTGATATAACACATACCTCATCATGTCATAATCACTTCGTTACTAACTGTAAAATCTATGACAACATGAAAAATTTGATCTATCTTTACGTGCTTACTCTCTGGTTCCTGGACCTATTGAATACTCAATAAATGCTTGTTAAATACAACACCATAAAAATGCACTATTTTTTTAAAGACTCATCTTAATGTCTTTGCTCCATTTCTGAGAATAGCTTTTGTGTGAAGTCATAAAAATGCATTGATGAGTAGAGAACGTCCCCAAACCAAGATTTTTAAGTGCTTTTCAATAATTAAATTCTGAGGAACAATTTAAAGCTTGCATAGTTTTCTCTCAAATACTCTCTAGAGACAGGTGGTACTCGCTGGGGTTCATGGGCTTCATTACGAGTTCATTTTCCTCTCTTCAGTGTTGGATATACCGGCTGAAATGAGGAGGAGGGAACAGGAGCACAAATTAAACAGGTGGGATCTGGAAGGCTGCAAAGCCCTTGCACAGATAGTTAAACAGCAGTCTGTGCTCAATCCTGGCAATGGTAGGCTTTTGTGGTCCAAATGAAATCAAGCGAGTGGTTGCATGGGCATAAGATGGCATTTGGAGACTTCAGTTCTAAGATCTATTCAATCAATGAGGTGCCCTCAACAAGTTTGTTAGATATTTTCAGCCTCATTTCTCTCTCTCTGGATAACAGGATTTATAAACTGCTGTCCCAATTGAAAAGGGTGAAAAAACATCTTCAGACTTTCCACATGCCCAGAAGCACATAGACCATGCTAAAACTTTAATCCAAAGGGACACTTGGTTTGCCCAAGTTAGAGTTTAATAAAAGTACACCTGGAGACCTTTCTATTTCTATCCACTCAGATCCCTGAGACCTCACCATCATGTTAGGGCTGCCCAGAACTAACTCTCCCCCCTTATCTACAACCCATTATAGGAACACCTGTCAATCCTGAACTTTCCAGTCACATCCTCTTCTTCCTCTTCCAGGAAATCTTTCCGTTCTTAGATTATGTTTCCCAAGCTCCATGTTAGGCACACATTGGCATTACCTATCACTGTGGATTATAGCAGTTATTATTACTGACTATGTAACATGAAAATAGTGTGTTCTCAGATGACAACTCCTGAGCCATAAACAGTGATCCCTGGTTAAAGTTTTAGACTGCACATCATGGGCAATGGAAAAGACATGTGGTAGGAGGTAGTGGCAAGAAGGGTTCAGGTCTAGCTAATGAAGGATAGTCAGAAGAAAGGCAGGCAGGGACAAGGGGCCCCACCGTAAGAGGAAACTACCCTTAAAACGATTTTACACCACCCTGGAAGGAGCCCTCCACCCTTTCCCACAGTAAACAACTACCTGATAAGTAGGTGAGCACGTAGACAAAAACCTGATTGGGTGATGGGAGCATGGAGGCTTGGTCAGGTTGAAACAGTCCTCCAACAATCTCATAAAAGCCCTTAGACTTAGAACTTTGCTTTGCTGCCCACCACTCTTTGTCTAGTCAACCTCTTCATTCTTTGAAGCGGTGTGACCAAGAACCATGGGCACTAAAGAAAAAGAAATCCTGCAACATAGCTTAGAGAACATTTCTGTGTCATGCACAGAAATGCTGAGAACCATACTTTGATTTGAATAAAAGCCACTACATACTTGTGGAAAGGCATAGGATTGAATGTCTCACAGTTCACATTTCAAAGGACATTCTATCAATTATCTAATTTTATCCTCAATTTTATCCAAAGCACCTTATAATTAGACAGGATTAATCATTAAGCATAATTTCACAAGGTGAGGAAACTGTAGATCATACAGAAAAAAAAGAGGAAAAAAGAAGCACTATTTTCAGCTCTGCCCTTATCATATTGTGGACTGGCACTGGGGGGATTAAGGCCTACATAATGCATGGGAGGATCGCAAGATTAGCATGATCACCGTCCCTACTCCTGCCATGGGAGGTGAGGCCTGTGGGAAATCTGTGCTATACCTAAATTTAAACATTTTGATATTCAGGGTGTGTCTCTTATAAATGCTTTGTAAATGGCTAGCTTTATGTTACAACATGAGATTCTTACCTTTGTTAAATTCTTTAACCCAGACTAACTCAGGTAGTAGGTTGAAAATAGAAACTGATAAATAATTCAGAGCATTGGTTGGTCTTCCCATCTCTGATTTAAGAGTAATCAGTTTTTTTGTTTTTTGTTTTGTTTTGTTTTATTTGAGAGAGAGAGAGTGAGAGAGAAAGTACACACAGCATGGGGAGGGGCAGAGGGAGAGGGAAAGAGAATCTTAAGCAGGCTCCATGCCCAGGGTGGAGCCTTGTGGTGTGGGCTGAATCTCAGGACCTTGAGATCATGACCTGAGCCAAAATCAAGAGTTGAATGCTTAACCAACTGAGCCACCCAGGCACCTCTAGAATAATCAGCTTGTAAACCAGTTATTTATTCAATAAATATTTATTGAGCTGCTTACATTTCCACGCACAATTTTAGGTGTTGGTGATTCAGCAATAAACAAAATAGGCAAAATTTTACCCTCTTGATGTTTATGTTGTAGGTGGGGACTGTTGGGTAATTGAAGATATAAGGCATTAATTAGATCCAGATGGTTTCAAGAGAAGAAAGAGCACATAGGAAATCATTGGTCCAAGGATGAAATTAGTATTCTGTGGTGACATTTAATCCAAATATATGAGCATCAGCTTTGCCCAATTAAGGATGCTTTGACCATGACAGGTGACAGTGGGATAAGTACATTCAAAGACAGGTGTGTGCAAAATGGGAAAGATATGGTTGACTTAATAGCTTGCTTTCAGGAAAGATGTGAGTTTTTAGTTTGGTCTTATGTTTCAATCTGGAATCTCAAGTCATTGAATCATGTCATCTTAAAGGTGGAAGGGTCTTCAACAGACCCCTTATTTAAACTCTCCCATTCTAAGACATCAACAACTAAGCCCAGACTTGCCCATGGAAATTATTTACAAAGTACTTTGAACAGTGCTCAGCACGTCACAAGCTTAACAAATTTTCTTTTTTTAAGATTTTATTTATTTATTTGACAGAGAGAGAGAGATCACAAGTAGGCAGACAGGCAGGCAGAGGGAGAGGGAGAATCAGACTCCCCGCTGAGCATGGAGTCTGATGCAGGGCTCGACCCCGGGACACCAGGACCATGACCTGAGCCAAAGGCAGACACCTAACCAACTGAGCTACCCAGGCGCCCCTATATTTATTTTCAAGAAATAATGGAATTTTACAGGATTATGTTAGCTAAGGGACTGGGATATTACATTTAGGTTGTGATGACAGGTATGTTGTCCATTTATTAATGAGAACTACTTCCTCATGCTACCATTGCTCTCTGGGGAAGGAGATGAGAGATCTAGATTCTCATCTTCCTTTAGAACCTGAGCAAGTCATGAAATTCTTGAATACATTGTTCTTATAATTTAAAAGATGATATCTATCCTACCTCCTTTATGTAGACTCAGTGAGGTTGGTGAAGTGATGGATGTAAAAGTTCCTTAAATAAAACATTGTAAAATACTGGACTGATACTAAACAATCTTGCTACTCTACAGACATAATAAAGAATTAATGGTTTGTGTTTGGGTCAGTCTTCATGGCCAGCAAACTTCCCCAATACCTCTTTCAGTTACATCCCCTTTGCCTTAGAATGTTGTGGTTTTGAGGGGGGAAAGAGCATAATATTAAAATATATGTGGGGAATCCAAGACAGTTGATGGACTTGGCTGTAATTTTGAATGACTTGATTGAGTATGACATTTTTTTTAGCAATTCATTGTGAAAGCTGTAACACAATATGGTGTAAAGATACAGGGGTCATTCAATATTTCCCTGAGACCTATATATACACTTTCACATTAATTGTTTGATGTGCTGGGTGGAGTTGTTGCCTGCTGGGAACACCAGTTAGATATTGTTTTGCAAGATTTTCACTTACACAGAAGTGGTAATGACATAGCTCAGTCCTCACGGAAACAAATGCTTCATTCGGTATCTAGGAACTTCTTCTATTTTATCATTATTATTAGGGGTCATATAGGCCTACACATGTCACTGAACATTCCAGAGATAAGTCCTGAGCTCTGAGGTCTTGTGCACAGCTACTCATGTGACAAGCTAGTGAGGTACAAAAGACCAAAACAGACAAGAAAACGAAACTTTCTTTTCATTCAGTGGGTCATTAGAAGTACATTTACTATTTGACTTTCCTATTAGTAATGTAAGAAAGTTTTCTAGGTAAAAAAGTTGCTATCTTGCTAAATTATTATTGGATTTCTTTTTTCATTAGTTCAGCTAAATCAAGTCACAGAGGAGCAATAAACTGAAAACTATGTAGACTTTTTTGTTGTTGTTTTTAACCAGCCACATTTGTAAAAACAATTGTCTTACAGGATACCAACCAGCAGTGTTTCTTTTCACATGATTCCTTAGAGAAAAACAATCAAAAAAACACAAACAACAACAAAACAAAACACTGTTCTTAGCAGCCATCTTTATTTATTTTTAGTATTTATTTTTTAAATTTAAATTCAATTAATTAAATATAATGTATTATTAGTTTCAGATGTAGAGTTCAGTGATTCATCAGATCCATATAATACCCAGTGCTCATTGCATCACACGCCCTCCCCAGTGTCCATCACCCAGTTACCCCATCCTTACCCCCAGCAACCCTCAAGTTGTTTCCTATGATTAAGGGTTTCATAAGAGGTTTGTCTCCCTCTATGATTTTGTCTTGTTTTATTTTTCCTTCCCTTCCCCTATGATCCTGTTTTGTTTCTTAAATTCCACATATGAGTGAGATCATATGATAATTGTCTTTCTCTGATTGACTTAATTCAGTTAGCATAATACCCTTTAGTTCTATCAATATCGTTGCAAATGGCAAGATTTCATGTTTTTGATGGCTGAGTAGTAGACCGTTCAGTATATATATATATATATATATATATATATATGTATATTATATATATATACACAAGTATATTATATATATATATATACACAAGTATATTATATATATATAATGCATATATACAAGTATATTATATATAATATATAATAAGTACATTATATATATAATATAAATATATATGTCTTTTAATAAAAGACATCAAGCTAATGTAATCAGAGAAGTTTGGATGGTTCTGGGGATCACTTTTTCTCTCACTTTTTTTTTTTAAGATTGAATTTATTCATTTGAGACACAGAGATACAGAGAGAGAGAGCAGGGAGAGAGGCAGAGGGAGAGGAAGAAGCAGGCTCCCTGCTAAGCCAGGAGCCTGATGTGGGGCTGGATCCCAGGACCCTGGGGTCATGACCTGAGCCAAAGGCAGACACTTAACCATCTGAGCCACCCAGGCACCCCGCTTTTTCTCTCACTTTTACTGTGAGTTAAGGACCTTTCCCTTCTTTCTTCTATCACCACATTGCAACACTATTCTGTATGTGGTCAGCCTCGCTAGTTTGGGTCAGCATGATGAGGGCAAGGCCTTATCTTCAGGCTACCTGAGCCCCACAGAAGGAGAGTTTTTCACTAAGTAATGGAAAACAAAATCTATTTGGTTCAACTGAAATATTTACTCTACCCAATTGCTGTGAAAGTGATGATTCCTTTATGAACACATGTTCCCAGTAGTTGATGTGAAGGAAAGGAAGACATGACTCAAGGGCATACCCTCAAACAAAGGCTCTG
Organism: Mirounga leonina; assembly: GCF_011800145.1. Classification (NCBI taxonomy): domain Eukaryota; kingdom Metazoa; phylum Chordata; class Mammalia; order Carnivora; family Phocidae; genus Mirounga; species Mirounga leonina. The sequence goes on from NW_023270268.1 coordinate 4,330,299, forward strand.
GAATGGAAAGATGGCAGATTAGAGGCCAAGAACCAGCCCCAGGACGGAGGGAAAGTAATTGGATGTTAAAATTCCCTGTTCATACTTCCAGGTTGCTCTCAGGTGCAGCTCTGCTTTGTTAAGATCTTACAGTTTAATTTTTGACCTGACAGGAGTGCTGAGAAAATCTCTGACCTTGGGAGAACTCAACAGATAAGCTTAAAGTCAGGTCATACATTCATATCAAACTTCCCAGAGTATAGGGCCTATATATGCTTTTCACATACTAGTCATGTATTCTTTACTAAGAAGTACATCTTAAATATCAGAAATCTTTTAGGCAAAATTAATCATGCTATACTTGGAAGTCTCTAACAATAGTGTCTAGAATACTTTAAACAAGAATTTGCATTACATAGGATAAATAAGTCTACAGATCTAATATACAGCATGTTGACTATGCTTAATACTTCTGCATCGAATACTGGAAATTTGCTAAAAGAGTAGAGCCCTCACCACACACACACACACGTGCACAAATGGTAACTCTGTAAAGAGATGAAATGTTAATTAGCTTGACTGTAGTAATCATTTCACTATGTATATGTATATCAAATAATCATGCTGCATACCTTTAATACCTATAATTTATATTTAAATAGAATAAAATAAATAACAATTTAGAAAACAAGAATTTACTGTTCGTGTTGACAGAATAACATTATAGAAAAATTACTGTTCCCATAGTCAACTGCAGTTTTAAACAGAACATTTTTTATGAAAAAAAAATGTATATTTATGAAACATATGAAAATATGAATAATTCACAAAACACAAATGGCTTAATCCTTAGTGTCTAATATAGTCAAGTTTACCACTTTGCAGGAAAAAGAAGACCCAAACTGTTGATAGCAGTAGGGGGTAATTTTTATTTTCCTCTCTATACTCCTTATATTTTCAGTTATTAACAATGTGTATTAATATCTAACATAATTAGGAAAAAATCCATTAAAAACTTCTTTGGCTAGATTTCCAAAAAGCTACCTCTTCTTACAGAGATCTTTTTTGTGATTCTGATACTAATTATTCCAGATGACTACATGTCTTTATATTCATGAAATAACAAAGAGATTTTATTTTTAACATTCAGCTGTACATTCCTGACTTATATTATTAATATTTTGATGGGACTGGCCCTCTAGAATCTCCTTTCTGAAGCCTTAGGTAGATCTTTTTGTGGAGGCTCAGATGATATAAATTGATTGCCATGAATCTGAAAATCCCTCTTCATAGCATGATTCATTCTACCTCTGATTAAATTAAAAATAATCCATATTCCCAGACATGGCTTTCTGAAAACTTTTCTAGTTCACCTTTAATTTTGTTATTGTTTTATTAACTCTGTTCATTCTGTCACAAGTGACATCTCTAAATACCACATACATTAGAAAATTTTATGTCTTGAAAGCATAGCTATAAGACTAATGCCAGGTAGGGTCAGAGAAAGTCGTCAGGCTGTCAGCTACTTTAGCTATCTTTAGTATTCATATTATTGGCCTGCTCAAGGCAAAGTTATAAAGTAATCAAATTGGTTATTAGCGGTCCTCTGCTTTTTCACTCAATAATGTCATTGTGCTTCCAGAATCTCAGGACTCCTTAATCAAATCACTACCCCTCAGTTTTATTCTTTGAGCAGTGTCTCAAAAACTGTATCTTACTTCCTTCCACTCCTGCCAAAAATTATCTGCTCTATAATCTCTAGGGAACCCTGTCCCCTGCATTGCCTGCTAACATCATAATCTGGTCTTTTAAAATTTATAGCAGAGGGCGCCTGGGTGGCTCAGTTGGTTGGGCGACTGCCTTCGGCTCAGGTCATGATCCTGGAGTCCCGGGATCGAGTCCCACATCGGGCTCCCAGCTCAGCGGGGAGCCTGCTTCTCCCTCTGACCCTCTCCCATCTCGTGCTGTTTCTCTCTCTCTCTCAAATAAATAAATAAATAAAATCTTTAAAAAAAAATTTATAGCAGACAATTTGATCATCAGCAAACAGATAATGACCATCTACATTGTATGCCTTTACACATGCCTTTTTTTTTTTAAGATTTTATTTATTTATTTGACAGAGAAAGACACAGCAAGAGAAGGAACACAAGCAGGGGGAGTGGGAGAGGGAGAAGCAGGCTTCCTGCTGAGCACAGAGCCTGATGCAGGGCTCAATCCCAGGACCCTGGGATCATGACCTGAGCCGAAGGCAGACACTTAACGACTGAGCCACCCAGGAGCCCCTACACATGCCTTTTCTTAATCAGGAAAGTATCACCGCTCCATTGTCTATGTAAACACAGATTGACAGAGCGGCTAAAAGGGAGCTTAAAATGAAAAAGCTAGGAGGAAGAGGTCACATGACCTGGCCATTAGCCAGTGGCAGAGCTGTGGCTAACACCCTTGGTTAACTGTGCTTTTCCCCTCCTCCATTCCATTTATAAAAGCAGGATTTGGTAGAAAGCGATGGGAATATTGGCTTCTATGAGGGAAGGACTGACATGCTAGAAGAAGCAAGGGTTCTTCTGCCCTGTTCATAGAACTGACTGGAACGGATCAGGCTTTTTTCTAATTCACTTTCCTTTTAGACACATAACAGCTTGGAAACTATCTTGTTAGCTGATTCTTACAAGATACTTTGTAAGACAGAAACAGAGACAGAGAGAGCAAGAGACAGAGATAAGAGATGGGAGAGACAAAGATGCAACCACCATACATTTTCCTGAGCCCAATCTGTCCATGTGGATACCCTCAGCATTCTAAATCTCATTAGAATACTAAAAGCAGATCCCATGAACTTCAGAGCCTTTCCATTCTGGTCTCTATTCCAAGCCAGATGGCCCTTTCATTTTTCAGAGTGCTAACTGAGATAACTAATAAGGAAAAAATAAATACTGGCTCTGCTGGAGGAGCAGAGGTTCCCCAGTTCACCTTTAATAAAATGTGTTCACATCTGTTAAACAGCATTGTGACATTCCTACAGGCTGATTTCTTAAGGTGTAAGTGATTCTTGAATATTTCATACAACATTTCTTCAAAGACTCCTATAACCTCAGAACACTCATCACCAACTTTCAATAACACCAAAAGGAAGCAAAAGCGAAGGTAGCATAGAGAAAGATGCAGACATTTTCTGATGTTTGTCCCACTTCCTACCATCTCCCTGTCTTTAAAATGTCCCATGTCTTTCAGTCATCATAGTTCTCTCGCTCTGAGGACACCCTTCTGATTGGCCTGTGGAAGCTGAGAACTTCACAACCTGGTCCTTGTCGACCTTTATAGATTCACTTCCTGCTGCAGTCACTACCCATGATGAGCTTCTCCCATGTCAGACTGTCCAGCACCTCCTTGGCTTTTATGTTGGAGCCTTTGCACACACCGTGCCTCTTTCTTTACTCGATAGCATTTATCACCAACCCCTAACCTCCTCCACTGCTCCCATTAGCTCCATATCACCTCTCCATATCCATAGAAGGACATGAAATCTGTTGTAATTAGCTCCTAATGATCTTACCTTATGGTATTTACACCTTTGCCAGTCTCCCTCCACACTGAATTGGGACTGGTCAGGGCTGACCATGTACAACTTCTAAGACTCATCATTAAAGCCACTTGGGGCTTCTGTTCTGTTCTCTTAGATTGTTTGTCCTGAGGAATAATAGATACCATGTAGTGAGGACACTCAAGAGGCCTAGAGGGAGAAGACTCAAAGCCTCCCGCTCACAGCCAGGACTAGTTTGGCAGCCATGTGAGTTACCTGGAAAGCCAATCCTCCAGCCGTAGTCAAGTCTTCAGATGATTGCAGCCCTAGTCAACATCTAACTAAATCTCAAAGTAAATCTTGAGCTAACTCTGCCCAGCCAAGCCACTCCTGAATTCCTGGTCCAGAAACTGTGAAAGACAATACACATTTACTGTTCTTGTAAGCACTAAGTTTTGGAATCATTTGTTATGCAGCAATAGATAACTAATACAACATCTGTCTTGTACCTATGATGTTTGCCTCAGTGTGGGCTGAATGGCTCCTTACTGCAATTCTGTGGCCTCAAGTGCTTTCAAACCTCATATTAGCCATATTAAATTTTAGTCTCAGCTTATTTGGTTTTCTTGTCTATCTTGCTCACTTGCTACAAGATGTTTGAAGAATTATCAAATGATCTCTCATCCCTGGAGGCTGCACACCACAGTAGCATTTAATTGTCACAGATAACATATATCCTGGACTGGTAAGAATTCATGAATAACCTCAACCTCGCCATCAGTGATAAAGGGAGAGAGAGGAAGTACCACCTAGTTCTCCTTGACCTGAACTTTTGTAAACATTAGGCATTTGATTGGTTTACAACCATGATTTGCGTAGATATTTCCTCTGCAATATGCAGTGGTAGGAAAACCTCAGGAAGATATTTCCAGGTGCAGATTACAGATCAAACACACGCGTTTATCTTTTTCCCACTATAATGACTGTAAGACAGAAATGGAGAGCAGATAGTGGATGGGAGATGGTGCCTCTCTTTTGGAAGATGCAGAATGGTTGAGGATTAATGACTTAGTAGCACTGCTACAGCTATGAACCTGGAGGACTGTTTTAAAATTTGTATGGAGAGTAGTTAGGTCCCTGGCTCTGCTCCAAACCCCACATAACAAGGTCTAACCCAGAAGGGCAAGAGACTAATTCTACAAAGAAACGAAACAACAGAGAATGCAAGGAGAGCAAATAGGGTGCTGAGCTGTGAATGCTAGCTCTTGAAATTAGGTAGGTGGGCTTATATCTCCTCAGTTAAGGGCATAACAAAAATGTTTCATCCCTACCTTACCACTACTTGAGGAAGCCCAGAATCAATCCTCCCTCTTCCACCACAGACACAGAACTTCCAATAGGCAGTTTAGTGCCTCAGTCTTTAACATAAATGGAAAACCAATAATCAAAGATATTGGTGGATGTCTCAAATATGAGAGCTAGAGAATGAAGAAAAATACAACCTAAGATCACAAAGGAAATGAAAGCAAAAAGAGAGAAAATCTAGGAAGCAGAATAAAACATCTAAAATAAGACTTTATCATTAATGTTTCCAGAAAGGTAAGAGAAGGGATTGTATCCATGCAACCAGAATAGGAAACAAAAATACCAAAGTAAAGAAAACAATCAGAGTACAAAAAGAGTTCATGGAAATGAAAAAATATACACAATAGCAAAATTTCAAATAATCAACACAAGAGGTAGAAGAAGAACTTGAAGAAATCTCCTAAAACATTATATAAAAATACAAAGTCAGAAAATAAGAGAAAACTGGAAAGAAAATTAGAGGGTCTATGCATGAGGTCTAATATCCACTATATTAGTCCAGCAAAAGAAAACAGAGGACAGAGGGACAAAAAGATAGGCAAGTGCTTTAAAAATTTCCAAGATGAATCATCATAGAGGACTAAGGAAAGAAAAATGAGGATTCTCAAGTGATACTGATACTATATCTAAGCTAAATGAAGGGAACTAGCATCAACTGGGTAACCACTGAATATGTTAGGTGTTTACAAAGATAAGTTAACTTTGTTTTCTTAACTACTCCATTGGACAGGCACTATTTTCCTCAATGTACATATGAGTAGATTGAGGTTCAGCAAGTTCAAGCAATTTCATAATTGCTAATAAATGATGAAGCCTGAATTAAAACGCATGCCTCTATACCATTGCATTCAAACTTCTAATACTCTTCCAAAATTGTTTTTCTCAAAAAAGTGTCGCTTTAAAAAAAAAAAAAGTGTTATTCCCTTGTGGTTTTGCAAACCTGATGCTGCTGGAGAAAACTTCAAAAAAGCATGGCAGGAAAATAATAGTGAGCAAAACAGACCTGCCTTGAGTTTTTTTTTTTTTTTTTTAATTATTAATGTGCACTTTATAGGCCTTGCACCCTTATAAAATAAACTGGTAGATAACTGTTTATCCCCCTTTCCTAGATTCATCTAAAAAGGATCTGTGGGCTCCTGGAAGAACTGCTACAAGCAGAGATTTGAAGGTAAATCCAAAAATGAGGAATGTAAAAGAATATTCAGTGGTGGGGAACCTGTGCTTACTACCTCACCTATTTTGCATTTTTTTTTTTTCTGGTCTGCTTTAGGGCTTATGTTCATTTTCACTGAGCAGGTCTCATTGTTTACTAGTTCTAATGAGGTATGGACATATCAGCCATCAAATGGGGACATTTGAGACTGTGACCACACAACTTGTTCCCAAAGTCTCCATGGGGCACTGAGGCTAAGAGTAAGCCATTACACCAATAGCATCTTGGGGATTTCTCCTTCTCCTTTCTTGGATCCAGTGAAAAAATTAGTAAACATGTTTGGAATTGTTCTTGATTACAAAGCACATCAGCAGAAGAAAGGAAATGAAAAAGAGAGAATTAGTCCTGTGATTTGTTGGCAAAGTTTGGTTCAGACAAGATAATGACCATAACATAATTCTGAATTTGCCATATTCTCTATTGCTTATAACCGGGTGTGATATTTATGAGTTAAGATTGTTGGATAAATGCAAATACATCTTTTAAAAAAAGATTTTATTTATTTATAAGAGAAAAAGAGAACATGTACGAGTGAGGGGGGGCAGAGGGCGAAGGAGAAGCAGACTCCCCGCTGAGCAGGGAGCCTGAGGACACCGACATGGGGCTCGATCCCAGGACCCGGGGATCAGGACTTGAGCCGAAGGCAGACTCTTAACTGACTGATACACCCAGGTGCCCCTAAGTACATGTTTGTATACTTTTTGAAAGGAACTGTTAGAACTAGCCAAATAACATATGTGTAGAATTCTTCAGAACAATCTCATTAATCCAAATTAAAGAGAAAATATGAATTAATGTATCTTTTTATCCCATATAATAATAATATCAGTAAATAATAGCACCTGTGTGGTACTTAGTATAAGTCAGGCCTTCGTTTAAATACTTTGTATATAGGAACTCACTGAACCCACACAGCAACCTGTGTGGTTTATTATTGCCACCATTTTAACAGAAGAGCACAGAGAAGTTAAATGATTTATTCAGTATCACACATCTAGGAAGTGGAAGGCGAGGGGTATGAAATTCTAGAAATCTGACTTGAATGACAAGGCTTAGCTACTAAGGTGCACTGCCTTTTGTAGACAAATATAGTTTTTTGCTTTTAAACCATACATCAAATTATATAATATACAGGAAATGCCCAGTGCATAGTATGCTCTGAATAAACACTAGTCCCCTGACTTAATCTCAAATGCATCCATTGTTACTTATGTTAATTTAGAAAACTGTTTGGAACCATTAAAAAATACAGGAATTGGGCGCCTGGGTGGCTCAGTTGGTTAAGCGACTGCCTTTGGCTCAGGTCATGATCCTGGAGTCCCTGGATCGAGTCCTGCATTGGGCTCCCTGCTCGGCAGGGAGTCTGCTTCTCCCTCTGACCCTCCCCCCTCTCATGTGCTCTCTCTCATTCTCTCTCTCTCAAATAAATAAATAAAATCTTTAAAAAAAAAATACAGGAATTGATAAGAATTTTTCTAACAGAAAACTACAGAAAAGTAGAAAGAAGAAAAGTTAACCTGCTCAAAAAAACTATGTTAATGTCAACTAGTCAAATATTTTTCTAGGTATAAGTTTCTATAGCTATTTAACACAAGTAGAATCATTTTGGAAACTTTCATAAAATTTTTTCTTAAAATACTTCATATATGTATGTATATATGTACATATATATGTGTCTATATATGTAGTTTGGTCTACTTTCTATATCAATAGTATTTTATGGCTACTTATTGCATCCTGCCATATTCCAGCTAGTGGATAGTTACTCATTTTTTAAGTATTGTTAAAATCAAGACAATGAATATTCAGTGTATAATGATTATTTTTTTATTTCAATTTTTAAATGTTTTCTGAGGATAGATTACCTAAATCTAAAATTATAAAATCTTTGATTGAAAAGAGAAGTTTGATTTCCAAAAGCTGTATGCCAATTTTTGCTGATCTCAGCGTGAAGCTCTTTGTTATTTGAAACAGAAACCACACCATCAGTTTAAAGTAGGATAACTAACCTCCAGTTTTTGACAGGAGGATAAATATCTGTTCTATCCATTTAAAAACAAAAAACAAAAAACCTAAATTGTGACACATAAACTCATTAGTGGAGTATTTGAGCTAAAGACACTTGCCTCCCATTGTGGTGACTTCCTACTGTGTTGGTTTAGCTTATTCAGAATGATGTCTTCCAGAATTCTTCTGTCTGTCTGGTTATGGATAAGAACTGACCACAAGAGACATTCAAGATTTGGAAGGTAGAAGTGAAACAGAAGCCATGTTCACACTTGGCAAGTCAGTGTGGCATCTGGCACTGTTACTATTCATGCACTTACTATACATCTGCTGCCTCACCTTTATTGGCCAAGTGAGGCTCAACATGGGGTCCCCCTCTCTTCCAGCAATCATTATTTTTCCTCCTTTGGCATCTCCACTCCTGCGCCAGGTGTGTGCTTAATTCCACCTGCATCATCAAATTTGGCTGCTTCAAGGCAAAGACTGACATGGGTTCCAGCTTGTCCTCAGGGTTGTCAGCACATTCTCACTGCTTCCAGTTTGTTCTTGTTCTCACCCACTTCATGTCCATATTCCCAGGGGAGTGATGGTACCAGCTAACAATGGTTTAACAAAATTCCTGAATATTTAACAATTGTTATTTGCCTGCCTTGCTCACTTTAGGTCCAGCCCCAGGGCAGAAGCCAATTGTGTAAGGTCCAATCCCTATAACACATCCCCTATTTGGGAGATAAGATACATTAATACAGACATTGATAGAAATACGGATGTAGATCTTACTGGTTCTACTTCTCTGGTTAAACCCTAATTGTTACACTGCTTAAGAAAGAGATTAAATTGAGGACTCCAGTCCTTAATAGCTGAGGTTGAGTTTCAAAAGGAAATTCAGTAAATTAAGATATCTTTAATTTGGTAAAAAGTTCTGAGGTAAAATTCACTTGAGTCCATCTCAAAGATGGCCATTATAAGAAATTTGTTAGCAAAGGCTGACAGTTATAAGCATATAACTTCAGAGAAATTTCAATTTTAATAATTCATTAGAAATATTATAATGAATGGTGTTAATAGATTCAGGATGGTGAGTGTTCTAGATTCTATAAAACTCAAGTCAGTCACTGACCCACAGAAGAGAAATCAACCATCGGATTGTTAAGAGATTTTTGTGCTGCTACAGTCTCTCTTAGCTGAGCATGCTAAATCTGCCTTTATGATTCACCTTGGACGGTAAGTATAAGGCCTACCTGGGAAGCACACAATGTCTTTATTTTTTTTAGACTCTGGAGAATTTTTTCTAAACAGACAAGCAAACTGCACTCTTGACCCCAAGCATAATTCAGTGGAGAATTACTTGTGCAACATCCAGGATGAACCACTGTTTTGTGGCTCTGTCTTTTGGCCACTCATGTCTGTCTACACCAGGTAATCACACAAAGCTTAGCAGGATGGAATTGCATGATGTAGTCATGCTCAACTGGAATGAGTTTTTGCTTTGTGAACCAGACTTAGATATTCTGGTTTAGAAAGAGCCAACCAAATTTGGGCCTCTTGACCTTGGACTGAATTCTATTCAGATCACACCTTTCTATGTAAAGTTTATTACCCTCCACTCCTTTTCCTGTGTAGTACTTAGCATGCTTAGCAGAGGACTTTGGCATAACTAAGTGGCCTTTATTCTGACAAAATATTACTGGGAATATAAATATTTCAGAAAACACTTGTATGCCATGATAGAGATACCCTAAGTTTTAGACCCAGCTAATATAATGGCTAGTCGAACTACATAGTTTTGTTTATTTGTTTCAACTAATTTAGCTTGGGCCTAGAGAGATGCTGTCTTAATTACTCCAAAACAGTTTTCTGCTGTTTGAATATTTAGTGGAAATTTCTATGAGTACTTAAAATGCTTCTCTGGTGAAATAAATGTTTATAATGGAAAAACAGTTTTGTTTTGTTTTATGTTATGCATTTATTTATTTTTGATAACCCCAAGTCAATATCTCTTGGCTTCTGTGGATACGGGTAGACTGTGCCATGTGATTTGTGACTTCAAGCATTGATACATTACCACTTTGTCTTTGGCATGAATTTAATATATAAGAATGCTGGACAGGAGCTGCACGGAAGTGTTCTAATGAGGCTGGCCAACACATACTCAGCTACTGCTGAGGAAGATGGATTGTCAAATAAGCTACCCAGTGTTCTGACAAGCTACCTTGGTGTGATAATCTAGTTTAAGATCTTGTTACATTATTCATTACTTTTCTCTGCCACTAATCTTTGCAGCATGCTTCTGTTATGTTACTGTTTGCGTTCTCAGCACTGTGGAGACTGTTGTTTTATGATAAAGATAAAACCTTTCATTAATTTGCCCATGCTTTGCGGGGAGAGCAAGAGAAAGCAATGGTAGTTTGCTGGTAGTCTGCTGTTCACAGACTGCTTCCTGCAAATGGTAATTTCCACTGGCTGTAAAAGAATTAATTGTACGTGAGTACAGATGATAGCAGGTTTTGACTAGTTCTCTGTCAAACATCCATGGGAAGGGGGACTAATTAAAAGACTTTTGAGTGCATACCTCCTTATTACAGCACCAACCTGGTTCCACCATGTTAGCATGTTTGCTTATGAGCACTTGGATACATGGGCACACACATGAGTAGTGATGCCTTGGCAAGCACCCATATTCCATTGTCTTTCAGCATCAGCCCTATTGTAAGAATAAGGAGAGTTAGCACACAGATGCAGTGAAGGAATCACAGAAAAAGAGCTGAAAATTTTCTCAAGAAGTTACTAGGATAAGTCCTAGAAATAAATTTTTTAAATAGCTCCAAATAATACTGAAAAAAAATTGTTAAAGGAATTCAAATGTTATATTAGAATTAATTTGCTTAATTGCAAAAGAAAGCAATAAAAGAGGAATAGAGAAACAAAAAATGATAGGAAACATAAAACAAAAAGTAAAAAGGCTGACATAAATCCAATTATATCAATAATAACATTAAATGTGACTAGATTAAGCAACCAAAAGACAGAGATTGTCAGAACGGATTATAAAAGAAGATCCAACTATTTGATGACTATAGGACACATACTTTATATTCAAAGATAGTAATAGGTTGAATGTAAATAAATGGAAAAAGTTACATAATGCAAATAGAAGCCATAGGAAAGCTGGAGTAGCTATAGTAATATCAGACAAAATAGACTTTAAAATAAAATAAAAATGTTGCAAGAGATAAAAAGGAGTATTTTACAAGGATAAAAGTGTCAATCCTCAGGAAGATATGACAGTTACAAACATATATGCACCTAATAACAGAACCACCAAAATACATGAAGCAAAAACTGATAGAATTGAAGTGAAAACAGGCAATTCAAAAATAATAGTTGGATACTTCAATACCTCACTCTCAATAATGAACGGAACAACTTGACAGAAAATCAACTAGGAAATAGAAGACTTGAACAGCACTAGAAGTCAACTTGACCTAAAAGACATCTTTAGAACTCACTACCCACCAACACCAGAACACACATTCTTCTCAAGTGAACATTGAACATTCTCCAGAATATGTCATATTTTACAAAACAAACCTCAATAATTTTAAAAATTTGAAAACATGCAATGTATCTTTTTCAACCATGATGAAATAAAATGAGAAATTAATAACAAAAACCCAAGTTAGAAATTGAAAATAAAATAATATACTTTAAATAACTAAGGACTCAAGAATCAGAAGGGGAATTAGAAAATACTTGGAGATGAATGATTATAAAGACACACAGTATATGGGCGCCTGGGTGGCTCAGTTGGTTGGGCGACTGCCTTCCGCTCAGGTCATGATCCTGGAGTCCCGGGATCGAGTCCCGCATCGGGCTCCCTGCTCGGCAGGGAGTCTGCTTCTCCCTCTGACCCTCCTCCCTCTCATGCTCTCTGTCTCTCATTCTCTCTCTCTCAAATAAATAAATAAAATTAAAAAAAAAAATTTAAAAAAAGACACACAGTATAACAAAACTTATGGGATGCAGCAATTGATTAGAGGGAAATTTATACCTTGAAACACCTATATTAAAGAAAAAGATCACAAGACAATAATCTAACCTTTCACCCTAATCCACTGGAAAAAGAGATCAAGATACACCTAACAAAAGCAGAAGAAAGGAAATGGTAAAGATTTGAGTGGAAAGTAATGAAATAGAGAATAACAAAATGAGAAGCCAAAACTTGATTGTTTGAGAAAGTCAACAAAATTGACAAAACTTTAGCTATTGGCCAAGAAAAAAAGAGGAGATTCAAATTCCTGAAATCAAGAATTAAAGAGGGGATATTAATACTGCCCACATAGAAATGAAAAGGATCATAAGGAAAAACCATGAACAATCAGGTGCCCACAAATTAGATAGCATAAATACAATATATAAACTTCTAGAAAGACACAAACTACAAAGTGAATCAGTAAGAAATAGAAATCTGAATAAACCTATAACAAGAGATTAAATTAGTAATCAAAAAGATACGCACAGGGAAAAATCCAGCAACAGGTAGTTTCAATCGTGTATTCCGTAAAACATAGAAGAATGTATATATTTTCATATATAATATATGTATTCTTAAAGTATAAAATATAGGGCGCCTGGATGGCTCAGATGGTTAAGCGTCTGCCTTCGGCTCAGGTCATGATCTCAGGGTCCTGGGATCAAGTCCCGCATCAGGCTTCCTGCTCCTTGGGAGCCTGGCTTCTCCCTCTGCCTCTCTCTCTCTGTCTCTGTCTCTCATGAATAAATAAATAAAATCTTTAAAAAAAAAAGTATAAAATATAAAACAATGTATAAAATAAAATATACATTATAAATAAAAAATAAAATATGAAATATATATTATATATCAAAGAATACATATATAATCTATATATCTATATAATATAATCATATAATCTATATAACCTGTATATTAAATATACATTTTTAGTTTGAGATATAATTGCCAATTATAATATATTTAAAGTGTAAATGATGATATATGTATACATGTAAATGGATTCCCACAATGAAGTTAATTAACATATCTATCACTTCACATCTTTACCTTTCCTTTGTTGTTGTTGATGTTGTTTTTGTTTTGGTGAGATCACTTAAGGTCTACTTTTTCAGCCAAATTCAACTATACAATGTAGTATTATCAACTATATAGTCACAAAGTAATCCATTATGTTCCCAGACTTTATTCATCTTATAACTGAAAGTTTGTACCTTTTACCAAATTCTCCTTATTACTCCCATCTCCCAACCCCCGGCCAGGCAACCATTCTACTCTATGATCTAGACTTTGTGTGTTTTGTTTTTTAGATTCCACATATAAGTGATACCATGCAGTATGTGTCTTTCTCTGTCTGGCTTATTTCATTTAGCATAATACCCTTTAGGTTTATCTAAGTTTTTGCAAATGGCAGGATTTGTATCTTTTTAAAAACTGAATTGTATAGATTAGATGATAGATAGATAGATAGATAGATAGATAGATAGATAGATGATAGATAGATGATAAATAGATGATAGATGATAGATATAAATAGATGATAGATGATAGATGATGATAGATGATGATAGATAGATGATAGATAGATAGATAGATAGATAGATAGATAGATAGATAGATAGATAGATGATAGATAGATATCTCACATTTTCTTTAACCATTCATCCATTGATAGGTACTTAGGTTGTTTCTATGTCTTGGCTACTGTGAGTAAAGATCTGGCAAAATTATGAATTATTTTGTCAGTTCTAGGTAAGATTCAGTTATTTTTATTTTATTTAGCAAACAATCTCACATAACTGGGCAAAGATTCAATGACAAGTTAATTCACTGTGCTTTACCCTCTGTTGAATTAAATGAAAGGTTTTTTCACATAACATTTGATTTTATGCACAATATAAATGAGAACTTCCTTTGAAAATCATCATCATGAAAGCAACATTAAATACTATAAACCTAGTGACCTGATTATAAGGCTTATTATTATGTTTTTAATAAGGTATTAAACTTTAAGATATTTATAAAAGAGCTGAAAGATTTCAAGACCTCTTTTTTTTATTAAGAGAAATCTTCAGCTTAAAACCTCATAATTTTTAAGACTTCAGAGTTCTCTACTGTGTTTTAATATAGGAGTTGTCATTGGATTGTGTATCTCTCTGAAACACTAAGAAAAATCAGAATTGTTTTACACTAGTATGCTATCTAAATAGTCAAAATAAAAGCTAGGCAATATTCTGGTAAGCTAGGAATCATATAATTATATTTTAACTACAGGATTAATGTTATTACAGGTGGGACTTTGAAACATCAGTCATTGCTTTGGGTAAGCTAATAATAATACAAAACCTGATTTCAGAAGACTACGTGGGAAAATGGGAGTGATTGGTCTGTGACATGGCCTCCATCTTTCCCTAGTTAGCAAGAGTGAGTTTATTACAGCAGCAAATTCAGCACACTGTAAATTCTCAAGGGCCAGACCTCAAATGTTAGAGAAAGTTAACTTTACTTGGATATTTGAGCCCTAATAAATATAGGAAGAAGAAAGCAGTGTGTAAAGGCCTTGGAAATTGTGGCTTCTTGAGAGGGAAAAAAGCTTTGATAAACTGGGCCCCAGGCTATCTGTAATTATAGCAGTAACCAAAGTAACGTGCAGTAACAATTACTGGGATCTTACTTTATGCCTAGCACTTGTGCTAAGAACTTTATGCACAGAAACTCAAAATAGATATATTATTCCATTCTGCAGATGGGAAAACAGATTAAGTAGCACATGTAATTTACTTAAGATCACAGAGGGCAAGGATTCTATTGCATGTATTCTGACTCCAAAGTTTAAGTGCATTAATGCTACCCTTCACACAAAAATGGGAGACTCAACTGCTCAGTGAGGCCTGGACAGGATGCAAGTGAAGTGATGCAAGTTGAGTGTAAAGTACCAGGAATGATGGTACCTGTGGAGGAGAGACAACCTATGTGTATTCCTTAGAAAGGTTTCATTTTAATTTACTTTGCTTTGTTCTTTTAAGTTTTAAAAACATTTACTAGCCAAAGACAGATTCAGCACAATTTACCCATTGAAAGCCTCCCAAAGAGAGGATCAAGTTCAAGGGCTTTGAGGAAAGTCAGACCCAGAAAACCAGTCTTTTAATTTTTTTTTCTTCTGAGAAATAAGTGGATCATTTCCAATTAACACCTGCATCAACTATGAAAAAAGAAATGGGTGATAATGCCCGCAGAGCTTGGCCCTTCTCTCTGTCTTCTGCTCACACTTTTCTATTTCCAAATGCATTTTGCAAAAAAAAATTCAAAAATCCACTTCAATTGGTGGGATGTCAGCTCTTTAAACCTAAGACAGTAAAACTTAAAAACACAGAGATGAACCTTTCATTCCCCCTTTTTACTTACCCCATCCTCTGAAGTAGCTTGTCCTTAATCAAGCCTCTGCATGGAATGGAAAGGGCCAGAGAGAGGAGCTCAGAGGATTGCTTTTTCCTTATAAGTACAAGATAATAAGTTGAAATGTTCTGTTTCCTTGAACTATGCCTTGTATTTGCTTTCCTATACAACTCTGTGCTCACTCTTCTGCCTCATTGACATTTCTCCTCATAAGGTCTATAAACCTAAGCTTTACAACCAAACACACCTGGATTTGATTCCTGACTCTCCTTTTAAAGGCTACTTGTGTGCAAGTTATTCCATTTATTAGAACTTTGGCTTCTCTAACTTTAAGATGAGGATAGTAGTACCTGTTCAAGATTGTTGTAAAAGTGAAATAAGTTAATGGTACATTGCAATTGTTCAGTAAATGTCTCTTGTTAAAATTATTGTTACTTTCCAACTTCCCAATCTTGAACACCCAACTCTACTGGTATTTTCCCACCAAATTTTAAATTATCTTTTTTTTTTTTTAGATTTTATTTATTTTTCAACAGAGAGAGAGAGCGAGAGAGGGAACACAAGCAGGGGAAGTGGGAGAGGGAGAAGCAGGCTTCCCGTTGAGCCCAATGTGGGACTTGATCCCAGGACCCTTGGATCATGACCTGAGCCGAAGGCAGACGCTTAATGACTGAGCCACCCAGGCACCCCAAACTTTAAATTATCTTGATAGAAGTTTTCCTTCCTTCTCCCATTAGTGTGTAAGTCCCATATTTGTCCTTTTTATGACACCTATTTCAATAAGTGTCTAGTTATATAATTTTTTTTCCCATTTAAGTTATAATGTAAAGGTTGAAACCCTATCTTATTCACCATTTATGCTCACTGATGTCCAGTGTAGTATCTTGCTGATAGTAATCACTCAAAAACATTTATTGGATAAACCCAACACTCTTGCAAGCATTTTACTTACAAACATTAAATTGCGCAAACAGTAATTGTACAGGATAATGAAATGATGCAAAGTGAACATATCCATGTAAACCACCACTAAGGTTAAATAACATGTGATTAGTGTATCACCAGTACCCAGGAAGCCACTTCTCAAAGCCTGCCAATCACAGCTACCACCTCTCATACTAATTAATGATCACTATCATGACATTTAACAGCCTGCAGTATTTTAGTTATGCCCGCGTTTTAACTATGTGTATCTTTCTATGTATTAATGCATATTCATAGTAAGAGTGTTTATTTTTTTTGTTTTCTGATGTTACAGATATTATTATTGCATGTCACCCTATGTAACAGAAGTTCCTTCAAAGTACTTGCCAGTAGCATTTCATCCTATGAATAGTCTACGATCTATCCATTCTAGCATTGATGGAAATATGGCTTACTTCTTATATTTGGGGGTTTTAAACACACTTCTAAATAACCCATAGGAAAAGAAGATATCCTAATGGAAATGAGATGCCATTAAGGTCATGTTTAGAGTGGAATTTATAGCCTAAGATGCATATATTAGAAAAGAGGAACACTCAAACATAAATCAATATTCTTAGCATGTATACTAAGAATTTAGAAAAAGAATAAATTTAATTCCAAGAGAGAAAAGAAAGAAAATAATGAAGATAAGCTCAGAATACAATGAAATAGAAAAAACACACAACAAAAGTCATTAACAAAGTCAAAGGTCAGTTCTTTGAAAAGACTATTAAAATTGACAAACTTTGGGGTGCCTACATGGTGCAGTTGGTTAAGCATTGGACTCTTGGTTTCAGCTCCGGTCGTGATCTCAGTGTCCTGAGATCGAGCCCCAGGTTGGGCTCCTCATTCAGCATGGAATCTGCTTGAGATTCTCTCTCCCTCTCCCTCTGCCCCTCCTGCTCATGTTCTTTCTAACTCTCAAATAAACAAATAAATCTTTAAAAAATAAATATATAGGGGTGCCAGGGTGACTCAGTTGGTTAAGGGTCTGCCTTCAGCTCAGGTCATGATCCCAGAGTCCTGGGATTGAGCCCTGCTTTGGGCTCCCTGCTTGGTGGGGAGTCTGCTTCTCCCTCTCCCTCTACTGTTCCCCCTGCTTGTGTTCTCTCATTCTCTCTGTAAATAAATAAATAAAATCTTAAAAATAAATTAATTTAAAAAATAGTAAAAGTAAAAAATAATAAAAAAATAAAAAATAAATATGTAAAAAATAAAATTTACAAGCTTTGGCAAAAATAATCAAGGAGGAATAAAAAACAAGACTCAATAACAATTCAAAACAAACAAAAAAGGCACATCACTACAGATCTTATATTTATAAACAAATAGTAATAGGATATTCTGAAGAACTTTATGTCAATAATATATGGAAGTTGAATGAAATGGACAAATTATAGAAAAACATAAAAATTGACACAATTTTCAATCTTTTTTCTAGTGTCTATGAAATAAAGAAGTCAGGAAAGGATACAAAAGTGATTAAAATTTGTCTTTGGTTTGAAGGAGCTTGCAATCTAGTAGGCTAATTGACAGACACAAATCTATAATAAGAGATAGAAAATAATAGCAAATTGGAGCCATGTAGATATTGTACTTTGAGCAGTTCTGATTTCCCAAGAAGTTTTTTTCAACCAAGTGATGATAAACATAAAATGCTAAGTAAAAATATTTCTAAAATTTGAAAGCATCCAAAAACTACCGAAATAGTAACATATTGCCATCAGAAAATTTGAAGGGGCAATGAGAACTCAGAGGTAAACAATTTAGCTTTTCCTTGAGGGCATTTACTGATCCTGAACATTTGAACGTTACTTTTGACACCTTATGCTGAGTAACAGAAAAGAAATTAATGATCAGGACTCATACACTGTGGGAAACATAAACCCACAAATATTTTGTCCCCTAAAGCACTACAGTCTTGGGACAAGATTGAATCAAATTATCATGGGCATATTTGTAGCCTGGTTCATATGGTCTAGGTAGTTCAAATCACTTCATGATTTGAATTTGATTTAAGGTGGTCTAAGACAAATAGTGCCTTCAGCTCCTTGGGAAAAGCACATACATATCCTCTGTAGAACAACACACCTTCATCCATGACCCAATATTCCTAACAATAGCTTTACAAATATAGCAAGCATCCCACTGTGAAGGCAACCATGCAAACAAAGTAAAAAGATACCTTGAGCAAGGACTAAGGCAAGGAAAACAGACCAGCAAAAACTATGTTGGTGTTATCACACACATTTTAATACATAGAAAATACCCTAAAAATAATTGCAAATAACAGAAAATTATAAAAAGTGATAGATGTTGTGTTATGATAGATTATTCAGAAGAGAAAGAAAATTCAGCTGGGAGAATGACATAGACTTTCTGAATGTGGTTGCATTTAAGTTGACCTAGGAGGATTTTTACAGTCAAAGATAAGATTGGAAATGCCTTTCAGATTGGAAAAATCTCCTGAGTAATGACATAGGGATTGAAAGCATTAGGTATCTGTTTTAAGTGAAAACTAGTCTGATTTGGTGAATTGGATATATAAGAGGGAGGGTTGGGGATATGATCAGTGATGTATTTCAAATGTTAGGCTCTGCAATGAATGAATGGATATTACTTTTATCACCACCTTTCCTACCCCTAGCCTTAACTACTTCTCCTATTTAAAACTAAATACAACTTGCCATTCAGGCAACTCTTAACTACTCTAGTCATCTGGAAGATTCTTAAGCCAATTATACAGGTGACTAGAGGAAGACCTTGGGGATAATCTTCTAGAGGCCAGAAAAAAAGAAGCAAAACTCAAATTACTGTGTAAAAAAAAAAAATAACAGAAGAGCATTGGATCATGAATCTTCTTAAAGTATGCTTACAAAACCATGGTAGGAGATGACAAAAGATACCCATGGTAAGAATTTTAAATTCTTCAGCATGCTCATGCAGTCATGCAGTGGACAAGAGAACAATTCATAATTCAACATTAGAAAAGATACCACAGCTAGGATGTAACTGCCTGGTTAGGACATTAAAATGTGCTATAATCAGGCATTCTTTTTGATATCTATGTAATTTCAATGTTAGAGATATGATAAATAACAATGATTATATATTTGTAGTCAAAGACTACGTCTTCTTAAGACAAAAGAGTGAAAACAACACTGAGAAGAGAGAAAGGCCATGTCCTTGTCAGTTCTGAAAATTTAGACAAATTTCTGGATGATAACAAGTGAATGGAAATGGATTGATGGACAAACTTGAGCAGAGAGAAATAGCCACTAGTGCCCTTTGGAAGTGGCTAAAGAAGATGAGAAATGCTCTTCTCCAAATGGAAAAATTCAAACTTGGAGAAGTGAGGTTCAGACAGTGGGAAGGAGAGGGACAAAAACCAAAATGGTCAATTTGAAAACTACTTATGGAATAAACATGTCAATCACATATTTTATTTTTCCTATCCTTTATCAAGAGTCACTGATACAGCTCCTTCAAACTCCAGAATGAAATCAAAGCAATCCTCTGTGAAGAAATAAAATAATCTTCTTGGAGGAAATGAGGGCTCCTGGTCTAAGTGTGGACAACTGGCTCTGGAGCAAATATAACTAAATTATTGTGAATTAAAATGGTGACTTATTTTTCATTATTTCCATTGAGATGCTCTACAACATGGTGACTGACTTGCCAAAGAGAACATTCCTCAAGGATAAGCCCCAATTGCAAGCACTGAACAAAGTAAAGTGTGAATGCAAAATAAAGACTTAGTCAGAAATGGACTCAAAAATTTAATTTCTATTAACTTTAATAGGAAAAAAGTGAACTCCGGCAAAATAAAACAAAACCAAGTAAAAAGAAGGAGAGAGAGGAAGGAATATGACAGATCCAACTTAGGGATCCAATGACCGACTCAAAAGACAATGGAAAGAGCTCCCATATTGAATTATGGTGTTGATCACCTGAAATGGTTACGTTCACTCCTAGGGAGTTAACTAGGACAGGAGGCAAGGGAGGAAAACTTTTACTTTTTATTTAACTCCATTAGCACAGATCAAATTAGTACTTAATGCCGGTATTACTTTTACACTGATTTTCAAAGCAAAGTTAAAAAAAAACTTATAGTTTTCTTCAGTACCAAATATAAAATTTATTTTAATGTTATTAAACTTTCTATAGTCCTCAGATTCTTCTCATTTATACTTTTGGGATTATTTTTGATATGAGTTTGATATCATTTGGGATTTTCATTGTTTCAGAAAGTGGGCTTGATTTTTTTATATCTTCCTCTAATTCTTTTGGTCTTTTGAGTTTGTTTTTTTTTTCTTTGACCTTCCTCTCACTCAATATTTCTTTGATTACATGTAGAATTGCTGATGGGAAGATATTGCCCATGACTTTTATGTTCTATCTTTCTGATTATGCACTAATTAAGAAAAGTAAGCATCACCAGAAATGCAACCTTATTCAAAACAAAGGAGCATGGATGATCAACAAAGCTGTTCATTTACAACCACGCTGGACAATCTACATTGAAGAGGAAAATTTTAAAAAGAGGGGAAGAAGGAAGGGAGGGAGGAAGGAAGGAAAGAAGGAAGATAATGGGTATGGGGGAACGTGAATGTAACTCTCCTTGTACAAAACATCTTCTAAAAAGAGAGCCTTTCTCTAGGGGATAAACTATATTTTGTGGACATTGTCTGATTAAACTTGATAGCGTTCAATAAGCTGAGAACAAAGAGCAAGTTTGGGATAGGGTAAAATTGTAATTCGCAGAATGACAGCAAGGCTTAAAACATATTTTCCTTACTCTCTGTTGTTCAACTATTACATATCATAATTAAAAAGTCTCACTTTGCAACCTTACAGATCTAGTAATGAAGGTCTCTAGGACTTTATGGAAAAGTCAGATATGAAAGTGTATTTGCATGCTTGAGGTCGCATTTTTCAGTTGGAATAAAGTTTGATCTATGTAGGTATTCAAGCCAAATCTATCTGATTCCTGTTGGCCTTTTCCCACTCATAGGAGAAGTATGACTATCCTACAATTGGGGGAAATCCAATTCAATGTACATATGACAGTGTCAAACAATATACCATTAGTTACACTTATGTGGTGTAGAAACCCTTATTAAATATCTGACTGGCATATCTCATAGCCCATGCCCTGTGTATTAGTTAACTATTGCTACATAATAAAGCACTCTCAAACCCAGTGGCTTAAAACAACACCATTTATGCAGCTCACAAGTCTGTGTGTTGGTAGTTTAGCCTGGATTTAGGGGTGTGATCCTTTTGGTCTCAGTTGGGTTCTCCCTTGAATATGTTGTTAGCCTCAGTTCTGCAGAAGAACTTTGTGTCTGAGAGTTGCCTGCTATTGGCGAAGCGATATAGAGGCAACAGTGCTGTGTGTCTCTGCTTATCCTCCATCATCATTGCTGTGGTATTTCTCATGGTGACCAGGCAGGCTTCTGAAAGAGAAAATAGCATCAAAAACTTTAAGACCAAGGCTTGAAACTGACAGTTATTCATGTTTGGAGCAGTCTACTGTCTAAAGTAAGTCACAAGCCCAGTCCAGATTCAAAAACTTCACCATCACATGGGAGGAAGACCAAAATCATATTACAAAACATTTCTGATGCCTCGAGTCAAATTATTGCAGTCATTTTTACTAACAATCCACTTTATCATCTTTATTGTTTTCTGGTGCTTCGTTTAGCATTACATGTCAAATTTAGGACAAATCACAACTTAATTTTGAAAATCAGGATCTACCCCAGAAATAATAATATGTTTTAATATTAAAAGCCTGTATTTAGAATTCAGTGTATTAACAAAGGATAATTTTTAATAACTAATTAAAATTTTTCTATACTTAGAACATTTCCTTTGTCATCCCTGATACAATGTTGAATACAATGTTTATATCCATTGACTCACTTAAATTGTAACAAAAATACAAAAAGATCAATGAGAGCATCACATAATTTGCAGGTAAGAAACTGAGTCTTAGATGTTATAAGGAACTTGTCCAGAGTCATATGGGAATTAGCAGAACAGGGACTAAAATGCTACTTATAAGGTAAAATCATCTTAACTCAAAAGCACAGAACCCTCAATGATGATGGGCTCAGTAAAAGGGTTTCTCTATACTTCCCCAGTCTCCCTGTCCCCACTCACAGTTTGCAATCTTCAAGAAGCAAGTCATGTTTTCTAGTGAATATGATGGAGACTTAACTTTGCAAAGTGCTCTATGCAACAAGGGTTCAAAGTCCACATCACCATAGAGCTGATAGTCTATGAAGACTTAAATTCCTTGGGAACCAAACAGCTGGAACATTTAGAAAAGGATAGTGTGAAACTGAAGATTTGTGCTTTGGGTTTTAGAGGACAGAGGATCCTACAGTAGTTCCAGGAAGCAAGAAAGCTCAGTTCCAAAATACTGCATCTACACTTAATACCAGTTGGAGATTAGGGAAACTAACGTGTCTCTCTTGGGGGAAGTAAAGATCTGATGAGTCAGTCCACTGGTCAGCCATACCTCAGTGTTTTTTTTATTTTTATTAGATCACAGTCTAGCTGAGTCAATGAATCAGGACCAGCAGCCTTGATTTGGAGCCAAGAGAGTTTAGGAGGATTGGAAGAATGAGAACATAGAAGGTATAAAGAAAGCATTCATTCATTCATCAACAAAAAAAGCTACTAAACTCCAGGCAGCACGCAGTCTGATGGTGGAGAAAGACTGATTAAAGTGAAATGATTATTATTATTCGGGTAAAATATAGGCAGTTCCTGAGATAAGAAAGAAAGCTTAGTTAAGAGAAGGAATTATATTCATTATTGTTATTTTTATTTACTATTCACATTAGATGCTGAGAAAATTCAGGTTTGGGAATAATTAAATCTTCCCTGAGTGGAGATGTGCAGGATGAGAAGTGGTTTCACTGATGGGGTGACATATGAGCAAGATCTTCAAGAATGAGTGGGAGTGTGCAAAATAAGCCAAGCTACCTTCTCTGAACACTGAAGATGTACTATGAGAGGTTATTATGTAGCAACTGTAGTTAGTGCTCTGCCTTGTATAACAACAGAGGCACAGCATGACAAGTAAAGGGTCACAATTACTGAGTTCTAATCATGATTACCAGGCTTGTTTCCTTAGCTTAGGGAGTTAGTTTGTAATAGCTGTAGAAATCAATGAGAGACCATGTTTTGCTCTAAGTCTTTCAGACAGAGCTGCTACTAATTGCTCCGTAACTGGTCTGACTCTGTTATCAACCTTACTTCTCAAGTGATCCTGTTCTGGTGTAATTCTCCTTTTAATGGCTATTTGCACAGAACAGCAGAAACAAAGTGGCCTTTGGAGACATCTTGTCCAGACTTTTATCATTGGAGCCCTTTCTCTAGACACAATTCCTTTTAACATTGTAAACAAATCAAAGAGGTGTACTCAAGGATCTCTGGTATGGACTGATCTGTTCAACTCCTGCTCAGACTCACAGCTTTAGTGACCCCGAAAGAAGCTCCCTGTCACCTGATCAAAGATAGTGATTGTCATCTTATCTAAAACCTTGTTTTCTACAGGGGAGGATATTGATAGCCAGTAAAGTTAAGTGATTACTTGAGGTCACACAGCAAAGACTTGTAATGCATGTCACCTTCTATTTTACCATGGTTAATCTCCCAGGTCTCCTTAGTAACAAATATCAGGGGTTGGGCACAGAAACAAGTATAACATTTTTGCCACTTAGAATAAAACTCATTTCATTCTTTCAAATCCTCACATGAAACAATTCGACAGACAATGAATCTCAAAAGCTTAACAACATGGAATTCTTGGCCCCATTCTGGAATTAATAAATTAATATTTCCTAGGTCAGAACACAAGATCAAATATTTTATAAGGCCATCCAGGTGATTCTGATGTAGCCCACCAGGCAATAGTCTCAGGATTTGCCACTGTACTTTATTGTTCTAGGGAAGTTGTGACTTATAAAACTTTGGAGCTTAGAAGTTCAAGTACAGAAGAATATGTGAGTGATATTTAACTTATGGCCGGACAGGATAACTTAGGCCATGGAAGAATCATATAGAGAGTTCCTCAATAACTGTAGTTTGGGTGAGTGGTGGGCATTCCAACCCATCTCATTGTGTAGATTTCTGCAGAAAACTAGTGCAGAAAACTAATGTGGCCTATACATGATCACATGACCACAAAATCCAATGGGGAAGGCTACAGGAGCTACATTAATACTTTCCTTCAGTTGTCTCTCTATCTGTAACTATCTGACAGTAAGAATATGCTCAAGACTTTAGCCTCCAAGATAAAGAGTTCCCCAGGCAAACAAAAACTAAAGGAATTCATGACCCCGAAACCAGCCATGCAAGAAGTATTAAAAGGAACTCTTCGAGTGGAAAGCAGAGACCATAAGTGAAATTAGAGACATAGGAAACACAAAAACAGTAAAAGTGAATTTTTCTGTAAAAAAAAATCAGTCAAGGAATTCACAAAAAAAAAAGATATAAAATAAAATAACAAGTACCTTAAATGTGGAGAGGAGAGCAGAAAACAATAGCTCAAACTTAAATGACCGTCAACTTAATATAGACTGTCATATGCAGAAGTTATATACAAACCTAATGGTAACCATATATCAAAAACCACCAATAAATATGTAAAGAATAAAGAGAAGAAATACATATAGATCACTAGTGAAAATCAGCAAAATGTGAAAGACAAGGAAGGACCAGAGTAAACCTCCAGAAACAATAGCAAAACAAGTAATAAAATGACAATAAATATGTATCTATCAATAATTACTTTGAATGTAAATGGACTAAATGCTCCAATCAAAAGACATAGGGTGACAGAATGGATAAAACGACAAGACTCAACTATATGCTGCCTACAAGAGACCCGTTTTAGACCTAAAGACACCTATGGATTGAAAGTGAGAGGACAGAGTAAGATTTATCATGCAAAAGAAACCCAGAGTAGCAATACTTACACTGAACAAAACAGACTATAAAACAAAGACCATAACAAGAGACAAAGAAGGACATTATATAATAATAAAGGGGACAATCTGACAAGAAAATATAACAATTATAAATATCTATGCACCCATCATAATAGCAACCAAGTACATTAAAATGTTCATAACAAACATAAAGAAACTGATTGATAATAATACAATAATAGTAGGGGACCTTAACACCCCACTTACAGCAATGGACAGATCATCTAAACAGAAAATAAACAAGAAAACAATGGCTCTGAATGACACACTGGAACAGATGGACTTAACAGATATATTCAGAACATTCCATCCTAAAACAGCAGAATACACCTTCTTTTCAAGTGCACAGAGAATATTCTTCAGAATATATCATATATTATCACATAAACCTCAACAAATTCAAGAAGACTGAAATCATTCCATGCATCTTTTCTGACCACAACACAATGAAACTAGAAGTCAACCATGGGGGAAAAATCTGGAAAACCACAAATATGTGGAGGTTAAACAACATGCTACTGAACAATGGAAATCAACCAGGAAATTAAAAAAAAAAAAAAAAAGAGTACATGGAAAGAAATTATATGAAAACACAATGATCTAAAACCTCTGGGATGTGGGAAAAGTGATTCTAAGAGGGAAGTTTATAGCAACCAGACTTACCTCAAAAAGCAAGAAAAATCTGAAATAACCTGACTTTCCACCTAAAGGAGCTAGAAAAAGAACAACAAACAAAACCTAAAACCAGCAGAAGGAAGGAAATAATAAAGATTAGAGCATAAATAAATAATACAAAAACCAAAAAAAAAAAAAAAAGAAAAAAGAAAAAGAAAGAAAATACAGAACATCAATGAAACCAGGGGCTGGTTCTTCAAAAACATCAATAAAATTGATAGACCTCTAGCCAGACTTATCAAGAAAGAAAAAGGACTCAAATAAATAAAATCACAAATAAGAGAGGAAAAATATCAACCAACACCAGAGAAATACAATCATAGAAGAACATTATGCCAACCAATTGGACAACCTGCAAGAAATGAATGAATTCCTAGAAACATGTAAACTGTAAACTACCAAAAGTGAAACAGGAAGAAATAGAAAATTTGAACAGTCTGATAATCAGCAAAGAAATTGAGTCCATAACAAAATCAAACAAACAAACAAATCCAAACAAACAAAAATCCAGGACCAGATGGCTTCACAAGCAAATATTTAAATAAAAGTTTATACCCATTCTTCTTAAACTATTTCAAAATATACAAAAGGAAGGAAAACTTCCAAATTGTTTCTATGAAGCCAGCATTACCGATAACAAAACCAGATAAAGATACCACTAAAAAAGAGAACTATAGGCCAATATCCCTGATGAACATAGATGCAAAAATTGTCAATAAAATACTAGCAAACTGAATTCAACAATACATTTAAAAAAATCATCCAGCACGATCCAGTGAGATTTATTTCTGTGTTGCAAGACAACAAAAAGGAATAAAGGGAATCCAAATTAGTAAGGAAGAAGTAAAACTTTCACTATTTGCAGATGACATAATTCTATATGTAGAAAACCTAAGAGACTCCACCAAAAAAATTGCTAGAACTGATAAATGAATTCAGTAAAGTCACAGGATATAAAATCAATGTACAGACATCTGTTGCATTTCTATACACCAATAATGAAGAAAGAGAAAGAGAAATTAAGAAAACAATCCCATTTATAATTGCACCCAAAATAATAAGATACCTAGGAATAAAACAGGTGAAAGACCTGTACTCTGAAAACTATAAAACACTGATGAAAGAAATTTAAGAAGAAAAAAAACAATGGAAAGAAATTCTATCTCATGGATTGGAAGAACAAATAGTGTTAAAATGTCTATACTAACCAAAGCAATCTACATATTTAATGCAATTCCTATTAAAATATGAACAAAATTTTCCACAGAACCAGAACAAGCAACCCTAAAATTTGTATGGAACCACAAAAGACCCCAAATAGCCAAAGTCACCTTGAAAAAGAAAAGCAAAGCTGGAGGCATCACAATTTCAGACTTCAAGTTATATTACAAAACTGTAGTGATCAAAACAGTATGGTACTGGCACAAAAATAAGACACATAGAGCAATAGAACAGAATAGAAAATCCAGAAATAAGCCCACTATTATATAGTCGATCTTCAACAAAGCAGGAATGAATATTCAATGGGAAAAAGACAGTCTTTTCAACAAATAGTGTTGGGAAAACTAGACAGCAACATGAAAAAGAGTGAAACTGGACCACTCTCTTACACATACACAAAAATAAATTCAGAATGGATTAAAGACCTAAATGTGAGACCTGAAACCATTAAAAATCCTAGAAGAGAGCACAGGCATTAACTTCTTGGACATCAGCCATAGCAACTTTTTTTCTAGATATGTTCTCCTGAGGCAAGGGAAATAAAAGCAAAAATAAACTATTGGGACTACATCAAAATAAGGAGCTTCTGCACAGCAAAGGAAACAATCAACAAAACTCAAAGGCAATCTACAGAATGGAAGAAGATCTTTGCAATTGATCTATCTGATAAAAGGCTAGTATCTAAGATATATAAAGAATTTATAAAACTCAACACCCAAAAAATGAATAATCCAATTAAAAAGTAGACAGAAGATATAAATAGACATTTCTCCAAAGAACAAATATAGATGGTCAACAGACACAGGAAAAGATGCTCATCATCACTTATTATCAAACTACAATAAGATATCACCTCACACCTATCAGAATGACCAAAATCAACAATGCAAGAAACAACAGAAGTTGGCAAGGATGTGGAGAAAAATGGGACCCTCATGAACTGTTGGTAGGAATGCAAACTGGTGCAGCCACTCTGGAAAACAGTATGGAGGTTCCTCAAAAAGTTGAAAATAGAACTACTTTGTGATCCAGCAATCACACTGCTGGGTATTTGCCCAAAGAATACAAAAACATTAATTCAAAGGGATACACGCACCTTTGTTTATAGCAGTATTATTTACAATAGCCAAGATATGGAAGCAGCCCAAGTGTTCATCGATAGATGAATAGATCAAGAAGTGGTATATATAGACAATGCAATAGTACTCAGCCATAAAAAGGAATGAAATCTTGCCATTTGCAACAACATGCATGGAGCTAGAGAGTATAATGCTAAACAAAATAAGTCAAAGAAAGACAAATACCATATGATTTTACTCATATGTGGAATTTAAGAAACAAAACATATATGCAAAGGGAAGAAAATAAGAGAAAATAAGAGAGAGAAAGCAAGAAACAGAGAACAAATGTTTCAATGGTTCCCAGAGGGGAGGTGGGTGGGGGGATGGGTCGAAATAGGTGATGGGGATTAAGGAGTGCAATTGTTGTAATGATCATTGGGTGTTATATGGAAGCGTTGAACTATATTGTACACCTGAAACTAGTATTACACTGTATGTTAACTAACTGCAATTAAAATAAAAAGGGGAGCACCTGGGTAGCTCAGTGGGTTAAGTGTCTGCCGTCAGCTCAGGTCATGATCTCAGAGTTCTGGGATTGAGCCCTGCGTCAGGCTCCCTGCTAAGTCGGTAGTCTGTTTCTCCCTCTCCTTCTGCCCCTTTCCCCCGACTTGTTCTATCTCTCCCTTTCTCTCTCAAATGAATTAATAAAAAAATTTTAAAAATAAATAAAAACAAATTAAAAAAATTTTAGCCTCCAATATTAAGACCACTAAATCTCTTGAAAGACCTCAATATACAAATGAATTCTACTTTAATGTTTGAGGCATACTTCTAATGTAAGTGAAATATAGATGCCTTTTTTTAATTGTATTTTATTATGTTATGTTAATCACCATTAGTTTTTGATGTAATGTTCCATGATTCATTGTTTGCGTATAAGACCCAGTGGTCCATTCAATACGTGCCCTCTAAATACCCGTCAGCAGGCTAACCCTCAATTTTTTCTCAGAGTCCATAGTCTCTCATGGTTCGTCTCCCCCTCCAATTCCCCCCCTTCATTTTTCCCTTCCTACTATCTACTTTTTTTTTAATGTAATGTATTATTTGTTTCAGAGGTACAGGTCTGTGATTCAACACTCTTACACAATTCACAGCACTCACCATAACACATACCCTCCCCAATGTCTATCACCCAGCCACCCCATCCCTTCCACCCCCCACCACTCCAGCAACCCTCAGTTTGTTGCCTGAGATTAAAAATTCCTCATATCAGTGAGGTCATATGATACATGTCTTTCTCTGATTGACTTATTTCGCTTAGCATAATACCCTCTAGTTCCATCCACGTCATTGCAAATGGCAAGGTTTTGTTTTTTGATGGCTGCATAATATTCCATTGTATATATATATACCATTTCATCTTTATCCTACTGTGTGGCACTGATCTATTCACCAGCCTGATTATATTTGATCATATTCTTTTTATTTCTTTTTCTTTTTCTTTTTTTTTCTTTCCCTTTCTTTTCCCCCAGTTTCAGGTTTCTTATGATTTGTTTAGTGTATATTTTTCTGGGGTCCTTGTTACCCTGTTAGCATTTTGTTCTCTTATTCATCTGTTCTCCTCTGGACAAAATGACAAGACGGAAAAAAATCACCTCAAAAAAAAGAACAAGAGGAAGTACCAGCTGCCAGGGACCTAATCAATATGTCCATCTGTTGATGGACATCTTGGCTCTTTCCATACTTTGGCTATTGTGGACATTGCTGCTCTACACATTGGGGTGCACATACCCCTTCAGATTCCTACATTTGTATCTTTGGGGTAAATACCCAGTAATACAATTGCTGGGTCGTAGGGTAGCTCTATTTTCAATTTTTTTTTTAAAGATTTTATTTATTTATTTGAGAGAGAGAGAAAGAGAGACAGAGAGCATGAGAGGGGGTAGGGTCAGAGGGAGAAGCAGGCTCCCCGCTGAGCGGGGACCCCAATGCGGGACTTGATCCCGGGACTCCAGGATCATGACCTGAGCCAAAGGCAGTCATTTAACCAACTGAGCCACCCAGGCGCCCCTCTATTTTCAATTTTTTGAGGAGCCTCCATACCGTTTTCCAGAGTGGCTGCAGCAGCTTGCATTCCCACCAACAGTGTAGGAGGGTTCCCCTTTCTCCGCATCCCCACCAACATCTGTCTTTTCCTGACTTGTTAATTTGAGCCATTCTGACTGGTGTGAGGTGGTATCTCATTGAGGTTTTGATTTGGATTTCCCTGATGCCGAGCGATGGTGAGCACTTTTTCATGTGTCTGTTGGCCATTTGGATGTCTTCTTTGGAAAAATGTCTGTTCATGTCTTCTGCCCATTTCTTGATTGGATTATTGTTTTTTGGGTGTTGAGTTTGATAAGTTCTTTATAGATTTTGGATACTAGCCCTTTATCTACCAGTTGAGACCTGATTTGTGACCTAGGATGTGATCTATTCTGGAGAATGTTCCATGGGCACTAGAGAAGAATGTGTATTCCATTGCTTTGAGATGGAATGTTCTAAATACATCTGTGAAGTCCATTTGGTCCAGTGTGTCATTTAAAGTCTTTATTTCCTTGCTGATCTTTTGCTTAGATGATCTGTCCATTTCAGTGAGGGAGGTGTTAAAGTCCCCTTCTATTATTATACTGTTGTCAATGTGTTTCTTTGATTTTGTTATTAATTGGCTTATATAATTGGCTGCTCCCATGTTAGGGCATAGATATTTACAATTGTTAGATCTTCTTGTTGGATAGACCCTTTAAGTAGGATATAATGTCCTTCCTCATCTCTTATTACAGTCTTTGGTTTAAAATCTAATTTGTCTGATATAAGGATTGCCACCCCAGCTTTCTTTTGGTGTCCATTAGCATGGTAAATGGTTTCCCACCCCCTCACTTTCAATCGGGGGGTGTCTTTGGGTCTAAAATGAGTCTCTTGCAGACAGCATATGGATTGCTCTTGTTTTTTAATCCAATCTGATACCCTGTGTCTTTTGATTGGGGCATTTAGCTCATTTACATTCAGGGTAACCCCTGAAAGATATGAATTTAGTGCCATTGTATTGCCTGTAAGGTGACTGTTACTGTATATTGTCTGTGTACCTTTCTGGTCTATGTTGTTTTTAGGCTCTATCTTTGCTTAGAGGACCCCTTTCAATGTTTCTTGTAGGGCTGGTTTTGTGTTTGCAAATTCCTTTAGTTTTGTTTGTCCTGGAAGCCTTTTATCTCTCCTTCAATTTTCAATGACAGCCTAGCTGGATATAGTATTCTTGGCTGCATATTTTTCTCGTTTAGTGCTCTGAATATATCATGTCAGTCCTTTCTGGCCTGCCAGGTCTCTGTGGATAGGTCTGTTGCCAATCTAATGTTTCTACCATTGTAGGTTACAGATCTCTTCTCCTGAGCTGCTTTCAGGATTTTCTCTTTGTCTCTGAGATTCATAAGTTTTACTATTCGATGTTGGGGTGTTGACTTATTTTTATTGATTTTGAGGGGGATCTCTGTGCCTCCTGGATTTTGAAGCTTGTTTATTTCCCCAAATTAGGGAAGTTCTCTTCTATAATTTGTTCCAATATACCTTCTGCCCCCCTCTCTCTTTCTTCTTCTTCTGGAATCCCAATTATTCTAATATTGTTTCATCTTATGGTATCACTTATCTCTTGAATTCTGCCCTCATGAACCAGTAGTTGTTTATCTCTCTTTTCTCAGCTTCTTTATTCTTCATCATTTGGTTTTCTATATCACTAATTCTCTTCTGCCTCATTTATCCTACAGTTAGAGCCTCCATTTTTGATTGCACCTCATTAATAACCTTTTTTATTTTGACTTGGTTAGATTTTAGTTCTTTTATTTCTCCAGAAAGGGTTTCTCCAGTATCTTCCATGCTTTTTTCAAGCCCAGCTAGTATCTCTATGATCGTCATTCTGAACTCTAGTTCAGACATCTTACTAATGTCCATATTGATTAGGTCCCTGGCAGTCGGTACTTCCTCTTGTTCTTTTTTTTGAGGTGATTTTTTTCCATCTTGTCATTTTGTCCAGAGGAGAACAGATGAATAAGAGAACAAAATGCTAACAGGGTAACAAGGACCCCAGAAAAATATACACTAAACAAATCATAAGAGACCTGAAACTGGGGGAAAAGAAAGGGAAAGAAAAAAAAAGAAAAAGAAAAAGAAATAAAAAGAATATGATCAAATATAATCAGGCTGGTGAATAGATCAGTGTCACACAGTAGATTTTGGGCATATTTTGGTCTGTTAGAAGAAACTGCCTCTGGGAGTGCCTGGGTGGCTCAGATGGTTAAGCGTCTGCCTTCAGCTCAGGTCATGATCCCAGGGTCCTGGGATCGAGCCCTGCATTGGGCTCCTGGCTCAGCGGGGAGCCTGCTTCTCCCTCTCCCTCTGCCTCTCTCCCTGCTCATGCTTTCTCTCTCTCTCTCTGTATCTCTGGGTCTTAAATGAATAAATAAAATCTTAAATAAAAAAAAAAAGAAGAAACTGCCTCCCAAAATTTTGAAGAAAGAAAAACTTATATATGTACAAAAATAAGGGTAAATATGATGAAGGGATGAAATATGACTGTAAAGATGAAAATTATAAAAGATTTTATAAAAGGAATTGATAAGGGGTGCCTGGGTGGCTCAGTCATTAAGTGTCTGCCTTCGGCTCAGGTCATGATCCCAGGGTCCTGGGATCAAGCCCTGCATCGGGCTCTCTGCTTATCAAGAAGCCTGCTTCTCCCTCTCCCACTCTCCCTGCTTGTGTTCCTGTTTTTGCTGTGTCTCTCTCTGTCAAATAAATAAATAAAATCATTAAAAAAAAAAAAGGAATTGATAAGAAGTTAGTTGAAAAAAGAAAGAAGAGAAATAAAAAAAAAAAAAAAAAAAGCAAAGGGAGAGAATGTGATCAGGCAGGAGACTAGACCAAAGCCATAATCTAGAGATTTAGGGTGTATTTTGGTCTGTTAGAAGCAACTGTATCCCAAAATTTTAAAGAGAGAACAACTTATATATATATATACCAAAAATAAGGTTAACTACTATGAAGGGATAGAATATGACTCTAAAAATGAAAAATAAAAAAGATTTGTAAAAAAGGGATTGATAAGTTGTTGGTTGAAAAAGGGAAAAAGAAAAATTAAAATAAAATAGAAAAAGAAAATTTGAAAAATTAACTTTGAAAGACTAAAAAATCATGGGGAAAAAGCCATGAATTCTATGTGCAGTATTCCCCTAGCTCTGGAGTTCTGCCGTTCTCATTGATGGGTAAACTTGGTCTTGACTGGCTGTTCTTGCTGATCTTCTGGGAGACAGGTCTGTTGCTGTGGTTCCCACATGTCTTTGCTGGAGGTGGAATTGCCCCGCCCTTGCCGGTCCGGGCTAAGTAATCTGCTTGGGTTTGCTCTCAGGAGCTTTTGTTCCCTGCAAGCCTTCCGTACAGCTTTGGAGGATGAGAGTGAAAATGGCGGCCTCCCAATCTCTGCCCCAGAGGACTGAGAACCCGGGGCCCCACTCCTCAGTGCGCCCCAGAGAAAAGCAGTTAATCACTTCTGTATTCCTCATCTCAGGCCACACTCCGTGCTCACCTGGCCTGTGAATGATCGTTTCTATCTCTGGCACATGACCCCATGTGGAGTCTCCAAACCCAGCAGATCCCTGCGGTGCACTTCCACACCACTCCTCCTGGGGGAGGAAGGGGAGTCTCCCTGGATCTGCCACTTGTTGCGTCCCTGCTGGAAGAGCAGTGGCCCAACTGTGCCACAGATCACAGTTTATGGCAACCCTGAGCTGCGAGCCCACTCCTTGGCTCTGTCTTTGTAGCCAGCTTCCCTGCTCTGATACCTGGGAGCTCTGCCATACTCAGGCACCCCCAGTCTTTCTGTGACCCCAAGAGTCCTGCGACTACATTGTCCCAGCGAGGGTTCCACCCCCTGCTTAGCCACTGGAGCATCGTCCCTCAACGGAGCCGACTTCTGAAAGTTCTGATATTGTGCTCCACTGCCCTATCACTTGCCTGTACTGGCTAATGGAGGCTCCCTCCCCCTGCCGTCTATCTTCCCGAATATCACCTCGGATTCACTTCTCCGCATGTCCTAACCTTCCAGAAAGTTGTCGCTTTTCTGTTCAGAGAATTGCTGCTATTTTTTTCTTTGCTCTCCTGTTGAGTTTGTAGGTGTTCTGAATGGTTTGATACCTATCTAGCTGAATTCCTGGGTCCAGATGATATTTAGGTCTCCTACTCCTCCGCCATCTTGCTCCTCCCTTCTACAGATGCCTTTTTTAAGAAAATAATGAGTTTTGGGCGCCTGGGTGGCTCAGTTGGTTAAGCGACTGCCTTCGGCTCAGGTCATGATCCTGGAGTCCCTGGATCGAGTCCCGCATCGGGCTCCCTGCTCGGCGGGGAGCCTGCTTCTCCCTCTGACCCTCCCCCCTCTCATGTGCTCTCTCTGTCTCAAATAAATAAATAAAATCTTTAAAAAAAAAAAAAGAAAAGAAAAGAATGAGTTTTATAGATTTTCAAAGGGATCTCAGAATCAGTTTATATTTTTACAGAGGCTGATTAGGGCTAAGGGGGGGCTTATTCATAGGTGGGTTCAGGGTCTAAGCCTTGAGTATTGAGTAAAATACCAGAAAAGTAAGTACAGTTGTTGTTTTTAAGTGAGTAAATATTTTTGAATAAATTATTAAATAGTATACAAAATAAAGTTTCCCTCAGAATTATAGATACATGAAATTTGAAATAGGTAAGAATAAATAAAAACAAAATGCGGTAAGGAGGAAATTCATTTCAAAATAGGATATAGATTACTTTGTGACATTGTAAATAAACTATTATTTTTTCAACTTATTTTTATTTTAAATCAAATGTAGACATACACTAGTTTAAAAATAAGGGTTTCAATCTTTTTTAGTTTCTCAGCAAGGGTCTCAGTGAGACCAACTTGATTCTTAAGGCACCGTGATTTTAGATGGAAAATTTTGTACAAAGAAAGAGCAAATGGCCAACATACTAGTAACAGTGATTCTGGGGGTTATCCTAAAAAATGCTCAGTCCTTTAAGCAGACAGTCTTTAACCATAACTCATACCTCTGAGCAAATGCATTTTATTCACTGAAATTCAGCATTTGATAAAATTTACAGCTCCGCCTAGATGTGCCAATTGCTGTGGTTTAAGTAGCTGTCCCTAACTCTTCTCAAGTCCATCAACTTATAAAAGAGATGTGAAGGGGCCAAGTCTGCCTCCCGATGAGGATGAGGACAGAACCAGGAAGCTGTGCCCACCACCACCACCACCCGCCCCACTCCGCCTTCCCTGCCCCCAGCTACCTCTTCTTGCCAGCCATGGCTAGAGCAGTAGGGAAAGGAAAAGCACAGGGAACACAGGAAATGTTGCTTCCTAAGATGAGGTGGTCTGGATCTGTGTACCAGCAAGTATGGTGCTTGGACATGGATCATCTTTGGAGCCAAAGAGTCCTAGGTTTGAATCTTGCTTTCTCATCTGAGATCTCATGCAAATTATTTCATCAGTCTGATGATGTGCCACCTTTGAGCCTTCATTTTGCAAAGTGAGGAAGATAAGAACACCACCTCCTTCTCAGATCTGTTGAGTTCTTTTTTTTTTTTTTTTTCGGTACTTACTACAAAACGATTAGTCTTCTCCTCAACCTTCATCATAGATCTGATGGCCAGATGCCTCTCTTTTGACAGTTAGCTTGCGTTGTGTATGAACTACTCCAAAACATTTGAAACAACAATAATTTCCTGAGGTCAGAGTTCTGTGGATTGGCAATTTAGGCTGGACTTAGCTGGATCGTGTGTTATGAATTTGGCTTTTCTTGGCTGGGCTTGCTCATGCATCTGCATTTAGCTTGTAAGTCAACTGGAGCTGTCTGGAACAATGGGCCTTTATCCATTTGGAGAGCCTGGGTTTGTTCCCAGGAAAATAGTGGAGGGACCAAGAAAGCAGAGTGGAATCTATAAGACCCAGGCTAGCAAATAAAATGTTGCTTCTGCCACATTCTTTGGGCTAAATCAAATCGTAAGCACAGGGCATAAAAGAAATTCCTTTCCTTGATGGAAGAGCTGAAAGAATTGGTGCAATATTTGTAATCTCCCACAGCAGGTGTTCTGGAGACTATTTTAATTGATGGAAGGAGCACTATACTGCATGACAATGCTTAGTTCCTAGTGATTTCACGGAGTCTTACTACCATCGTCTACAAAGCACGACATTTGTACCAAAGCTTTGTTATTTTATTTTAATTTAAACTTGCATCTCCTTGTGATTCATCTAGAGCTAAGACAAGCATGGATGCTGTGCATTTATTTATGTGGGGGTTGGGGGGCTCCTCCTTTTTTTTTTTTTTTCTTTTTGACAGGTGTCCTGGGAAATCCTTCTGGAGTAACAATCTGGCCCTTCTTCTCATTTTGCCAATCTGATCACCCTAGGGTAGGGTGATTTAACAAGAGTAATTAATCATTGTGTTTTCTGAAATTGGAAGCCAAGGCACATTAGCCTCATACCAGAGATCATGTATGCAAGTGAGGGGGTTATGAAGGAGTGTGTGTAATGAGAGAGGTGAGAGTCTTATAATTAAGGAGGAGCATAAATAATAATGAAAGTCATTAGTGCCACTCGGTTGAAAGAATGTCATAAATGTAATTGGGGCATTAAAGTGAAATCCATTATGACAAACATTAACACATACAAAGGAGGGAAAAATGTGGTTATCTTGAGTTTGACAGATAGTGTCAGCTTCCAGTGGGGCCCAGATGGCATTCAGGAAAATGTTATGAGCAGTTTTATTTTAATATTTTTGGTTATGTGATATTTGGGAATCGAATGACACAAACACATGAGGAATTTTCACATGCCTGGCCTTGAAGTGGCTGGCAGAGAAGAGAGGTCACCAAAGGCAGCAGCGGCTGGATGACTTCTGTTCTGGCCTCATGACTGTTCTCCTAGGTGCTGCGGTAAGTCGAGGCACATGATGCAGCCTGGCATTTGTCCTCTGTGAAATTCCCTGTTGAACCAGACATGCAGCTTGGATGCTTTCTTTAAAAAATAGCAAAGTGTGGGGAGAGCGACAGGGATGAGAACGAGGACATTTAAACAATTATGCAGGAAATTATATGATGCTAAAATTGAACACGGACAGACTGTTCAATGGCAGGATTCCCACTCGTGCTGAGCTTTGCAAAGGGGAGGATTCTTTTCTTTCTCTCCGAGACTGTAATTTTTGAGCATGAAATAATTCAGAATATAAAACAAAAGAAAAAAATTTAAATATGTCTGGAGATGGAGGCAAAGAGAAGCAGAAAGAAGGCAGTTAAAAAAAGAGAATTAAGCTGAAGTATGTGTGTGTGTGTGTTCAAAGGGAGGGAATGATGAACGATGGTGGTGGTGGTTTGGGGAGAGAAATGTTCTTCTTTGGGTTTCTTTTCAGGGCAAGACAGACTCAAGGGGTCAAATCCCTGTCACATAAGGGTATGAGGACTCAATTAGTCTATGTGGAAGGCTCAGCACACTGACTGGAAAATAGTAAACTCTCAGTAAAAGGCAGGTATAATAACCATCATTATAAATGTTATCGTATGTTAAGGCTGATAAAGCAATCCATATATAGGGGGATCTAGATCATTCATGTATTATGGGGAAGAGGGAGGAATAAACTGACACCTGTGGTAAGCCCATTTGATGCAGAGATTTAGATAATATGTTAGCTCATTTAATTCACATTGCAAAGCTGTTCAGCAGTTATTATTGCCTATAATCAAGGAAACAAAGGATAAGAAAGATTAATACATGTAAAACAGTCACTGGTATATAATAAAGATCCAACAAATGTTCACTCTTATGATTGCTATGCTCAAAGTCACACAGCCAACCATTGAAGAGTCAAGATTTAAACCCTTCTCTCAATTTCACTTGCACCAAGCTGCCTCTCACCCGACTCATTTGGAACAATCCTCACCCCCACAGATGAGTGTTCTGTAGGGAAAAGGCCATAGAGACAGCTGGGATATAATAGAAAGTCTTTCAATCCTGGAAGCAGAAACTTGGGTTGCATTGTCTGCTATCGTCCCTTAGATGTATACAGTAGGGCATATATAGTGCACATGTAGACATGGTGTACAGAATTCCCTTCAAAAATGGACAGCTGCCCCAGTTGCTGGGAGGACTACTAGCAGACAGTCTTGTCAGCCCTTCAGGGATTGCTTCAGTTGTCAAGAATCACCTCATACAAAGTCATGGCCCTTCCTGAGATAGTCCATGCTTGATGACTGTTGGCTGTGGGAGTATAAGAGCATAGGCATTCCACTCAGCAGAAGTAGCTCTGACAGGCCGTCACAGCTCTAGGGCTCCTCATGGGTGTGTGTGCACGAAGGTTGGCTGAGGCTGTCAGCAGGACTGCATGGCAACTGGACTTCTCTCTCCAATCCCCTGTGCTTTCCCTCCCCTCCACGGGAGTGGATCCCAATATTCTGCAGATGGAACTCTAGCTCAGAATCTGCTTCCTGGGAAACCCAAGTGGAGACAGTTTTGGATCTGTAAAAG
The DNA here is from genome assembly GCF_011800145.1 of Mirounga leonina. Classification (NCBI taxonomy): domain Eukaryota; kingdom Metazoa; phylum Chordata; class Mammalia; order Carnivora; family Phocidae; genus Mirounga; species Mirounga leonina. The sequence continues at coordinate 4,369,328 of NW_023270268.1, forward strand.
GAGATCCAATGGAGGTTAAATGAGAGATTTCTGTGAAGATCAGCCTATTCAGCCAGGAACACAGTTCTGAGAACATTAAGTAATTTCAGAAAACATTAGTGAAGCTAAAGCTGAGTGGATTGAAGAACAGATAATGTACACACATCTTAACATCAGGGTTCTGATGCTTCAGAACCATTAGGTTCTGAAAGACCCTGAATAGGGTCATGCAGGGAGTGGAATTTCAGTTAACATCTCCACCCCACCCCAAGAAGATACCATCCCTCATCCAAGTTCATCCCTGGGTGTTTGCCAGGCAAAAGACACTGTGTGAGTAACAATATCTTGCTGAACTTCCTCCACATATGTGCTCTGATGTAGAAGAACCCTGTTTAAAATGAACATCAAATTCATCAGACAAGGGATGACTGGCTGGCTCTGTCGGTTAAGTGTCTGACTCTTGATTTTGGCTTAAGTGACGATGTCAGAGTGGTGAAATCGAGCCCCAAGTGGGGCTTCTCACTCAGCAGGGAGTCAGCCTGGGATTCTCTCTCTCTCTGTCCCTCCCCCTGCTTGTATTCTCTCTCTCTAAACAAACAAACAAACAAACAAACAAACAAACAAACAAACAACATCTTAAAAAAAAAGAATTCAAAGACATCAGAGAAAAAGAAAAAAGAGTCATTGAGAAGAGATGTAGAGAATAGGCTTGTGTCTTGATTTAAGGAATGTGACTTCTGAGTCTAAATGAAAAAGAGCAGGACATGGACTAATATGAGAATGAAACTGAGAAAGAGTAGGCAAAAACTAGAGACTGGCTTCATTTTGCTTATTTGCTTACTCGTTTTCATATTTTTTTTAAGTTTTTAATTCCAGTTAGTTAATATTAGTGCAATATTCCAATGTAATATTAGTTTCAGGTATACAATATAATGATTCAACAATTCCATACACCTCCTGGGCTCATCGCAGCAAATGCATTCCTTAATCCCCAACAACTTTGTCAACCATCTCCCACCCACCTCCCCTCTGGTAACCATCAGTTTGTTCTCTATAATTAGGAGTCTATTCCTTACTTGTTTTAAATTACTTTTTTATCACTTTAAATTAAATAAGTAATATATGAATATAATGTAATAATAAAAAATATGTTAGTCCTTTAAAGTTCTAATGCTAAACATCCTGGTCACACTATGGGTTTCCTTTAGGAATAGAGATTGTTGGGCTAAAGTTCTTTTCTACTAATGGACAATTTACTTGCTTTTTGAGGTGGGGGATTTTTCAATTACTTTCTGTGTTTTCTTTTCCTTATTCTTTAAGATATTCATTTCTTTAAATTTCTAAAAATTGTTTTTTGTAGCTTACTTTAGAATTAAACAAAAGGAACCTCATATTTGTAGCAGTGTTACCTTTTTACTTCCTAAGAGTGTTTATTTGTATATTTGTTCTTATTTTCTTAGAGTTATCTGATTTTCAAAGAATAAACTATTCTGAAAAAATTTGTTCTGGTTATAATACAATTACAGTAAGTCAATATTATCCTTTTATATTATTTTAAATTTTAGTTTAGCTGTACTTGTTTTTCTTTTTCAGTTGGGTATTTAGATAATCACTATTCAATTATTCTATCTATCCATATTTATTATACATAGGGCTATGAAATACCCTCTGAAAACAGCTTTAGCTACTTCACACTGGCTTGGAAAAAAAAAGTCATTTATTTTAAATAGTTTCTATTCTGTTATTGTATTTTTAACCAGTTTATCATTTGAAAGTGTGAAATTTAAATTCCCAACATGTTTTGGAGGGCATTAGCCATGAATGTATTATTGCTTTCTAATTTCATTTCATCAGGGTTAGAAAATATGTTGTGGGTTTTTTTTGTTTGTTTGTTTGTTTGTTTTTTAATGATAGGCAATTCCTTCTTGCCTAGAACATAGTCTGTATTTGTAATGTTTCATATGTTTGTGAGAATGCATATTTTTTCTTTGAAAGGTATGAGCTCCTCTAGAGAGCTATTTGATCATATTTATTGTGTCATTTAACTCTGATATCTTTGCTATTTTTCTCTTCTTTTATATTTGTCAGTTTGTCCTTTGAATTGTCCCATTTTAGCTCTATATATTTTTGAAGCTATTACAAAATCTCTCTTTGCATTTTCAGAATTCTATCATTAGAAATGGATTCCTCTATATCCAAATAGATTTTTCTTTTCAAAAAATATTCTAATGAAATGCCATCAGCCTTGGAAAAGGTGATACTTCCAGCTGGCCTGGCAATCACAAGGTATTTATGCCATCTCTCTTTGCTCCTTGGCCTTTGCCAGACTTGGCTAATTGATCAAGGTCTTCCTTCCTGCAGAGTCCAGATGCTACCTTGGAATATACTACTGGAGTCAGTTGCTACCAACTGACTACAGTTTGCCCTTCAGTTAAAACCTATTTGCCCTCCCTGCTTAAAACATTATTAGTCAAGATAAGAAAGTTGATCAGTCTACTAGGTTTGGAGGGGAACATTGAATTAATATTCTATCTGTCAAGCTATTATTCAAGGCAATTGGCCAACACTGTTAAACTTGGGAAATCTCAAGGTAAAAAGCATCTGTGAGAATTTCTTGAAATAATTATTTGACAAAATCCAGACAACCAAGAGATGAATCAAAATAAACAGTCCTCTTTAAAGAAACTATGATAAATGGGATAAGATTGACCAATTATATTTATAGGACAGAATGTACATAATTTATACTTTGACTGTGGAAATGAAAAATGTATTGAGAAGAAACAAGTTAAAACAGCAGACCCATGATTATTGGGAGGATGTTGGAGAAGGAAAAAAGCTGTTAATTCTATCTAATCTTCTTTTAAACATATTGGTAATTAAACCCGTTGGTAAATAGACTAATGGTATTTGCTAGAAGAAAGAGTTCTTATCTATGGAATACTCTTGCCAGAATATCCTGGTTAGATTTGCTTATGATGGACAAGACTAGTATAAACGGATTTATAAACCATGATTCCTAAAGAATATCATATAAGCTATATGACTGGAATATCAAATGGAAATGTTTTATGACTAAAACATTTTCCATTGTGCAAAGCTCTGGCAAATTTCAATAAGAAGCCTTAAATATTACTCTGGCCCAAAGACCTTTTGTCCCATAAAGGAAGAAAGAAGCTGAGGAACCATGCAAGTTCTCTTGGGCTTCTCTGTGCATTGCTTGGACATCTTAATTCTTGAATATTTAAATTTTAGTAAAGCTTAATATTGGGTAAGACCACTGATTTGTGTGATTCATATTTGGCAGCCAATTCTTTATTTTTGCTGAATAACAAAAATTGGAGAGATGTACAGATGGGCAGAAGTACAAAAATGCCTATTTCTTCTTCTGTCTTAGCATAGAGTTTAGCAATACTGCTCAAAATTGAAACATGGGGCTAATGAAATGTTTTTTTTTTTTTTAATTTGTTATTTATTTGCGAGAGAGAGAATGAGAGACAGAGAGCATGAGAGGGAGGAGGGTCAGAAGCAGACTCCCTACTGAGCAGGGAGCCTGACGTGGGACTCGATCCCAGGACTCCAGGATCATGACCCGAGCCGAAGGCAGTCGCTTAACCAACTGAGCCACCCAGGCGCCCGCTAATGAAATGTTTTAATCTCAACCTTTTAATGTTTTTTATAATATTTTTATATACTTATGAGGATATTTAGAAAATTCTATCTCTTAAAGTGTGAAAAGTTTTATCTAAGATTTAACAGATCATTTTGTTTTGCTCCTATTGCTTCTCATTCTATATCCAGTAATTTATTATTATTTTTATCAAAATTAGCCTTACCATAATCCCATAAGTTCCTCTTAAAAATCATAATACCCATAAATCCCTCTAAAAAATTCTGTCTCTATCTGCCTACCTACCTGTATATTTTTTAAGGGGAACACGCACATTAGAAAGATTATTTAATCTTGAATTCTTTACAATAGGTAAAATGATAAATGGTTTATTAGTTATCTAAAAATTACTAGCCAGATTCTTAGTAGGTATCAATGTAGCATTAGATCCTTTGGGGAAAAAAATCCTTTGGAAACACTAGAAGATGAGAGGGAAGAGAATTAAAATATGGTACCCAGAATTCCTAGTTATAACATTTCATCTCCAATCTGGTGCTTCACACAAAATTTTAGATTGTTTATGCTACCTCCACTTTTTCTATATGCGTATGTGCTTACTATGTCCCAAGCACTATTTTGAGGGCCGATGAAAAGTAAGAAGATAGAGGATTTTCCCTCAAGGAGCTTATAGTCCAAAGTAAAAGTAAAAGGGTGATGCATTGTTAATGGGAACAAGCACTTTGTGAAGTGCTTTGTGGACTTGGATGGTGGTGGCAGCGACTGCCTGGGGCAGCTGAGGAAGGCTCCCATGAAGAGAAACCAGTGTACCAATGAAGAATATCTACTTCATCATATATATGGAAGTTTGAAGACTTTGGCCTCCATTATTCCAAATAACACCTTGATTGGAGAACAAATACAATTATCACACCTGACTAACACAGTCAGGAAGGAGAATGACAGTTTCCAAGGCAGCCTCATAATAAAATTGAAAGAACACTAGCCTACAAATTGAGAGATGTGGGTTCCAATCCTGACCTCTACAATTAACACGGTAAATAATGTGAATTTGTGAAGTGACATAAAACCTCTGGGTTTTTATTTTTTTCATCAGATAAGAGGTGGGGTTGAATCGTATTACCTAACACTTTTTGGATACAGGAATCTAAAGCACAGAGTGGTGTTGCCATAACTAATAAAAAATTTCTACCAGAAGAGAGAAACGACTTTAACCAAAACCTAGCTGAAGAGGCTATGGCTTGGCAATCAGCAGGTAATGAGTAGAAATGAAATGTTGAAGAAGCAGACTGCTTCTAGAGTCAAGTTAAGAGGTTTTGAATGGAAAAATACCCAGTAAAGTTGGCATTCAATTAAAATGATGTAAACAAAAATCAAAACAAGAGTGCAGCCTGTATACCTATTGTTAAAATTTCTCAGCAGATTAAAGTACTTCAGGGCAAAGGTTGGACAAAGGGTATGGCATTCATACCTAAATAGCCTGTTGGAAGCAGGAGAGAGAGAGGAGAAGGGGGAGAAGGACAAGGGAGGAGGAGAAGGAGAAGAAGAAGACGAGGATGACAAGAAGGAGGATGAGGAAGAGGAGGAAGAAGAAGGAGGAGGAGGAGAAGAGGAGAACTGTGAATATAGTTGTTAGCATGTGGAATTTACTGAAATCAAAATATAAGAAGCCTACTAAGTTTTGAAATATAGTTACTACCAAAGAAACCACCAAGAGCTTGAGACTTAAAATGACCCTTTGACTCTCAAATTTTTGCAGGCAGGAAGGCACAAGAAAGCTGCATGACCTTCCAGAAGGGTCAAAGAAGATAATAAAAACAAAAACAAAAACTAAAACAAAACCCAGAGGGCATCACCTGGAGACTTAAAGAGCAAAGACAAGGTTGCTTCTCCCCAAGAGCAGAATCAAGACTTAAAGAATTCTCTGTACCCAGAGAGTAGAAGGTCTTTAAGAATGTTTACCCAGAAGGATTTCAAAATTGTTACAAACCTGTGGCTGGTATCTCTCGTTTTTCTACTTTCCAAATGGGGATGTTTATTGTAGTTATCCTCTCCTTGTCCAAACTCTGCATATTGGGGTGGGTTGGAGGAAGGGGCAGCAAGTAACTTTAAATTCAGCTGTATGGAGCTTCTTCTGGACCTGATATAGTAATTACGACATATCACTGAGAGACCCTAGATTTGGAAATAAATATGTTGGTTAGTTGGTATTTGAGATTGTCTCCCAAGACAAAAGAGTAAGTGTTTTTTTATGTGTGGGAAACAGGTAATAAAGGGATATATGATGACCATTTGTGTGGAAAGTTATGGCCTTTATATATTTATATGACTGAAAGTAAAAAATATCAAAGACAGCTGAATTTAATAATTATTGTTCATGTCTAGGTGTTCTACTGATGGCTCAACAGTGTTTGAATGACTAATAATATGAAGAGATATATATATACTATAAAAATCAACGTATATTTATTCTATAAAATTTGCTTTTCTTGCCTTCCCTTCTGGTAAAATCAATAATTATGTTGTTATGCAAAGTTTGTTCCCTAATTTGTGTTCAAGTGACAACAGTGATATAAAAGATTAAAATATAAAGTTGATATATATTCAAAGTGCAGACAATTTGAATATGGAACAAGTGTAAACAATCAAAAACAGTATATATTTTCAGGAATGCTATTTTTCTTCTGAAGTATTCATCATTTCCTATTAAAAATAAAAAATAAAATCACAAATTTGAACAAAAATTTAATGAAATTTATTTGCATTTATATTTTGAAATTTTTGTAAATCATACTCAGTATGTTTTTAGACATAACACTATTTGCAATTCTAGCCTTAAATATCCATCTAGTTGCCAACGTAAACAATCAATATTGTCCTTCAGGCATTTTGCCAATTTTATCAAATAAAAATATAAGACACTCTATTAAATTTGAATTTCAGATAAACAGCAATAGTTTTTAGTACAAGTATGTCCCAAATACTATATAAGATGTACTTATTCTAAATAAGTTACTCACTTTTTAAATTTAAAATTCTAATGTGACTGGCTGTCCTATATTTTATCTGATAATCTTAATGTGTATATAAATTTAAGAATAACAGAATTTGCTTAATATTGCAACATGTTCCAGAGCCACTAGGTATAATTGTTGCAAATAGACAAATAGTGCAATGACACGTAAGTAGATACTTTGGGAGGGGTTAGTTGAAAACCTCAAGTAGCAACAAAGCAGACACTTGGCAATACTGGGAACATATTACTAATATTATATATATATATATATATGTATATATATATACACACATACACTAATATATATATATAAATATATATAGCATATATACACAACATTAAATTCACACCCAGAAGAAAGATTTGACATGTTAATTAATTTGTCTTCTTTCTTACCTAAGTGCTTCCACTGCTCAGATTCCACCTGCATTCTGAAGCAGCACCCATCTTCACACTTAGCAATGCAAAACATTTTCATGGTAGTTGAGCACAGTTGCCTCCTGTCTCTAGGTCCAAGGGCAGAAGTCCTGGAGTAGAGTTTTCCCCCTGACACCTGTGACCTGAAATTGTGTTAGTCATGAGAGTGGAGGTTAAGAGTTATGAGTCGTGCTCTAAACTACAAAGTCCTTCATTTCCTGTGACATCGGGGCCCATTATATTCTTCAGTGTGTGTGTGTGTGTCTGTGTGTGTGTGTGTGTCTGTGTGTGTTCTCATGAAATCCTGGGCTCTTGAAGGCACAGGACCCAGAATAGACATCCTTCATACCCAGGCATGAACATGAATAAATTAGACTTCAGATATACTTCTTTCCCAGGTATCTATGTTCCAACAATTTCCCAGTCCCCTTTGTAGACTCCCTTTAGGCCACATGTCTAGTTCTGGACAAGGACTGTGAGCAGAACTCTGTGTCGTATCTATGCCATTTCAGAACTGGTGTGACATCCTTCAACTGTCCCCAATTACAGTGACTGTGTTGAGAGAGCAGCACAACAAGACTACAGAGCCCCCACTTTTGACCAAGTGAAAGCAAGTCCCCCCCCACCCACATTAGACATGTAGCAAAAGCATAAATAAATAAATAAATAAATAAATAAATAAATAAATAAATGTTTGTTAGAGAAAACCAGAAGGATTTTAGGGATTTTTTTCCTCCCACCAAATCACAGCCTGGCATAATCTGAATAATAGCAGTTCTGTACTTAAAGAGCTTTCCACATTCTGAGATTACATACCCTTTTATGAGTTTATATATACACACTTTGTACTTTATTTATTTACATTTAAATATTTAATCAGACTATAATTTACTTTAGCATAACATTTAACATATATTTAAGATTTTATTTAAAAAAGCTGTCCAGACAAAATTTATTACATAATCAATTTCCCTAATAATTTCCAATAACACTTTTATCATCCACTGAATCAGGGGTCATAAACTGTGTTCTGCAAGCCAAATCCAGCCTCCTGACTGTTTTTTTAATATATAAATAAAGGTTTATTGAAAACAGCCATGCTTATTTGTTTACACATTGTCTATGGCTGCTTTTATGCTATAACAGAATTGAGTAGTTGTGACCCAGACCATATTGTCCAAAAAGCCTAAAATCTTTACTCTCTGGACCTTTAAAGAAAAAGTTTGTTAACCTTTGCACTAAATTCTCGCAGCTGTGTGGTGAAAGGTCTGAAATCAAAACACAATATTACATGCTTTCTTGATATCTAGTAAAAGCAGGAGAGCCTCATGTACCCTAACCACAAGATCCCTTCCCTACTGGGCTCCCTGAGTCCCCATGCCCAACAGCCCTCCTTATCGACCCTACCTTATCAAGGGTGCCAAGCAGAGTTCCTGCTTATAGCTGAGTAATGTGTTTCATGAAACAGCCATGGAATTATTCAAATATGCCAATCACATCCTCCTGCATAAACTAGGGAGTACCACACCCACTGAATACTATACAGTCTACCTCCTACAGCTTTTGGCTGTTCACTCTTTTCCTGAGTGCAACCCCCATGTGACCCTGCTTGGTGCAGTGTTTTTCCCTCCTGAAGAAATATGTGAGCATATGTAACTAATAAACTGCTTATTTGTCCAGTGCTAAGTATCCTGTGTTCAACTGCCCCACAACCCCAGGGTAGAAATTCCTTCATCACCAATGGAGTGAATAGGAGATGATTAAAACATTATCTTTAGACTTCTTAGTTTCTTCCATTGGTTTTTTGTCTCAGTGCAATGGTGATATAAAGATTTGAAATTGAAAGGATATCTTATTTTATAGTCATATGAAAATTTATTTTGTTAACATATTTCACTTATGATATTGCTGTGGTAAATATTAAACATTTTTCTTCTAGATAAAAATTTAGAATCTTCTTTTTTCAATCAAACGAATCCAGCTGAGGTAATAGCTAGAATTTCACATACATATAGACTGACTTAGAGAATACTGTCAATCAAAATCTTTTTAATTTGCCTAAAATTTTTTTAATAATTTTAATCATATAAATCTTCAGTATGTATTAAGTTTGATCTTAAGGTATTATTTTAGTTGTTGTAGTTGATTTATTTTTAATGCTATTGTCATTAAATCTTTATGTTTCTTTTTTATAATATTTGTTAATGAGTAATCACTTCTATGTAGAGAAGCTACTTAATTTTGTCTTTTCATTTGTAAATGAACTATCTTAGTGAACTGTTTTATTAATTGCATTGGGAGGATATCTATATAAAGATCATTTGCAAATAATTTTCATTTCAGTCTTCTTGTTTCCAGTACTTATACCTATTTTCTAGAGCATTAGTTTCCTATGACTACTATAACAAATTACCACAAACATGGTGACATAAAAAAAACAATTTATTCTCTCTGGAGGCCAGAGGTCTAGTATCAATGGGCTGAAATCAAGGTGTCAGCCTGGTTCACAGGCTCTAGGGGAAGAATCTGTTCCTGACTTCTTAAAGCTTCTGGTGGCTGCTTTGTGGCTCCATCACTCCAACCTGTGCCTCTTTCTTCACACATTGCCTTCTCCTCTTCTGTCTGTGTAATCTCCTTGTGCCTTTCTCTTATTAGGACGCTGCCATTAGGTTTAGAACTCACTCAGACAATCCAGAATGATCTCTTCATTTTAAGATTCTTAATCACGTCTGCAAACCTGCTTTTCCAAATAAGGTAGCATCTACAGGTTTTACATTTACAGAATGTATAGGACATGGATTTTTTTTTTCCTTTGTAGGAGAGACAGTTTAGCCTACCATATCCAGTTTGTTCATTTTATTGAAAAAGATGAAATCCAGAATAACGTTAAATAGTAATAGGGTTAGTAGTTGTACTTAGTGAGAGAGTTGGTCTGCACATAGTTTGCTATTAAAAGAAGAAAAAAACATACTTTATTCTTTATGCTTTCTTTTTAGTCATTTTTATACATTTTCCATAAGGCATTTATTTGTCTTTAATTAAATTTTTGCATCATATTTTATTCTTTTATAATTTATCTGTCTAGGCATTTATGCACTTGTTTCACATATGAAATTCACGTGGCTATAATCGTATGTTTTAGTGTGTCTCTAATTTTTTTTTTACAAAACCACAAAAAAGAATCATATACACATTAATGTTTAATATACTTTTATCTGTTCATATTTTGTGTCTGTGTGTTTATTTTCACATGTCAATTTATATTGTTATATCTCATGATTAACAGCTCTGTACATAGTTACACACTGCTAAAGTGTTAAAAATGAAATTGTCTTACTTTTCACTCTTAAATAATGCTACAAAAGCATCTATGTATGCTTTTATCTATGGAGCTAGCTTCTAGTTACCTACATATTTAAATACTTGATAAAAGTGTAAAATTAAGAAGAAGTACAGCACGGCGGAGGGCGGGCCGGTCCACGGGGCTGCAGGTGGTGTTCTCCTGCAGGCACCCGAGTGGGGCTGGAGGCGGGGCCGGGGCGAGGCGAGGCGCGGGGCCACCCTGCTCGGTGCTGCTAGGCGCTGCTCAGCGCTCTGAGCCCACAGGAGGAAGTAACAGGAGAGCAATCTGACATCAGGTACGAACTGCAAGCCGGAGTCCCTGAAGCTGAAGCGAAATTGTCTGTGCCTGTTGGCTCCAGAAGTACCTATGGATTATGGCAGGAAAAGTGAAATGGGTCACTGATATCGAGAAGTCAGTGCTGATAAATAACTTTGAAAAGAGAGGATGGATCCAAGTGACAGCAAATGAAGACTGGAACTTTTACTGGATGAGTGTGCAAACCTTCCGAAACGTTTTTAGGGTCGAGACGGGCTATTGGCTCTCAGACAATCAAAAATAGTCAACCATTTTCCGAACCACTATGAGCTGACCCCGAAGGACCTGATGGTGAAGAATATTAAAAGATACAGGAAGGGGCTGGAGAAGGAAGGGAGTCCTCCAGCGGAAAAAGACGAAAATGGGAAATACCTCTATCTGGACTTTGTTCCGGTCACCTACATGCTGCCCGGCGACTACAACCTGTTCGTGGAGGAGTTCAGGAAAATCTCCCCCAGCACCAGGATCATGAAACCTTGTGGCAAAGCCCGGGGGAAGGGCATCTTTCTGATCAACAAGCTCTCGCAGATCAAAACGTGGTCCTGGGACAGCAAGACTTCTTCGTTTGTGACTCAATCTACTAAGGAAGCCTATGTGATCTCTCTCTACATTAACAACCTGCTGGTCATTGGCGGGAGGAAGTTTGACCTGCACTTGTATGTTCTGGTCTCTACGTACCACCCGCTGCACTTTTACATGTATAAGCTCGGATTTTGCCGCTTCTGCACAGTGAAGTACACCCCGAGCACCAGTGAGCTGGACAACATGCTCGTTCACCTTACCAACGTCGCCATTCAGAAACATGGGGAAGACTACAACCACACCCACTGGGGCAAGTGGACCGTGAGCAACCTGCGGCTCCACCTGGAGAGCACCTGAGGCAAGGAGGTGACCGGCAAACTGTTCGATGAGATCCACTGTATCATCGTGCAGTCACTGAGGCCGTGGCGCCCGTGATGAATAACGACAAACACTGCTTCCAGTGCCATGGGTACGAAATCATCATCGACGACAAGCTGAAGCCCTGGCTGATTGAGGTGAATGAGCCCCCGTCTCTCACCTCCAGCACCGCCAACGACCGAATCCTTAAGTATAACCTGATCAACGACACCCTCAATATTGCGGTCCCTAACGGCGAGATTCCAGACTGTAAATGGAACAAGTCACCCCCGAAGGAACTCCTCAGCAATTGCAAAATTCTCTATGATTAAGAGCTGGTGCAGGGTGATGGGGCTGACCGAGAGCTGAGAAGTCGACAGGGCCAGTCACTGGGGCCCAAAGGGGGCCGATCGCGAGACTCGGGGAGAACCGTCCTCACAACCTGGAAGTGAGCACCAGTAGGCGCAAAAGACTGCAACCCGGACCCTGTCAGATACTCACTGCACCTGGGCCCATTTTGAAATTTCCGTTTTTTAGAGCTTTTTTCCCCCTTTCCTAAGCCCTGTAAATAAATAAAGGCGTTTCTTTGGAAGGTGAAAAAAAAAAAAAAAGTGTAAAATTAAAAGTGGAAATCAAGAAAAGGAAATATATTATAAATTTCTTAGCCTCTACATAAAGGGATGTGATATCACTTGTAGATAGACTATGATAAATTAAAAATGTGTACTATACACACTAAAGCAAGCACTTAAATTTTTAAAAAAGAGTTTTCGGCAATACGTCCATAAAAGATAAAATTATATCATGAAATATTCAATTAATACAGAAATTAATAGGCAGAAGATGTAGAGAAGAGAGAGACAAGATAAACAGAAAAAAAATAGGAAGATGACAGACTTAAACACAACCATGTCAATAGCCACACTGAATGTAAATGGTCTAAGTACTCCATCCAATAGCTAGAGATTTTAAGATTGAGTGAAAAAGCAAGAAGTAATTATATGGATTATAAGAAACACATGTATTTTAAATATAAAGACACAAATAGGTTAAAAATGAAAGAAAAAAAGGTATACCATCTATCACTAGATTTAGAAACCTGAAATGGCTATATTAAGTTCATACCAAATAGATTTGAACTTAAAACACAAAAAAAGAAGACAACAAGGGAAAAATAATGTTACTTCATAATAATGAAGGAATCAATTCATCAAGAGGATGTAAAAATTCCAAACACATCTGTGCCTAAAAACAGCTTTATAATACATGAATTTAAAACTGATGGAACTGTATAAGAAATAAATCCACAATTACAGTATTTCAATTCTCCACTCTTAATAATTGATAGAACAAGTGGACAGAAAAATCAGTAAGGATATGGAAAACCTGAACAACAGTACCAAGGCACTCGACCTTCTTGGCATTTATAAAACACTGCCTCCAACAATGGCAAAATACACATTCATTCCAAGCGCACATGGAAGATTGACTGAGACAGACAATATTCTGGGTCATAAAACATGTCCTAATAAATATGAAAAGGTTTCCTTTCCTTATATTCTAGGACAGCGCTGACCAAACCCTACTAGTGCCTTTACACTTAGGGATATAGAGATAGGATAGGGAAAATAAGGTAATAAAGACAAAAATAAAAATGGGTTGGGGGAGGAAAGAAATTTGGGGGGAGATCTGAGAGGGACCAAGTAATGAGTAGTTGTTCAGGAACAATAGAAGTGGGTTTGAGGGGAAAAGATTTTAAGTAGTGTTGCTATGGATTATATATTTTGTCAATAAAAATAAATGAATAAGGAATTTGAATTATTTTGACATCATTTCATTATTACTGGACTAGATCACATACTTCACTGAAGTTGTACATCTAAGACTTACAAATACCAGAAGATACAAAATTAATATGTAATTGAGGCTTCATGCAGCATATTGCTTACCTCTGATTCTTGGTATCATTTTTTGTATGTTTCTTTAAAATTAATGAAACTTTTCATGTGCTTGGTAATTTTTCTCTCTTCACTATTTCTTCTCTATGTTTATCCAAAATGAAAAGGTTTTTCAGAAGTTCCCCCAACAAGCTTCCCCTTATGTCTTATTGTTTATAAAGGGGAATATGACCACCACCCTCTTGGCTGCAAGACAGATTTAGAAAATGCCTGACAGAAGGTAAAAAAGATTATTATGATTGACTTCAATAAGTTTGTCTTATCATCTGGAGCCTGACCACCCTGAACAAAATCAGATTTCTTGTTTGTTTAATCCAGGAGTTTGTATAGAAACATTAATGGTATTAAGTATTTAAATAAAATATTTTTAAAATGTATAGCATAATGTCTGGATTTGGGGTTCATATATTTAAATAAGTGTATTTGGGGTACTTGGGTGGCTCAGTCGTTAAGCGTCTGCCTTCGGCTCAGGTCGTGATCCCAGGGTCCTGGGATCAAGCCCCGCATCGGGCTCCCTGCTGGGCAGGAAGCCTGCTTCTCCCTCTGCCACTCCCCCTGCTTGTGTTCCCTCTCTCGCTGTGTCTCTCTCTTCAAATAAATAAATAAAATCTAAAAATAAATAAATAAATAAGTGTATTTATTCATAGTCATGGAGCTACATATAGTATTAATTAAAATATATTTCTGTTTTGGGCTACATAGTAGACTTAAGTCTTCAAAAGTTAAACATGAACATATTCTATGATCTGACAAATCAACTCTGAGGTATATATCCTTGAGAAACTCCTGCACAGTTAGTACACTGAGATAGGTACCAATATATTCAAAGTTTCATTGCCTAAAGTATTTGAAAACCAGAAACAATGCAAATGTTTGTCAGGGAAAAATGGTTAATCCTGCAAAGGAATATTATATAAGAGTGTGAATAAAGGAACTACTGCTAAATATAAAATATAGCCAAACTTAGAAAAATAATATTGAATTCAAAAGAGCATGTTCAAGAAAGTACAGACAGTATATGGGTATTTTTAAATTTTCTTCATAAAAATCCAAAAGAATAGGAAATATGAACAACATATTGATTTGAAATATGCACATATATGGTGTTAAGCCATTTTAAAAGGGACATGATAAAACAAAACCAAGGTAGTAATGATATTTAGCAGTGAAGCTATGGGATAGAACTTGGAGGAGCTCATGGACGGGTTTCCACAATACTGAAAATATTCTAGATAACATTCTAGATAATGTCCAGTTCATGGATTTAGAGATGTTTAATTATCTTGCTTTAAAATTTCATCCTTATTTCAAGGTTCTTTAGTATATATCAATTAGTTTTTTTTTTAATTAAAATATAATGAAAAATATTTTTTCGAGAAGTCAACTGTTTGCCCTTTGATAAAAATCATACTTCATTATTTTCTTACTGACAGATAATTGTCCCTGAGCTCCATGTGAAAAAGCAAACAAGAACTTATACATAACCAAGGAGGGAAAGAAAAAGAACCCCATAAAAAAAGATAATTTAATTTTGCCAGTGCCATAGTGGGCCTGATTCAGTGGAATAGCAGCTAATGTCATGGGAAACATTAAACAATCATCACACAAAAACATCGTGGAGCCGCTAAGGCCAACAAGGAGGGATATGCAAAGTGATGTGCCATAGAAAATTTGAAGGCGTCCATTTTTCCAATGCAACCTTTTCAGTTAGGAAACTGAACAAGATCCTCTTATTTGCCCATGTATAGCCTGGGAAAAAAGCCACAGTTTCAGAGCCCTCAGTTTAAATATGGAGAGCAACCTTTTCCTGGTACGTAGAAATTCTTGAAATATATTCCGCAGTATATCTGAGGGAGCAAACTTCCAGAGCAATCAATTTCTAGAGACTGGGGACCTGAAATGAACACTGAACAACCTGCAAGGCAATGACAATGAGAGCAAGAATAATCAATGATGAATATTATTCTAGTGCCACCTCACGACCAACTCCAGAGCCTGATGGGTCCAGGCCACACCACAGAAGCTGTGCACCCTGCAACCGGCATATCACACATAGCAGCGGCAACATGCTTTCAATAGGCTGCTTAAAAAAACCTCTGTGCTTCCTACCATTGTCCACGAGCCTCGGGTCATGTTCTGTTTCATTTTTAATTCATGGTCTTTTAGAATGTGACCTTATTAGAGAGCTGCCTGTGTGGCCACATTAATCTCTACCAAATTTTATTTATCAGTGGAATAATTGAGGTTTTTTTTTCCTGTGGGTTAATCCAAACTTCTTTACCAATATTTCTTTAAGAGACTCGGGCCATGGAGATTGTACCCCCTATATTTCTGAAATTTTTACAGGTCTGTCTCTTTGAAGTCTAGAGGATACTTCTGACCCTGCCCCATACACTGTATCCCAAGGTTGCGTAACGTGCTTTGGGTCTCTTCATTCCCTTCTAGTGCATAGATCTGGGCCTAAAATAGGCTTTTTCTACTACCTAAGGGATGAAGTTGGGAGCGAGGCACATCAAGAATTTATCAGGTGCACTGCTTTTAGGCAAATGAGACTTGAGAGCAGTTGAAAAGGTGTTTGAGGACCCTCACAGCTGCTGTATCTTCCCCTTGTGTCAGTTTTATGATCAACGCCCGGGGAACCAGCCTCCATCTGCCTGAGTAGTCCTCCCCTCTGTGAACCCACTGTGCTACCCTCTCTCTTTATTTTCACCTAAATGTTCTCTAGCCTGGTTCAAAAACCACTTGGCAGTTGTATTATCTTTCTGACTCATAGCACTATTTTCCCCTCTCCTAATAGACCTGTAGATTCTGGACAAGTTACACACTTTCATTGCTTTTTTTTTTTTTTTTCCCCTTGTCATGACTTTTTTCTGGCATAACTAAGTGCCACATGGGACATCATATTTACTTACGCAGTGTTCTTGTTTATTACTAATGTTCATCCACTTTTGTCCTCATTGACATTGGTGCCAATATCTTCCATCCACTCAGAACCTCTTGTTCCGAGCTGCGTTTTATTTAACAACTTCTCCATTTAGGATCGGAACTTCTTGTGTTCTCTAATGAGAAAGACAGGTTGTTCTGAAACATTTTTTTCTTTCCTGTGACAGGCCAGAAATTTTTCAGATAGGTGAAACATCCCCAAGTAAAATTTTAAAATATTTAGATTTCCCTCTTTACTTTCTACTCAAGCACATTAGAATGCAAGAAGTTTGAATGACACTGCTAGAGAAATAACATTGAATTTAATGTATTTTTAAAGTAACTGGCAAAACTTGATATTTAAGTATTATTAGTAGCAAATTGAGATACACTTCACAACTTTTCTCAATATTCCACTATATTGCACTGAAGTTAATAACCACAAAAAGAAAAGCACAAAAAGAAACATTCTTAAACATTTTACCTTAACCAGCGAGACCAGCTTAGATTTTACCCACCCTGTAGTGGTGAATATATCCAGCAGGAAGATGTGCAAAACACATCCAAAAGCCTGAGAAAGAATTCCCCTGTTTATAGCGAGAAGATTTAAGTGTCTACTGTCATCAAAGCCTGAGAGCTGATGAAATAAGATGCTTTTTTTCTATTCTTGATGAACTCTATTCCATAAACTCTATCCAAACTAGATTGGTTGAAGCAAGTATGCTTGTGTTTGAGAGAGGACGATCGAGCCTTCAGACCTTATAAGGAAGATGAGGCATGTGATAAGTGTAGAAACCCAAGTAGAGACAGTCACAGGTAATGTACTTCAGGCTACTTAACACCATTTTCAGCTTCCTTTCCCAGTCTTCTTCCACTACCGAGGATGACAAGAGAGCCATGGGAATGTGTAGGCTCCCTTGCATCTAGACATGCTAATGAGACACAGCTTTTGACAATGGGACACAAGCAAGAGACCTGGATATGATATCTTTTCCCCATGCTCAGAAGCAAAGTTTGGTGAATAGTATTTTCTTTGTCTTCCAATTTCCCTCTTTCTTTCCTATGCCATGAAGAGTCTTACCACATAATTAGTCTTCTTACTACGTTTTTTTCTTTCAAGTTTATTTTACTAGAATGACCTTTATAAATTCTAATTCCTCTTGCTGTCTTCCAGAGGACTGTATTAAAAAAAAAAAAAAAAAAAGCTCATAGAACTCAGGGGAATATTCAGTTCTGCTTCCTGGATGGCTGAATAAACTCCTAACAGACCAAATCTCCCTGAGCTGGTAATAATAAACTCTGGGGAATAAAAGAAAGCAAATTTTGGAAGGGAACTGATCTTTAAATTAAAGGACTAGTATGGTTGAGTTAAATATTTTTTATGGCTTGCAGACTGAAGGCAATCAAAAGTCAGCACTGTATAATGACTACAACTATGATTTGAAAATACCCATAGGCACAATAATCTGAAGGACCACTGGAATGTTAAAGGGAGATTTCTGGAAAGGACAGATCAGAGAAGGAGGCCCAAATTCTGTCTATAAACTCTTCTAAAATCTCTAGCTAATCCCTGAGCCGTGCTTGCACTAAGTAAGGATCCTACAAGAAGTCCAATAAAAAAAAAAAAAAATCTGAGATTTCAGCTGCTAACTTAACTATTGAGTGTGCAATTGGAGCCTAATCAAGTTAATTATCTGCTAAAGCAAAATTATCTACACTCCTTTTTGGGCCATGATACAACATAGTATCTACACCGTGTAACATTCACGTGATACATGATACAATCCAAAATTGTTTGATATACTAATATGCAGAGCAATGTTACTCATTTTCAAGAGGAAAAAAAAAATCAATGAAGGCTGACCTCCAAATAGTCCTGATTTTGGAATTAGTAAATAACATTAAAGGAGTGATCATAGCCAAGCTAAATGAGCTAAGGGAAAATATACTTCTAGTGAATAGATAGGAAACCTCAGCAAAGAAATAAAAACTGTAAAAGAATAAAATGGAAACTCTAAAACTAAAAATTATAGTATCTGATTTTTTTTTAATTACTGGATAAAATTTGCTCTTAATTAGGCCAAAAAGAAGATATTTTGTTTCTGGGTGGGTTTAAGGCTATGTAAGGAATAAGTTTGAACACTACCTTAACAGACAAAATAAGCTACACAAACATCAAAGAAACTTATCAAAAATGTTAATGTATATTTTTATGTATCTATATGTGTGTGTTAATTATACATAATATATGACTTACAATATTTCATATTTATATAATATATATTATGTGTCATACTATGTTATATTTAAAACATTCATTGTGTGAATACATATATGTATATATACACACAAGTATTTATACACACATATATAATTTATAACACACAGTATATATAACATATAATATGATACGTAGTGTATATTATATGTTATATCATACGTATGTCATGTGATATATCAATATATACACACACATACCAATGCATATTTTAAGAAGCAGACTAGCACAACTAAAAAGAAAAATCTTGAAGCTAGATACAAGGCTATACAACTATCAAAAAACATGCTGGAGTTTTTATATATAATATATGTGCTATAATATTATATATGCTGTTATATATGTGTGTTTATGTGTAAATATATAATAGATTTATATAAATGTTTGTCTTTGACCTGTTTGGCACAGGCCAACCAAGCAAATATTGCTTGCCAAGGGTAAATTATCAAAAAAGTGATGTGGGGGCGCCTGGGTGACTCAGTTGGCTAAGCGACTGCCTTCGGCTCAGGTCATGATCCTGGAGTCCCTGGATCCAATCCCGCATCGGGCTCCCTGCTCGTCAGGGAGTCTGCTTCTCCCTCTGACCCTCCCCGCTCTCATGTGCTCTCTCTCTCAAATAAATAAATAAAATCTTTAAAAAAAAAAACAAAAACAAAAAAACAAAAAAGTGATGTGTTTTATAATGTAAATCCAGGTTATAGTGTCATAGCTCTTTTTGGGAAAGTGATTTATGAGCTTCTCTCCTTGCTAATAAAAACCAAAAAAAGAAAAAAGATATGCAGTTAATTTTACCATGGCATGCTAGGTATATGCTGAAGCCTCTTCTCTCCGGCCTGAAGCCATAAAAAGGACAAAATTGCATAGGGAAATTACAAAGGGGTGTCATTAGTGCATTAGCAATTGTGGAAAAGGAACTGTAGATGGAAGGAGGGATTAAATTGAGGATGTCATCGAAAACCTTTACTGCAAAAGTAAGAAGCTTTGAAGGGGTTTCATTCCCAAAGGTGGTAGCTTTTTAGAAATAACAAAGCTCTGTGGCAATTGCAGAGATAACAGCTCACAGAACCACAGTTGGTGTCCCTGGTTTGATACTTGCATATCCATTCATCCATTCATGCACCTCTTGTTTTGATCAGGATGTATAAGGAAAGAAATAAAAAGTACGTGGCTGTAGCAGTAGGTAATTTTTTTTAATGCATGGAAGAATAAAATGTACAACTATATATCAATAATCATGAAAATGTGGGAAAAAGTGAAATTTTTCTTGAAAAATATAAAGTTAACATTTTAGTACAAGAAAAACTAGAAAACCAGAATATGCCAGAAATCATACTTGAAATTGATGTGTATTCTTAAGTTCTACTTTTTACCAAGCCATCAAACTCAGACTTTAATACAGATAATTCTTTTTATTCATACTTTTCTGGAAGACAGAAAATCATGGAAAGTCAGTTAGTACATTAACTATATGATTCTAATTATTCCTCTGATATCTGTAATAGATAAGGAAAACTTAAGAAGGAAAAACTATAGACCTACCTAATTTAGGAACGTAATAGAGTGTTGGAAAATGAACAAAATAGAAATTTTAGAATAAAATATAATATATATAGTTGTTGAAATAATAATGTTAAAAATCAATAGATGGTTAAAGAAGAACACTAAACACACTGTAAAGGAAAAATGGCAAAGTTAGATATGAGGAAATCATACAGAAATCTGTGCAGAGAGATAAGGAAATTTTGTAGAGAGAAAAGCTACAGCTCGTATTAAATATGAGTCCCAGAAAAATAGAGAATAAAAAAGAGGCAATAATAAATCTGGGAAATTTTCCAGAACTAAAAAAGGAAGACTCTTCAGATTAAATGTGTGTGTGTATATGAACATATATATGAATATATTATATATATGAAATATATACCAATTATATATATGTATATATATTATATATATATGAAGTCACTAGTAAGATAAATGAAAACAAACTATAAAACAAACCCTGAGATTATATTTCATAAAGGATATCAGTTTAATTTTTTTTTAAGATTTTATTTATTTATTTGAGATAGAGAGAGAGAGCAGGAGCAGGGGAGCAGAGGGAGAGGGAGAAGCAGGCTCCCCCCTGAGCAGGGAGCCCGACGCGGAGCTCGATCCTAGGACCCCAGGATCATGAGGGATCATGACATGGGCCGAAGGCAAACGCTTAAGTCTGAGCCACCCAGGGGCCCAAGTTTTATGTTTTTAAATGACTACAATATAGAAAATACACATGTATAATACAGAAAATTTGAATATATATTAGCACTTCTAGCTAAAACTTCTAATGTCTATATTAATGGCAGACAAAATAGAATTTAAGGTAAAATCATTAATAGATATAAAAAGCACAGTTCTCTCAGAAACAGATAAATCAAGCCACCAGAATTGAAAGGACAATAGAAGGTTTTTTTAAAAAAATACAAAACAGGGCGCCTGGGTGGCTCAGTTGCTTAAGCGACTGCCTTCAGCTCAGGTCATGATCCTGGAGTCCCTGGATCGAGTCCCGCATCCGGCTCTCTGCTCCGCAGGGAGTCTGCTTCGTCCTCTGACCCTATCCCCTCTCATGTGTTCTCTGTCTCTCTCATTCTCGCTCTCTCAAATAAATAAATAAAATCTTTAAAAAAAATAAAAAACAGATTAATTTTACAAATCCAAACTAATAGATTTATATAGAACCCTGTACTAAATAGAGAGCATGCATTGTTTCAAGAACACATAGGCTATTAACAAAAATTGTTCATATCCCAGATCTATAATAAGAGTTCAACAAATTCAAAATCACTGACTAAAATGAAATAAAATTAAAGCCCAATAATAAAAAGTGAGCACTCCCTAAAAAATTGTACCTTTATAAACTAAAATTAAAGAGAAAAAAATCTTTTATACAGTCTGAGTGATGAAAATGACTTATAATGGGAATTACAATATACAGTCAAATGAAAGAAGGTACTAATGGTAAACCTTTTCTTATGCAGCTAAAATGTACTTAGATAAAAATATATATTAAGTGTGTATAATAGGAAATAAGAAATATTACAATTTAATGACCTAAGTTTATTCCTTAAGAGGCTATAAAATAATAATAATTGAACAAACCCCCAAGTAATGGAAAGAAAAATACACATGAAGGACTTAATGAAATAGAATTTGTAGATTTTTTTAAAAGCTGGTTTTTTGGAAGTACTACAAAAATTCTGGCAATATTAACAACAATTAGGTAAGAGATGGTACAATTAAACAACTTTAGAAATTAATGAGGCCATAACAAAATAATATGGATAAATACCAAGGGACACTAAAAAAAAAAAAAAAAAAAAAACTGAAAAATGAAATAGATGGATCATATTCACACTTGGGAAGACAAAACAAAGATACCAGTTCTCCACCAACCAATCTATAAAATCGATGCAATAAAACTACTAGGAAAATGTTTTATAAAATTTTCTAGGCTATTTCTAGAATTCAAATGAAAGGCACAGAGTAAAGTTAAAATATATATCCAGAATAATTATTAAAAAGAAGAATTCTCAGGGTGCCTGAGTGACTCAGTTGTTTGAGCAACGGACCATTGGTTTCTGCTCAGGTCATGATTTCGTGGTCGTGGGATTAGGCTCCCTGCTTAGTACGTAGTCTGCTCCAGATTCTCACTCTCCTTCTGCCCCTCCCCTCACTTGCTCCCGCTCTCTCTCCCTATCTCTCTCTCACTCTCTCTCTAAAATAAATAAAATCTTTTTTTAAAAAAAAGAATTCTTAAAAAAAAGGGATAAATATTTAAGGTAATGGATGTGTTAATTAACTAGATGGTGGGAATCCTTTTTCAATGTAACATATATCAAATTACTATGATGTACACTTTAAATATCTTACAATTTTATTTGTCAATTATACCTCAGTAAAGCTGAAAAAAAAGAGAAGAGTAGGGTCTTGCATGGAAGATATCAAGCCTTAATATAACATAGTAATTAGAACGGTGTGATATTGGTTAAATGTACACTTAGTGGTATCACCTCATTTTAGAAATTCAGAAATGAAAAGTAAATGAGACTATAAGGTAGAAATGACTTATTCAAGTCTCATGGTGATTTAGTGGCTGATGTAAAACCAAAATTCTTGTCTCCCAAATCCCGGTCCCCGCCTCTGATTACTACAGTAAATATTACTCTCTCACATGTTAAACTAGCACAGACTTTATAAATCAGGGAATCTAGGTTGTGCTGTAGTAACAAACAATCCCCAAAACTCAATGGCTCAAAATATGATATTTTTTTCTTGCTTGGTTTATATGTCTGATTAGGGGTCAGTGTGGAAGTCTGCTCCACACAGTCACTCAGCGACCCAGGCTGATGGAGTCTACATCATCATGTAGCTAGAATGTCTGAGCATTTGACCTCCTCTGAAGCTATATGGGGGTCAAGGAGGACATGGAGAATTTCGGAGGCCTTTCATTGCCTCAGCCCAGAGGTGGTATGTATCTGTTCCATCACGTATCACGGTGAGATCATGTCACAGGGCCCTGCCTCCCAGCAAAAGGGCTGGGGAATGATGTGTCCTTCATGTCTAGGAAGGAAAGAACCAGATGTTGTGAACTGTGGATTATAATGATGTGTAGTAACATGAAAGTAACTTTGAATTATTAAGCTGATGAGACCTACCTGATTATTTTCTCTCCCACTAAGGCTTCCAGTTTTTAAGTGTATTTTTGTATATCTGTGTCTCCCCCCCCCATCCTAAGAGTGGAAGGATAAATATATGATAATGTGAGTCAAATTAGTGATTTTTGGCTGTGTGGAGTCCGAATGATTAAAATGATAAGCAAAGGAAGAGGATCAAAATAATGGTTTGGAGGTTTGCCCATGCTTCCTACGGATTTGCTTTATTTCTGGAGCGAAAGAAGGCAGATCTGCAGTCCACCAAATTATAGCTTCTTGGCCTGTAAAGGTTCACACAGCTTCCTCAAATATTTACCCTTTTTATAGAGAAAAAAAGTGATATCTGTGTTAAAAGTCTGAAGCCAAAAGATAATTAGTAAGCTTACAGAATTTTTATTTAATTCTCTTTCCCTAACAAATATTTTTGCCTTAATTTAATACAATTTAATTAAAAATATGCGCAGAAAAATGTTTTATATGTTTTTAATGTTATATTTACTTGTAAATCTATATAATTTATACCAGGAAGGAAATATCCTTAATAAAGATCAATTATCAAAACAAAAGATATTTTGAAACCGGTATATCATCTTTAAATCTAGTGTTATGCCAAAATGTAAAGTATAGGTACTTTTGATGAGCAATTCGAATGTTCAAGATTTGCCCAAAAAGGATAATCCTCCAATTTGGAAACCCTGCCCACGAATAGTTTTCACTTATGTATAACACACACATAATTTGTATTTAATAGGCTACTATACTCTCATTAATATGTTGAAATAGTCAATGTCATGGAAAGAACTCCCATGACTTATTCTAAAGTAAAGAGCAGGGAGCAGATTATGAAGTAACATGCATTTTGCAATCCATTTATGTAAAACACTGCTTTATATTTGTGGATATATATGCACAGAGATTGGCTAAACACCAAAGTGATAGCCGTTTAGGTGGTGGTATTTTGAGATATTTTTATTTTCTTCCTTTTAAATTTTGACCCTCAACCTCTTTTTTTTTTTTTTTTTTACAATAAGACTCTAGATTTTGCAAATGTACATTTATTTTTAAGAAAAGAGAGAGAGAAATTTTCTTCAAAGAGTAGCTTTGGAGAACAGGCTGTACATTCATGCAGAATTACAAATCTCCATAATGTTTTCTTCAGATGCCAGGTATTGGCCTACAATCCGGTTTCCAGTAAGATCTTGGTACTCTTTTGAAATATGAACATGGTGGATATATTTTCCCTTTTATACACACACACACACACAGAGACACAAACACACTATTTTAAGTTATGAAGCACAGTTTTAAAGTGCGAATGTCCTGTGTTTCATTAGAGATGGATTGTAGCTGCTTTATTGTGGTGGCAAATTCAGAGACCTTTTAATATTATCTCACTGTCGAGAAGCTAACTATATTATTCCAAGTTCTGAATAACTTGGTAACCTTTGTCTTCCTTTGAGTGAAAAGGAGAACGGTGTTCATTATGGAGGAAAATGCTGTATCTCAGGAACAGGAATGTGAGAATAGAGGCGGGATGACACACTGAGCTTTGGCAAACGTTAGGTTATGCTTGGTATCACTCCCCGCATTTCAGCAGGCTAACATTTACCTCTGTTCTCCTCATATATACTCCCATTGCTTCTGCTTCATTTCTGGGCTCAGTTTTTAAAAATCAAAATCATTTTGTGTAGGAGATTGAGAGTACTGCATGCTGACGCAGGTCCTGGAGGGGAGTGCCAACACTGGCCATGTCAACGGGGCCTGCTAGCCGTCCTGCCTGCACACACCTGCTCTGCAGTCAGAAAGAACTCCTGTGTCCTGAGCTCTGCTGTGTGCTGCATATGCCTCAGCTCCGCCAAAGCCATGTGCCCCTCGGGGCAGAGAGTGCAGAGAAGCAAGACACACGGTGCTCTGGGGGCCGGGGGGACAAAACCCCCCAATACTAAGGATGTGTCCATACGCGGGCATTTCTATTCCAAGAGATGTGGAAAAGAAAGAACACAGTTTAGGCAACAGACTTTCCAGTCTTTTGGTGCTCAGATTTTTCAGTGACAGGTTTTCTAAACATCTCTCGACTTCTTCTTGTCCCTCTGATTTAGATGCATTGCCGTGAAAATACTACACACATTCATTTTTGAGGAAATTTCTTGGTTTGCCTTCTCAGCGAAGCATCACAGTGTGCGTGTTCGGGACAGCGTTCATTTGTGGCCTGCCGGTGAGAACACCGAGGGTTCACGGAGATAATTTTCTTATACTGCGTGCCGCAGACTGCAGGGGAAACGTGGCTGCCAGTCAAGGGTTCTGTGCCATCAGAACATTTGGTTTCTAGTCTCCCAAATCCTCTTTGTTTTCGATCGTGACATTTCTTCAGGCTCAGATGCATACGGGATGTAACATTCTTTGTTGATGTTCTGAAATGTGTTTTAGAGTTATTTTGGCTTCGCACAAAATAAAAATGGGGAGCTAAACTTTTCTGGTGGAAAGGCAGATCTTCCCCCCCCTCCCCACTTCTCATTACCCTGCCTTTCCACACCACGCATATTTGTATGGCTTTAAACCCAAGACTGGTCTTTAATAGACCCTAGACGGTTTTGTTGAAAACAGGGCAAATGAGAAGTCTCTCCAGGGGATTTCTGGGCCTTTACTGTGGTGGGGAGAATGCCCTAAAGGGGCGTTCCTCCCAGCCTAATTGTTGAGGAATGATGGAAGTTCAACAGCATGGAAATTCCACTTCTTGCTTCAGCTGAAAAGGTGCTTATGAAGGTAGCTGGGCTATTTTAGCTATTTGCCTTCTTTTGAAAATCCAATTTGGAAGCTTCGTTAAAGGGCACTAATTTAGTGTCTTAGGGGAATATGTGTTTAAAGGAGCTTGTCGACAATCTTCGATGTTTGCCAGTGTGTAGGTGAGCTCAACTCCCCAAGCTGGGGTTACCTGGTTATATGTATGCTTTTTCATTTCAATCTGATACCAAATAAATTCAAAAGCATCCAGATGAAGGCAGAAACAGCACAGCCTTCTTTTCCCCCACTACCACTACTTCTTACCCCTGAAGTTGGGCTGCTTTCAGTGCATAAACACTTCGGCAACTGGCATTGTGGATCTGTCACCCGGGGCCCCAATCAGGTGCACAGCAGTTTTCGTGAGTTTAGTAGTAAATACATGACAGGCCAAGGACTGGAAGGAATGGCAACTGTTTCAAATTGTTTAAGGAAACACAGCGTCCGAAAGTCTAGAAGAATCACCTATTGCTCACTGCCTGCCCCATATTCCCAGAAGTATATTTTAGTCCCACATTGGGACACACAAAATTTAAAAGTGGAGAGCCAATGCTAATTATCTACATGGACTTGAATAAATTTGAACTTTCTCCAGTTCCTAATTTTTGACAAAATATTATGAGAACAGGTAGAAAAATTTTTTAAAGATTTATTTATGTATTTTTAGAGAGAGTGAGTGCAAGTGGGGGAAGGGGCAGAGAGCGAAAGCAAGAGTGAGAGGGAGAGAGAGAGAGAGAGAGCCTCAAGCAGACTCCATGCTGATTGCAGAGCCCACACTAGGCCCCATCTTGCAATTCTGAGATCATGAGCTGAGCAGAAATCAAGAGTCCAGCGCTTAACTGGCTAAGCCACCCAGGCACCCTTGGTAGAAAATTTTAACTGAAGCAAGTTAATGTTATTCTTCTTGGGGTGCTTTCTTTCTTTCTTCCTTTCTTTTAAAGATTTATTTTAGTTATTTGAGAGAGAGAGAGCTTGCAAGTGCATGCATGAGTGGGGGGTGGGGCACAGGCAGAGGGAGAGGGAGAGAATCCTCAAGCAGACTCCCCACTGAGAAGGGAGCCTGACATGGGGCTCCATCCCAGGACCCTGAGATCATGACCTGAGCTGATATCAAGAGTCAGATGCTCAACAAACTGAGCCGCCCAACTGCTGGGGTGCTTTCTTTTTAAAATAAAGGCTAAAATCCATGAAAAATCACAATAAATTTCATCATTGTTGTTCATACACTGAAGTTCTTGAAATATTCTATCTTGTTCTTTTACATAATCAATTCTAATAGTACTGATTGAGTACTCCCCCTTCCCCCAACTCAATTTCTATATCCAATCTATAGGTTGGAGTGGGATGCAGTGCCTTTTTTTTTTTTTTTTTTTTTTGGTCAACTCTCAGAGTTGTTCTAGGAATACTGTGTATTAAAAGCAAGCTGTTAAGGTTTCTTGTTAGTAGATTAGCCATCCATCCATTCAAGACATGCTTAGGTGTAGCCCTGCCCAGAAGGAAAATCAAGGACATTGACCCTCTTCCCATGGAGTCCCAACTGTGTGAATTTATGACACAGCACAACTTGGCACAACAATTTCCCTCAAAAGAAAAGCAGGTTTTTTAAGAACATGCCTTAAGATGAAAGAAAGGAAAGAGAATAAGAAAAACCTTTTTATTAATTTTCCCTTGAATTCCATATGACTGGCAGGAGGGGGTTGGGGAATGCCTGTCAAAATGCTTTTGGAGGGCACTGAGTAGAAATCCTCAGAAAATAGATCAACATAAGGGTTTTAAATTCTTTGGGCTTCATTTGTTGAAACCTTATACAGCAGATTCATTCTTATCCCAGCAAGAACTGATCCCCAAGGGAGACAATTTCTAATATTTGGAAAATAGTTATCTGTTCATGAAGGACCAGGACAACATTATCTTATTTTTATAGCATTTTCTAGAACTACACATATCATCCGTGTGATATTTTTAATCAATATCTTAGTATATGTGAACACGGATACAGCTGTTGAAATTACACTCCTATGAAAAGTAGAAGGCATATCCCTTAATAAATCTGTTTATAATGTCTGTCATTAGGAATGGATGCCAATAAATGAAACTAAAAGGACATGGAAATTTTCATGGCATGGTTTATGCTAGTTATTTATTTGTTGTCTATTCATGGGGTTACTAATTGCAGCTGGTGAAAGTTGATTTTCTCCTCTTCAATTTATTGTGGGGCGTTTATTGCACCAGATCCATAGTTATTCAGCGTCTACGTTTTAGAAACTGAAATGCTGGATACTGTCAAAATGAGCTTTGGCAATTCCATGCAGGCATGTACAACTATAATTTTGCTTCACATTAATAACACCCTAGCAAAGAAGCCCAGAATCAAATGCCTTGCTCTCAGCTGGAGGCAGAAAGCCAGAGTGATACATCTTGGCTGGTGACCTATAATGTTGGAAAAGTAGGCTCTACATTCACTCAGGAAGGGTGGGCGGTATTCCGGAAATGTATCCCCATTCCTCCATGATTCCTTTTTTTTTTTTCCCCCTTTTGGTAGTGAGTGCCCCGAGACAATGAAAAAAAAAAATGAATTACAGATAATAAAAATAGCACATCTCCAGAACAAACGGGAAATACAGCGCTTTAATTTCTTCGGATGTCAACTCTGTTCCCGGCCCCGCGCCCTACCCTGCCCGGCTTTCCGCGGCACCGCTGTGATTCTAAATCGGCGCTCGGGTGGGCAGCGGTCTGGGCAGTCGCCCACGGGGAGTGCACTTGGCGCTGCACGCCCGGACTTTTGGTCTTGCTCGAAGCCGAGAATCTCTGAGAGCTCGGAGGCTACGGATTCATTTGGGTGGAGTGAGGTGTTATTATTGTGGGATATTCTCTGCAGAGTTGGCCGGGAGAGTGAGCAGCGGAGGAAGGGAGTGAGCTGGGCTTGGGCAAGTGTCCGCAGGAGTCGGAGGTGCCCCCGGGAGAGGTACGCCGGAGGGCTCGGGCACGGAGGCGGGGAGCGGGGAGGCGATTAATGACGCTCACGCGGCCGCGCGTGGCTCCGGCGCTTTGTCTCCAGCCTCGGGGCTGGCGGAGAACTGCCGCGGGGAATGGATGGCACTGCGCGCCGGGCGCACCCGGCAGGTGCCCGCGCTCCTTCTCTGCCAACTCTGGCCGCGCCCAGTGGCAGAGGCTTTGGCCCCCGCAGGCGCCTTGCCCCAGCCGGCTCCCGGGTGTGGCGGTCCGGGGGGCTGGAGGCTGCGGCCGGGGCGGGGACGGATGCGGCCGGGGCTGCGGGGAGGAGCCGGGCGCGTGGGAGGGCAGGGACTGGCGGAGGGGCAGGCGGCGGAGGAGGGGAGGCAGGGGCGCGGGACAGAGGGACGGATGGAGGCTGGCTGGCTCGGGGTGGGACGACAGAGTGACAGAGCAACGGACAGGTGGAAGCAGTTAGACAGCTTGAGTCAGGGAGCGCAGAACGCTGAGGAGAGGCAGAAGGAGAGAGAGAGGGAAAGAAAGAGAGAGAGGGAGAGAGACAGAGGGAAAGGGCGCGAGAGGGAGAGGAGAGAAAGAGGGAGAGAGCGAGCGAGCAGCACTCGCGCGCATCCTCCCCTCCAGACGCCCTCCGCTGTCCGAAGGAAGAGGCCAGGGCACCGAGTGGGAGCTGGAGAGCGATCCCGGCACAGAAGACCGGAACAGGGACCTTGAATTGCTAGTGGGACCGAGACACGCCGAGGGACCGACAGACCGACACACGCACCGACTGCCAGCCGGCGCGAGTGGCAGCTCCGAGAGCAGAGCGCAGGAGAGCGAGAATCCAGCGCTGAGCCGCCCGGCTGAGGGACAGTCAGGCAGACAGACGTGCAGAGGGACAGACTGGCAGACAGGAGGCGGGGGCTCCTTCACTTCCCGGAGCCAGCCGGGCAGAGGAGGCGGCGGCGGCGCCCCCTGAGCTCGTCCGGAGCAGCGACAAGCAGCGGGGGCAGCGGGGTCGTCAGCCAAAGCCACCACGGTCGCCGCAGCCGCGCGTGGATCCCAGCCGCCGACGCTGCAGAAAGCTCGTTTTACTAGCAGTTAAATAAATCGACCAAAAAAAAAAAAAAAAAAAAAAAGCCAAGCTAAACCAAACAAATCCAGCCAATTCAATCATTGAGAAACAATATTAATAAAAATCAAAAACTAAATCAAATCAATCAAGGCACCAAGACGCTGGGGGGATACCCACTGTTCGGTCAAGGTAATAATCAAGGTCTTCCGACGTGAACATTGCACGTCTTTTGTGATTTTTTTTTTCTCCTCCTTTCTGCCGTATATCTGTGTTTCTCGTCTGTATTTCTCCTTCATGTTTGTAGAAAACTGTTGATGTTATACATGTATTGTGTTTTTATGTTTCATCAACGGAGGGGTAGACTCCCCTCCCCCAGATGAGGCTGACCAGGAAAGCTGGAAGAGAACTGAGAAGGGCAGTTCTTTTCATCAGAGAAGTCTACAGTGATTTAGGCAGGTTTCACGGTAGAAAGTTTGGGATCCTCCTATTTCATTGGAAAGAGAACTATGCAGGAGGCAAAAAAGTTGTAATCAGTTTGTTGTTCTTGCGGAACTCAGGGTCTGGCTCCCAAGGGCTTTTGGAGGAAAAGATACTACCTTTTATTTTTACATGTTTTTGAAATCTGTGTTTCATTGCAAACTCCAAACTTAACTTCTGTCTTGGGTTGTAGATATGGTGGTGGAATTGAGCTGAACTGATCATATATTTAGAAAGTTTTCTAGCAAGAGAAATGGACTCAGTTAATGTTTATGCATAGAAATAGAGCTGGAGTGGATGTGGTTGCTGACAGCTGCTCAGGCTCAGCACTTGATCACCTCCTTAAGATACAAGATAAGGACAGAGACCAAGCCTAAAAGGAAAGGCAAAGGGGGCATTGAAAGTTACAAAGGGATGGGAAGCTAGTAAGCAAAGGGCAAGGCTGGTAGAATCATTTCTTGAGAATGTGTTCAGAGTGCAGATACCCATTTTGATTTCTGATTTTTAAAGGCTAATGGTATGACACTTTAGACTCTCCAAAAAGAATGACATTCCCCAAAGTTGAATGAATCTGTACAAGATTTTGTTCAAATGCTGAATAATTCCAAATGATTTCCACCTCCTCCTCACCTACTTTGGAGATCAAAATCACTATGATTGTTTTAAGAAAACAGAAATGGAGATGACAGGAAATCATTTTTCTTTTGGTAAAAGTTAGAAAACCTTTGACATACACTTTAAAATAAATGCACCTACTCCTTTGATCCTCTGTATTTGTGTCACCATGGGACTTGTATGTCTTAATAGGATTTTAGTTAATGTCATTTTCACAAAAGACAGTCATTTGGAAGCCAAGAGCTCTAGCCATGTTCTGTTCTAATAGCCAAGTAATGTACTATTTTGGCAGTAATCGTTTCTGCTGCACTCCTAACGTGGATCACATGTGAAAAATTATATATGTGCTCATTTCAGGTTTAATATGGATTTGTAAGGTATGTATTTGTGTTTTATCCCGTATTTCCTCTTCTATCCCATTCCTTTACTTCTTTTTATCATTTCAACTAACAGAATATTTTTAAATTTTCTGGGGAACTTTAGGATATTCTTTAAGGAATACACTTCATCACAAAAGATTCAAAAGGCTAACCTCTTACTGTCCTTGCTTATCAATACTATTTGTTTGCTTTGAATAATTTGGTTTATATGCTGTTTTTAAGACATTTAGATGCTATGCATATATGGCTCCGTTCCTCTTGACATGACTTACGTTATTTGATAAATAGTAATACAAATCAATTGCTGTAGATGAATGCCTACTTAACAGAATACTTGGTTTAGGTAAGGCATATTTAAAAAAACTTCTACAGCTTCAGAAATTGACTTTGAGCTTCTCAGTGACTTAATTTCACTACAGGCTGATTTCTCTTTTACAGTATTCAACTCAGACAGAGACAGGTTTGTGTGAGCTATAGATTTGCTAATTGCTGATCTCCCAGTGACTTTCCCTCTTAGATCCCAGCTGAGTATGGTTACCTTGAGAACTGTGGCATTAGCCCTGTTAGAGCATGCTCCACTGGGGAGTTCTGCGCTGTCTATTTTTAATGCTATTTAATGAAGGAACGAGCGCCTCACTCAGCAATAAAAGAAGCATGATGGAAGACAGAGCAGTGCATGCTTTTGGATACTGGAGAAGGATGTATGGAAAGGTACAGACTGGCTGCTGGATATGGTATTTTTAATTAGTCCTAATGTATTGTACTAACAGAAATCAATCGATTTCAGTGAGAGAATTACACATGAATAGTCTGCTATGTGTTTTCATAAACCTCCTCAGTAGTTCTTAGAAAGAAGACTCAATCATTTGAATGCCTTAAAACTTAAAGGAAATACTCACCAAGGAGTTGCTGCACACATACTATTTTTCATACAAGCTGTCAGATTCTTGGGTGGTGAGAAGTGCAGGAATAATTTCAGATTCCTAAAATACTGTTCTAGTGGAGGGTTTGGAGCTTGTAAAATGTTTTAGGTATAACATAACTAACATCCTCCTAAGGTATTTTAACTTGAAGCTCTGCCTTGTGAATTTCTGTTTTTCTTTTATAAACTTGGAGTCTGATTCCAGAATTGTGGCAACTAAGTGAAGCAGGAAGTTTTGGTTGAACTTGGTAGAAAATTTGAGTTGTTTTCTCTCCTTATTTTGACATAAGCACAATAGATTAACTTACCGAAGGTTAAGTATTTTTAAAATGTAGATAGCAGAGGCAGCACTAATAATTTTTGGAATGTTATAATGAGGGGGGTAATATCTTAATGTTATAGTGCGTAAAACATAAGAAGCCCTCTGTCTGCAACGTCTGTATAATGTAGAACACCTGTCTTGAGGTAGACAGTAAAAACGTTCAATCAGAAAGGTCTCTATTGTTCATTTTCATATTAACAACATGCAATAATCAGGTTATATCTTTGTTCAAAGTGAAGCTAATTAGACAAATGCCTAAGTAATTTAAAATTTAATGAACATAAG
Source organism: Mirounga leonina (assembly GCF_011800145.1). Lineage (NCBI taxonomy): Eukaryota > Metazoa > Chordata > Mammalia > Carnivora > Phocidae > Mirounga > Mirounga leonina. Next base: position 4,402,554 of record NW_023270268.1, read on the forward strand.
AGAAAGTGAGAAATTTTTATTAAGTGGGGAAGTGAGTTATATAATTATTATTAAATAAAGCCGTTAGAGTAACATACAGAGTTTTTCTAGATTTTGCCAATTTCTATGAAGAATAATCCCCCCCAAAATAAACTACTAAGAGAAATGCATTATAAGGAGTTACTCTAATTTGTTGTTGTTGTGTTTTCTACTTTGTACTTCTAGAGGTGGAAAATAATTACACACTGGCTGTAATATTGTCCCTGGTGGTCATGTTGTTTGGACCACAATCCTGATACCTTTCTCAAGATTCTCAAGTTAGTGGGCATTCTCATCTGAATTCAATGTAAATTTTGTCTGTGGACAAGATAATGATAAGCTACATAAGTAGAGTGTGGAATGAGTCAGCCCCTGAAGACACAATGTACAACATAGACAGAAGTGAATATAACTGAGGATTCTCATTAGGATTGGGAGAGAGTTTGAAGTCCATAAGGTTGGAAACTGCAAATGAACCGTTTGCATATAAGTTAGTGTAATTCATCTGCTTTGCGACAAGGTTAGGAAAGAATGTGGGGCTTAAAAATGATGTGGACAGTGAAAGTCATTTCTTCAGATGGTAAGTACTGGCATCATTTTACCTGGTACCACACGGTGGTAGTGTGTTTAGAAATTTGTGAATTTCTAATCAGAAAAAGAATTGGCTTCCTTAGAAATGCATTAGGTCACCTGGAAAGTTCTGGACACATTTTAAGTCAGGGATGAACTTATAAAATACAGACCTCCTCTCTTTAGACAAAGGATTTTTATTTTTTAGGGAATCTGTGATTCCAGAGGCTCTATATTTCCGCTGACTTTGCTTTCTTTTGTTTTTCATTCTAACATCTAAAGTTAAATATGATAAATAATTTCAAGCAGTGCTATAAGTAAGTGCTGAAGGACTATTGAAGGTAAAGATGTATCTGTGATTGGGTTTGTTTTTCTCAGGCTATCTTTGCTTCTGAATGTTAGTTTCCTTTAAGGTACATTTATGCTAAGTTCTAATAAATTGATTTTTTTTAGTGCCTTATCTAAATTAATTTTGCTCATTTTGGATTAAACCGGGCCCTGGATGTTCACAGGATTTATTACTTGCATTTACATCACAACCATTTCATTGCCATGAGGATCAGATATAAGCTGAGATACAAAGTGTTTAAATTGTATACATAAATATAATATTCTTGATAAAGAATAAATTGCTTGGGATGGAGCATCAAGTTCATTAAGCAGTTTTTAATTTTCGGTAACCTTGTTACCTTTTGGTCTCAAATCCTCTGTAGTCTGGTGATATTTTCTTAAGGTATAAAATGCCCATATAACATTTTGAATATACCTTTCTCCAATATTACTGGGACATTTCTGCACCTGCTGTGCAGGTAAACCAAAAAGTGAACTGAAATCATTATACCAAGAAAATGGAAAGCATTTTGAAAAAATAAAAGGATTAGCTTGAATACACCAAACTGACTCTACTTTCAGAACGAATCCTTAGCATTATGTTAGGTTCCTCTTTTCTAGCTGCCACATAGAGCTTAGTGTTGCCAGGTGGAACGAGTGTTAATCACTATCTATGGCCACAGTAGATCAATATTTTGAATTCCTCCACACACTTTTCCCAAGGAAATTTCTTCTGGCAGTTTTTTTATACCCCGGCTTAATATATGTGTCCATGCCACATATTATATAAGATCTTTCTGAGTTTTATAATCAAGGGATGCCTATTAGGATAAAACTGCAGTTGCGACTTACTGAAATGCTGAAAAATTAGTCCAAAATTGTCTCACTCAAGGCACGTATTCATAATAAATGTATGCATTTTTAAAGTAACATACTTTACAATTGCTCTTTCTGTCTAGCAACAGAAAATAATGTCATTTTCTCCAGGTGAAGGGGAGGGGGGGCCTGCTGGTAATCATCCCTTTTAAGAACAGGCCTCTTAATCACATTCTCACATTTCACATTACTTCAAAATGACACAGCAGTTCATAAATTAGAAATCCACCGTGGAGAACACACAAAGTATTGAGATCTCGCTAACAAAATCACTTTTGTAAATAATAACATTGGTTTTAAGATAAATGAAAATAAAAAATATGGTTTTAATTCAGAGGAAAAATTTGAGATTTTTAACAAGAAAACAATTACGTCACTTTTTATTTCAAATGTTTTGTTAAAGTTTGAGATTTATTTGGCATATTGTGGTTGATGTTTCCACTCAGAATCGCTTTGTGTAATATGTAATCTTTTTTTCTGCAGTGCTGAGACATATTTACAAAGCTTATCTACCAAGATAAACCAGTAATCTCTTCCTGATACCCACACAAGCTAGGAAATAAGTCCTTGTGATAGGGACATCCAAAAGAAGAATGCGGTGAATTCTTAAATAGACTTAGTGCAGGAATGCTTAATAATGGATGCGCATTCCCTTACATTTGTAGGATCCTAGGTTGATTCTTTATTACGCACTAAATACTTGAGATAAGAACGAGGACAGTCTCTAGGGAAGTGGAAACCAGATGAGTAGCTTTTCTTCTGATTGCTAAGATACACTACTCACTTTAGAACATTCTCATCCCTAGACTCATACTTAAAGGGGAAAAAATGCATGCTGACATATTTTGATCTAGTTGAAATTAAGAAGCAACACCAATAATTGAGGTAAAATGTTTCGACATCTTTAGAGAACAAAATGGAACATTAATTTCAAAAAGTTTTAATGTCCTGGCGGTCCAAATGTATTATCCCTTGACATGCAAGTCAGAAGGCCTAGCCATCCTCTTAACTGTTGAGTAACTTAGGTTGCTTTCAGGTGAACTTATCAATGTCTCAGAGGCCTAGAAGAATCAAGCCATGGGTGAAGGAAGGGCATGAAAACTCCCTGGAATTCAGGGCTACCCATAATTGTTTAACTGTTATTTGTTCATGAACTCAATAGAAAAATAAAGAGCTACTAAATTGCTTTTGTAGCTTTTATAAAAATGTATAGATTAAAATATTTCTAGAAACACAAGCTAAAATCCTCACACAAAGTTCTAATATTTTTTGATACGAAAATATCTATCCTCTGCATTGATGTGCTTTTCTCAGCATTTTGTTTGTTAAAATGTGAGTTTGGTGGAAATCCCAGCATTGCTGGCATTTGACTCAATTTAATCACCAAAGAGCTTTTGGACAGAATATGAGTAGATTCTGTGAGTGTGTGACAGAATCGAGATTTCTGCAGCATTTGCAAGCTTCAAATACTCACTGGTTCTTTACAAAACTATTAAAAAAAAAGAGTGTGTTAAAAAAAAAAAAAGAACCTTTGATTAGAAATATGGCACTTTCTTTTCTTTTTTAGAGAAAGAAGATTAAGGTTTATGGTTAGATGATGACTCTTTAAGCCAACATAGCAGACAGTTGAGTTAAAATTGCTATTGAATTCTGCCAAATTAATTAATTGTCAGGACTTTGCAGCCATATCTATGATCCTATTTCTTTTATCTGGCTTTATTCTGCCAAATTACTTAATTGTCAGGACTTTGCAGCCATATCTATGATCCTATTTCTTTTATCTGGCTTTTGGGAATGATGAACCCTTTTAAATTACATAGTTTCATATTTGTTTATTTTAAACTTGCTTAGATATGTTGGTATTATTGGAATTTTAGGAAACTGCCGAATATCTGGCATAAGCACTAAGATGAATTCAAAAATCCCATTGCACACAGCTAGCTGGTATTAAAGATTTTTCATTATTTTTTCACTTAAGTGATGATTTAACTTTGGTCACAGAAGCTAATTCCTTTGTGAAGATTAAAACCTTTCTCCAACGCTGAAATTTCCACATAATCACTAACAGAGTCCTGGAAAGATAAAATAATAGAGCATGAGATCATGTTGCGTGTACATGCATTGCTCTCTGCTTGAGTGAAGTTAGACATTCTAACTGGACACCTTCGCCTTTAATTATTATTATAATTATTGTCTTCTCCACAACAATGGATGACCTAGTTTTTAGTGGGTTTTCTTTAGCATCAAGAGGTAAAGGAGTATACATAGTTAAATCTGAGAGTTTATATATTAAAACAAACAATTACACATATTCTAGGACAAGGATGTCAATATCAATTTTATTCCACAAATGACCATAACGTCTGCATTTTTTTTGGTCAGATAGGATATCAGGAGCTCTAGACAGATGTTTTGAATTCAGTGGCGCTTCCGATGGAAAGTCGGGTTCAAGCTAACTGAGGGGATGTACAGCAGAGATGCGCTCCAAGCTTATCTGGGAGGGAGCAGGTGATTTGCCGTGAGCGATGAAGCCAGCCTTTACTGCCGAGCCTCCGTGGGGGTCTGCAGGTTACAGATATGTGCAAAACTTGGACTGAAGTAAAAGGTCTTGGGAAACAAGGCCTAAACATGGTGGTGCATCCACATCTTACTAGTCCCCAACTTGCCTCCGTAAATGCGCAATTTAGTACCAGAACAACCAGTCCTGGTGTCGGGCTTCTGGGTCTGAGTGAATAACAGCGTGACAGTGGCCATGACTCTAAACCTCTCCACGCGTCACAGTTTCTGCAGGTAAAATTGTGAGTGACACCCATCCGATATAAACAAATTACTGATTAGGAGGCTTCAGCCGTTTAGTGACTTCCTCACTGCTTCCACTCTCTCATTTGTAAAGTCCGATCAGGCCTACCTTGAAGGATTGAAGCAGACATGAACAGCTCAGCACAGGCACATAGGTTTTATCCACTAAAAGGAAGCCATCATCTTTTCATATGAAAACCTTTAGAGATTTAACCTGATTACATAAACGAGACAAACTTCCCTTTAAGATTTTGTTGTTGTTGCTGCTGTGAGTAATTTGGAGTACAGCTCTCTTTTTTTCTACCCTGTAACATTTTTGTGGTTAATATTGGAGACTAGCTGTACTCTTTTTCTGTGTCTATGAAATATGGAAGGCCACACCAAGGTCAAAACTACTCCGGGAGTGTGCACTGCAGAAGAATCCTGATGCTTCACAAGGCTGGCACCTTGTGTCAGTCTCTAAAGGGAAGGGGCGGCCCAGTTCAGGTTTATCTACAAAGTGAACATATAGATATTATTTCTCCAAAACAGTTCAGTTGTGTCATTGCTACCATCTAAAAGAGGTGACTAAAGAACCGAATCATTGAACAAGAAGGGGTCGGAGTGGATCCGTGAAGGAATAACCTTCAATCCTGTGTTAATGGGTGAAAGCTTTTAAGGGGCAGATTTGGGCTGGCATGGGGGAAGGAAATATTTTCAGCTGTCTCTGAGACGTTAAAGCAAGTGATGCCTTGGGCTTGCTGGTAGGCTCCCCGGCACCCCACAGAAGGCTTTGGTGTCTAAGCACAGAGTGAGCTGTTTGGGCTGAGTAGCTGATCTGGCCTCTGATCCTGAAGCATCTGCTCGTACTGTTGCTGAAATGAATCATTTCTGCACTCGTGTGAAAGTGGCCAGAGGAGGGGAGAAACTCCCTTCGTAACTGGGGTTTAATCAGTCGGTTCCCGTATCAGGAAATGGGAAACCACAAGGAGTGTTCAGTGCAGGTGAAGGTGAGCCGTGCAAAGCAATAAATTTGTCAAATAATTGAGCTTTATTTTCTATTATAATTTGAGTATCAGCCATTCTTCTGAAGGAGAACACACTCAGAAAGTTATTTAATGAAACTTCTCAGAAGGTGTCTGAGAATAAATTTATAATCCTCTGGTATTCTGATACTTGTTGGAAAACAAACTAAAAACAAGGAAAGGGTAGACAGATTTTATATATATAATATATATAACATATATATAGATAGATAGATCTGTCTATCTATATATCATGTCCATCATATATATCTTATTATAAGATGTGTTTTATATATTTTGTCTATCGTATATATGATATATATTTACAATCGGCGTGTACCTATACCTATATCTAGAATCTGCAAAATACACATGCTTAGAGTCATCTACCTAACTCACATTAAGCAAAAAAGTAATTTGACCCAAAAGCACATTTCCTAATACATTTTTCCACTGTCCTTAGCAGTCCTTGCTTACATGTGGCAGATATTTAATCAAAATTTGTTGAATTAAAAATTGATTTCTATATTGTTGAAGGCATCTCATATTCAGGACTTAAAATCAGCCCCCAGTAAAGTTTTAATTGCATTTTTCCCCTAAAGTTTCAGCTTAGTGGACTTGACATTCATCTTTCTGAAAAAGAGAACAAAGATGTGCCCTTGTGTGTGGAATTGTAACTACACTCAGGATTGTTTGGGCTCTCACAAAGGAGTCCCTTCTTCAGATCTCAGATTGTGACTAGGGCTTCTACAGGAATACAAGGCCCCTAAAACTTTAGTCCACTTGAACAAAATATATGGATCACTTTTCCATCTGCGTGGAAGGGAGTCAAAGTCAACACTCAGTTAATATGGTCTTGGGAGAAGGGATGAGGCAAAGGCAGGTTCACAAGAAATTTCCAAATCCCAGGTACACAGAACTAGTGCAACTCATGTTTACTGGACAAATGCCTCTGGAGAGATTAACCATAGTGAAGGTGATCCAGGGTGCGGGGAGAGAAGTCACTCCTCTAAAGGCTGAGTGAGCAGGCCATGCTGGATTAGAAGACAGGGGTGAGGAAGGGAGGGAGAAGCGATCTGGCAAACTGGGGGTCTCCAGTCCCCACTTCCTCCTGGAAGCAGAGCAGCTCTAACCAAGCTATAGGAGGGGCTGCCTTCTCTCCCTGCCGTATAGGAAAAGGAGTTTGGGGCATGGAGGATTTAGAATTCCATGTGTACACAAAATCCCATGCAGTATTTTATTATTTGCCATTGCTGACTCTCCTAGGATAAGATTATGGCCCCGATGCTTATTCACAGAGAAAGTTAACTAGGCCTCCTTCTGGAGAGTTTACTCTTAGCACCCTTCCAGGAGCAATTTGGGATTTTATCTAAGAACTAGAAATGATTTCAAATACAATTGTGGTAGACATATGATTTGTACACTTTGCAGATAAAACCAATAGCTATATCCAACAGAAGGCCATTTGTATAATCAGAGATTTGCCCAACGGATCCAGCAAGATAAGAGAGCTCTAAAATCAATTTTTCTACAATCACTAGAGAACATTACCTCACTGTTTCGACCTAGCTGTGAAAATAGGTTGATTTTGATGTTTTAAGAAAAGCTGAGGGAATATCACTTGTTTTATCATTTATAGATTAGATCCTGGGGCTTAGGCAGGAATCAAATGGGTTGCGCTAGTCGTCAAGGAATTCGTAGCAATGAGAAGAACTCAGACCTGCAAACTTGAAAGAACTCATCTATTTTACCCCAAGTCTTGGTGAACTTACCTAATGTACTGAACTGGTAAAAAGCCAACTTTTGAGTATTCCAGATGAAGTACATCGTAAACATTCAGGAAATCTAAATGAAAGGAATGTGATATGTTTTTGTACTTTTTAGGGAAGCTACTGAGTGGCCATTTGTAGAGGAAATCTGTACTTATTTCTGTATCGATTCGGTCATTAGTCCCATTTGTTCTGCTGTGCGGGAATTACTTCACTTGGCTTGCTCCTTCTGCTCTCTGAGCTACCTCGCTTCTCCAGGCGAAAACTCTTATCAATAGAGATCCAAGATTTCTGTAGTTCAACCTGTATCATTTGCTGATGCCACAGGGACAGCGATAAGAAAAATCAATATTCCTCTACTGATTCTGATTTTACCTTTGGATCAGTTTTGATTGAAAGCTACTTATAGGATTGTTGTTTTGGAAAACTAATTTGCTCAATTGTTTTACAGTGTAAATGTTAACTGATATTTATGAGCCACTCTTGTGTGAAAGGGACTTGTGTGCTCATGTGATGTCCACACACAAGCTACCCTTGGGATCACAGCTGTGGCAAAGTTTCTGTCGTAGCATACTTGGGAATTCTTGTCTAAGGAAAAAGAAAGACGTATATTTCATCCTTATTTTGTTTCTTTCTTTGTAACCTGGTTTACACTGTCATATGTAGTAGCCATGGGAAGCCCAGAGATTTAGAGCTAACATAGAGATTAGGAACTGAGAACCAGGGGGGAGTGAAAAGATATGCGGCCAGGCTATGGCATAGAAGGACGTGGAATTTCACTTGTAAAGCTGGTACAGAGTGACCAGAAATCTGTCTGTCTGCATCTCTAATCTGTACTTGTGGCTGCCATTTGAGACAAGAACGGATTCTTAGCTCCTGATTTCATCTCTGCTTGGGACACACTTTCACCTGGTGTCCTTGAAAGGCAATAGGCTTGAGGTCAAAGTGACCTAAGTTTGAATGTCATCTCTGCCTCTCACTGGCCTGGCCAAGTTATCTTCAATTTTCTTATGACAATATTGTGGGCAGCAATACTCCCTTCATGAGTTATCATATTTAACATATTTGCCACAAAATGGAAATGTTATCTCCTTCCTGCTTTCTCCTACAGGGACTGTTTATCCATTAAAACATAGAAACCTATAAGAACATGTGTAATGAAATTATATATCAGTGCTTTTTTGAAAATAGTATAGAATTATAGTTTGAGTCAGTAAGTATTTTATCTGTCCACGGGTTACTGAAAAAAAAAAAAAAGAGAGATAAAATGATTTTGGAGGGTGGTAGGATTCTTTTGCATTGGCTTTTATAAGATGTTAACAATACATATCAGATAGCTAGAAAAGAATTAAAAAAAAAAAACACGACAGCACATCTAAACACATATCTTTACTCACTGCCCAACAGTCTGAAACAATGCTATTGATTTAAGGGACCCAGTGGTTCACACTTACATAAAAATAGATACCCAGGGATAAGTGATTAAGTAAAAATAGTAATTAAAAATTTTTTGAGTAAATCAATGAAAAAATGATTTTGAAGATATCTATTAAGTTATCAGCAGAGTTTAAAGAATTGTCTTTCCTTTTTCCTAATGGATTTACATGGTTTGGCCTTTTAAAAGCATGTTGCTGGTACTCTTTTGCTCTTATTTGTATTGAAGGCATCTCACCTTGCTCTGCACATAAGTGTTCTGTGCTATCCCTCTGTCAAGGTGAGGAAAAGTGCTACACTGTTTCTTTATACGCTGCCTTCTGTCCCATGAGAAAGAGCCAATGCCAGGTGCATAAACCTATTGTCAGTCCACCTGCCAACATGTATTTATGCAATTACTGATATTGAGGATGGAATTATCCACTTTTACTAGTATGTTCGCCCTGAAATTATCTTCTGGAAAACTTGAGTTAGAATTAACCAGTGTGAGCTTTTTTCATAGACTGTCCTCAATTTGTTCTCTACCAAGTCAACCCCAGACACCTGGAGCACCACACACTCGGTCTTTGCCTGTGCATCTGTGTGTTTGGCACAGAAGGTGACGGTTGCCTTCGGCAGATGTACAAGATCAAAGTGGCCTCTTTATCCTTCTACCCTCAGGGAGTCCGTTTCTCAGATAAAGGAAGTGGTGAGGTTAACGGAAATTTCAGCTTACCCTGAAATAATAGTGAAGTACAGTAGGTATGAGAATCCTATTTATTAATTATTTGTCAAAGGCAATGGCTTTGTTAAATTATTGGACAGAGAAATTTAGGGACAATGCATACTTTTTTTTTTTTTAAAGATTTTATTTATTTTTCAACAGAGAGAGAGAGAGACAGCGAGAGAGGGAACACAAGCAGGGGGAGCGGGAGAGGGAGAAGCAGGCTTCCCACTGAGCAAGAAGCCCGATGCAGGGCTTGATCCCAGGCCCCTGGGATCATGACCTGAGCGGAAGGCAGACGCTTAACGACTGAACCAGGTGCCCCAATGCATACTTTTTAGTAAGTATACTGTATTTTGTGGCCTGAAGGAAACTAACAACCCAAATTATCTTATTTATTTTCCCATTTAGTTAACCTGAGGAAATGGAAAATCTTAAAAATACTATCTATAGGTAAATATAAGGATTTATTGATAAGCAATATATCTTACCTTATATACAGAGAGGGTTGCTCCAAATTTCTTAATCTGCATAATTTATCATATGCATTAGCTAGGTTTACTTGATAAATATTGATCTAGGCCTAGGGAATTACCTGTAATTTTATTTTGGGGACTTTTTTCTGAAGAGAGAACAGAATAACAGAAAATGAATATACATGCACACTCTTTTATATGTATATATGTGTGTATATGTTGAAAAATACATAAATGTACACACATATATGTTATAGACTATTACATATGGCATAATTTATATATTTAATATATTTATATATACATATATATGGTTATATTATAAAAATTATACACATATATCTAATATACTATGTATTAGATGTGGTATTATATATGCCACATTATATATATATATTAATACATATATATGTGTATATCTATAATACTTATATATGTAAGTTGGGGCTCTGGTTATATTATAAAAAGAGTACTCCCTCTTATTGAGAGATCAGTGATGGCATGACCCAAGTTAGCTGCTTTTCTACTTTCTTTTCCTTCTGAATTCACTTATTTCACTGATAAAGAACAATATCCCATTAAGGATAGGCTTATTAGAAGAGTGTCAACAGGAAAGAAAATTTGCATTTACCCCTGTTCTCTGCCCATCTGCACCGATAAAATGGCAAGATGGAAATAGAGGGTAGTGTGATCAATTTATCCTTTCAAATGAAGAGTTAGGGATTTCTCTAGACTTAAGGTTTTGACTCCATAACTCTTCACCAGTGACCAAAAAGAACTACACCATCTATCTTATAAATGTTGGCTGGTGATCTAGGACTCATATCTTAACACAAATGAGCCATCCTATTCCTTAAGCCAATCCTATTATGGAAGGAAGGAAGTGTGAGTACCAAGTATGTCCTCTCAAGGGTTAAGTCTCAGGCGAAGGCATTCTTCCTTCTGTACCACACAGGAAGGGCATCCCTGAAGCAGTGGTTCTCAAACCTGTGCATGCATCAGAATCAGTTGGAGGCTCTATTCAGGTACAGTTCACTGGACCCACCAGCCGAGTTTCTGATTCAGTGGACCTGGGGTGAGGCCCAAGTATTTGCATTTCTAACAGATTTCCAGGTGATGCTGCTGCTGGTCTATGGACCATAACATGAAAACCACCGATCTAAAACACAAAACTTCTTGTCAGAATGTAGATTTTGCATGATTGATGTTTCATAACCTGGAATATTAAAGAAATACTGTAAAATTTCAAAACAAATTTTAAATTAATTTCAGTTTACTTTGATTTTTAAAAATTATTTTTTTCAAAACATAGCATCTTAAAAGAAGAAATAAGGATTGCAAATTCCACTAGAAAAAGAGGTAGGAGGGGCGCCTGGGTGGCTCAGTCGTTAAGTGTCTGCCTTTGGCTCATGTCATGATCCCAGGGTCCTGGGATCGAGCCCCGCATCGGGCTCCCTGTTCCGTGGGAAGCCTGCTTCTCCCTCTCCCTCTCCCACTCCCTCTTCTTGTGTTCCCTCTCTCACTGTCTTTCTCTCTCTCAAAATAAATAAATAAAATCTTAAAAAAAAAGAAAAAGAAAAAGAGGTAGGAGCCTGGATGATTATAGGGAGATGCTAGTTTCCTCTGAGGTTGTATTCTAAGAGTCTCTGGTGGAGGACTCTAAAATCAATGGAGATGACATAATCCCTAATCCACAAGACTGGCTACTCTGAGGGTTAAGAAAAATTTTTAAATAAAAATTAGTGAACACTAGAGATAAAAACTACGAATGCAAAAATTGTGTAGACAGCAGTTTATAATAGCTTTATTCATAATTGCCTCAAACTGGAAACAATCCAAATGTCCTTCCAAAGGTGATTGGGCAAACTGTGGTGCATCCATATAGTGGAATATTACTCAGCGATAAAAAGGAACAAATTACAAATCCACCCAATAATTTGGATGGGTCTTAAGGGCATTATGCTGAGTGAAAGAAGCCAATCTCAAAACATCACAGACTGCATAATCCCATTTATAGAACATCTCAAAATGGCAAAAATATAGCAACAGAGAAGGATGGATTAGTGAATGCCAAGAGATATGTCAAAGGGGATAAGCAAACAATGAATCATGGAACACCTCATCAAAAACTAATGATGTAATGTATGGTGACTAACATAACATAATAAAAATAAATAAATAAATAAATTTTCAGAAAAGGGGAGGTGTGATTGGAAAGGGATGGCATGAGGAAATTTTTGGGGTGCTGGAACTTTTCCGTAGCCCGATTATGGTGGTGGTTACACAAACTTATACATGTGTTAAAATCCATGGAACTATATAGCCCCCACCCATGACAACTTTACTATATGATAATTTTATGATCATATAAAAATGATGATTTAACAATTAAAAAAATAAAAAATCAGAATAACACTATTTTTTAGTTATACCAAGTAGCTGGATTTGCACCATTATATGAGATGAAAGTATCAAGTTATTTAAATAAATAAAAATGCTTTATCACGAACAAAAGGAAAAAAAAATGATCTCTATAAGGATTCTTTATAAATGTTCCTAAGGTCATTTGCTGCAGGCAAGAAACCTAGGAAAAATTTAGAAGTTGGAAAAATCTGCCTCACATAGTCTTTATCTGGTCATCTCTAGCACCGTCATTCCATTTCCTCCTTTGTTCCTTTTCTTGGAATCCTTTTCTGTAAGCTTTGTCACTTTCAATGTTAATTTCAGGGGCAGGTTTGTTCTTATCATTTATACTAGCTGGAGAAGACAGACAATGCTAGAACTGTCATCCAGATGCCTCCTACATATGTGCCTAGAGCCTCAGGAATTGCCATCCTCCCACAGCTTGAACAGCCCAGTGATGGCTCCCTAAGAGTCTTGGCTGAAAGCCAATATCAATTTGAAGTATCTATAATTTTTAGAGACACTGCGGTCTTTAGAAGTGTCTAGAAGGTCTGGGTCTCTAGAAGTGTTGGCAGTTGAATTCCAGCCAGAGCTCTAATCAGGTAATATCCATAAATCTCTGTTGAATGGGTGCATGTGCTTGTCCCAGTAAGAGATAGTCAGTTACTAATACATCTATAATGCTAACTATGTGTGAGGTACTTTTCTGAGTGCTTTATACAAATTCACTTGTTTAATACTCACAATCATCTATGAGACGGGGGCTCTTCCTATTTCCATTTTCAGATAAGGAAACTGAGGCATGGAGACCCTTAGTAACTTGCTCAGTTTGTAGAAGAAGCAAGCTTCCACCCTGGAAGCCCAGCTTCAGAGTCCAAGCACTTCACAGCTATCCAACACTGTGGTTTTTGTGATGTTTTCTTTTGCTGTATTTTTTCCTTTTAGGGCAGACTGATATTTTTGTCAATGGCACATTTCAGTTTACATGTGACCATTCATAAACTCTTGTACAGAATTGACCTCCTTGCACCAACTGGGCAGGATGTGCAGATTCTAGTTTGAACCCAGTTCATCAGGATGCCGTGGGTTCAGCTCAGTCCCAGAGGATAGCTGTGGATTGTGCCACCTTAGCATCTGGCACATTCCTCAAAGAAATCTCCAAATCTGAATCCTAACATGGTGGTCAAGATGAGATCTCATGAACCTTAGAACCAGCCCTTCTCCAGACAGGATAACATTCTGGCCACGTATCCAGTTTATAGTATCAGAGTCTTCTGTAGCTCATTTACTTCTCAGTTTTAAGATTAATAAAAGAATCAAGTACTGAGTATGCTTTTTCTTGTGTTTCAGTGGGATAGCCAAGTCAACTTTACTAATAAAAAATAATTGCATGTTTCTGGCTAGGGATAGCAGAAGTGATACTTGTTATGATAAAAGATGTAGTTATTATGTGGTTTGGCATCTTTCTTGAATAAGTACCCATGATTGAATATGTGGACATTGCATTCACTTCTCGGTGAACTCATACCAAATGCATAGATCGAACAACATGAGGGGAGGCAGTGGACAGGGATGGGTATTTGAGACAGGGATGGGTATGCCTCCTACATATGTGCCTAGAGCCTCAGGAATTGCCAGCCTCAGGAATTGCCATAATTTGAATAATATCAGTGTCATTTGACCTTGGGCAGGGACTCATCTTTTCTGAAACTTCAGGTTTCTTCCTTCCCTGTCTCCCTCACTCCCTTCCTTAAATATGTGTGAATGAGATTAGTGGCAGTGAGGATAAAAGCACTATGGGTGAAGTGTTCCTTGCAACATTTGGCACATAATATAATATACAAAAACATGGTAGCTATCATTTTTTATAGTAAGAGTTAATGCAACTGTGTTTAAGTGAGTTAAATATGAACAATTAGGGGAATTTGTGATTACCATTATTCGGATACGAATTTTGTGATTCACTTTTTAAAAAAGTGATAGGAAGGATCAGTTTCCTTTGGCTACAAAATCTGCTTCCAAAGCCCTTCTTCTCCTGGTGACACACCAGTAAGTCCTGTGAGGAAATAAAATAATTTAAATACGAGTTTAATCCCATCACAACCGTAGAGGGAAATCTATGGCTATAAAACGAAGCTCTTGATGCCTTAACTAGCTGTCTTATAGACAGATGTTTCCTGAACTGACCCTCATTGACCCCCAGGCCTGGTGGCTGGACTTGTGTGAGGCTGAATTTTAAGAGTGAGTGTACAAATGTTACGCACACTTATGCGTGGTGAGACATGGGGTACAGGCCAATCTTCTGCAGCTGGGAAGAGCAATTAGCAGCTTCATGAATTAGGGACTTGTTTACACTGTTGTCCAAGATAATCATTTGTTTGTTTTAACGAAGATGCTCTATCTTCATCAGAGGCATCAATCCTCACATTTAAATGATAAGGTCTTTGCATCTCACAAATAATGTTTGGATTTCACAGCGGGAACCCTGTCCCAGCCAGTATTTTCTCTTGCTGACTTTGGTAATCAAGACATGAGTTACATATACATTTCAAATTATTCTTCAGTTATGAAAACATTATGTGATCTCTTCCAGCAATTTTTCTGACAGACTTATTTTTAAAAATACTTTTACATGAACTCCCAGCACACCAACATAGGTACGTGTGCATGGAACATACACATGTGTGTGTGTGAAATAAAGTTTTACAAAAGAAATCCTAGCCTTACCAAGGGCAATAATGTCCTCTAATTCTTACGTACTCTAGTCTAGTTCATTTCATTCCACTCCGTTCTGTGTTCTGTTTATTTCATTTTAAAAATTGAAGTTAAAGCAATGATTTGACTTCATGATTTCCTCACAGGTCATAACCTAAAGTCTGAAAAACATTAGTCTACATGTCAATTCAATTATGATTCTTTTTTTTTTTATTTTTAAAGATTTTTATTTATTTATTTATTTGTCAGAGAGAGAGAGCACAAGCAGGGGGAGCAGCAGGCAGAGGGAGAAGCAGGCTCCCTGCTGAGCAAGGAGCCCGATGTGGGACTCGATCCCAGGATGCTGGGATCATGACCTGAGCCGAAGGCAGACACTTAACTGGACTGAGCCACCCAGGAATCCCTAAATTCACTTACGATTCTATCTTCTGTCCCAGAATCCGTAGAAAGGAATGCACCTGTCATTACTGTGTCTTTTTGATCTTCAGCTATGCGTAATCTTAATATATCGATCTACTGAGTAAATAAATGCCAATTAGCACCCCTTGAAGATACTAATAATCTGGTCACTCAATAAATACTTATGAATGAATCAGATAAAGTATTTCAGAAATCATGAGTGTGAGTCATTATTAAACTATGTCCAGTTTTCCCAGATGGGGTGGACTTCTTGAATAAGGTGACCAGTGTATTTCTAGAAAATGTCTACGATCTGAGTTGCGTTTTTCATAAAGCCATAGCACACAAGGTCAGTTTTTTTCCAAGGCATATGCCTTAAATGTTTTATGATACTATTGATATAGTATCAGCAGTTATTATTTTATTTTATTTTATTTATTTTAAAATTGTATTTATTTGACAGAGAGAGGCACAGCGAGAGAGGGAACACAAGCAAGGGGAGTGGGAGAGGGAGAAGCAGGCTTCCCGCCCAGCAGGGAGCCTGATGCAGGGCTCGATCCCAGGACCCTGGGATCATGACCTGAGCTAAGGGCAGACGCTTAACGACTGAGCCACCCAGGTGCCCCTAGCAGTTAATATTTTAAACAATTGCAAAATTAATCCATGTCTCCTGGTTCAGATGATTAGAAGACATTCACAGAAGACATTGATTTTTGAGAAACATTTGCTAATTTCCTATTATGTTCCGGATACCTCGGTGGTGCCTAGGGACCCAGAAGTAAGCAAGGCATAGTCCCTGTCCTTGGGGAGCATATAGCCTGAGCTTCCGACAAATTTAGGACCCTGTGTGATGAGCACTGAAACGGAGGTGTTTGCCCTGATGGAGCTTCGTGTGCACACAGAGGAAGACTAGACCACCGGCAGTGGCAGTGGGAGGTAGGGTTTTGATAAGGGAGGAGGTGACTTCTTAATCTCTTCTTGTTGATTAATATATAGGTTTGGGGTCGTAATCCCTCATGTGTTGTAAAAATGAGTTTCTCCAAAGAAGGAAACCTTTGGAGGGTGGAGGGGTTGGGCTGTGGCCCCAGCTGGTGGAGGGGCTTCCTGTTTTCTACAAAAAACACTCTACTGGTCAGCAGCAGCTAAATCAAGAGATACGTGGGTACACTGGCCCCCGGATTTGTAAAGATTCATGTAAATTCTCGTAATAAAAACTTCAGAGTGCTGTTTTGTGGCAAGTGTCGCAGGTGTGCATTGCACCATCTGCTGGCACAGGGAGAGCATGAGACACGCTGCCAAGGGCCTGGTCAATGCTCTAGCCCCGACAAGCCTTCCTGGCATCCTTCTCAGGGATTCCCAGGTTACAGACCTTGACTTTTTTTCTCTTTTTGACCTGGTTCCATGCAAAAGATGGTTTCATAAAGAATCATAATTGTTCCTAAATTACTGAAAATTCTTTTAAATGTTTACATTTGAATTGTTCTTTTCAGCTTCTCCAACGGGGCCCAGGGGGCAGGTCTGTTCACACACTGAGCAATGAGCAAAATGACATCTATAAAGGGTGGGGCTAGCCACTAGAGGATCACTGGCTGTCCCATGTCTGTGCTTATTCTTGACTTCAGTTTCTTATTCTGGTTTGATCTTTCCAGATGTGAGCAGTCAAAACTCTGCCAGCCCCTCTCCTTGCATACTTGTCCCAAATGCACATCCCCGTTTCAACCTCGCTCCTCTGCCCCTTAAACCATCCTTGCCCCTGGCTGTAGCTTGTGCCCTCCTTTTCAATTTCTGCATCCCATCCCTGCAGAAAGGTCTGGAAAAAGAGAGCCATACTTGGGAGGGAAAGAGGGTGGTTGCTCATATCTCTTCAGCGCGTGTAACAACAGATTAAGATAATGAGAGACTATAGTCCTAAAGTTCACTTCTTGATGAGTCATTCTCAGACCCAAAAGGACAATTCATAATTCTTGACTGAGGACTTTGAGCAAATATTTCCTTGCTTACTTATAGGACACCACTATCTTCATCCTATTGGAAGAAGAGGAGTTTTCTTCGAATCATGAATTAGTCTAATCTAACTTTTCCCCTTGAAAATTAGTGAAACACTTGAAAGGATTCATTTGGAATTCACTGTTTAGCATGCTTAATGGAAAAAAAGAGAAGATAAGTGTTTGAAAAGCTGAGTTGAGTAAGTCTTCATATTCAGCACACTATAAATTTCTTCAAAGCAGACGCTGGACCGTAAAAATCATTGTACCGCTCTCAATTCCTAGCAGAAAGCCATGCACCTAGTAGGAGCTGAGTAAATAATTGTTTATTGACTCTGTTATATAAACAGGCCTGATTACACACACAATCCCCCACACATGGATTGTCTGCACAATGAGAGCTGGGTCCTCCAAGAGACGACATGTTTCACTTTGACCAATTTAAATACAAATCTTCTCAGCCTGGTAAAACATCAAATACCCAATACAATTTAATATTCTCTATCGATTCATTGTCATAGTATGAAAATCAGTTATTGAGCTGTGCTCATGAGAATAATGATTCATGCTGTTAAAACTTCACCTCCCCGATGCCTATCCAGAAAGAGAAGTGGTAAATGATGAGACATAAAGATGGACAGCGATAAAGGGACTCTTATGAGTCCTTACTGGTAAAGTTCATAGAATACAGCTCAACATCTAGGAACACAATGCAAATGTTGGCTGCTTTTATAATTGTTCAGGCTGCTCTGTTATTAGAATTCGGGAACTGCTAATGCTCATGCTCTGCATGGAGTAGCACAGAGAAGTCAGAACACTTACAGATTTCTTAGAGCTGGCTCTAAAATTTTAAAAATCAGCCTAGTCAGTTTAACTGACCCTATTATGTCCTGCCTATTCCCTAAAAGAGTACTTTAGATAGACAACAATAATAAATATCTCCTGGGGTTAAAGTGAGGGTAGGTCAGTGTCTTTTAATTTGTATAATCTTGGGCAAGTTTCTTGGTCCAACTGAGTTTCAGTTATCCCATCTGTAGAGTAGAAACAGAGACAGCTAATTATTAGTGATAGTGGGGAAGCAAATGAAATAATTTATATAAACTGCTTAACATTTTATAAGCATTAACTCCTATGTTATCATGATATCTTTCATGTCTACTGTGTATCAGCATCATGTGACCTGCTGGTGGTTTTGGAATTACATTTAGGATGGTAACTTTTGGAGGTGCCAACAAGTAGACGTATGTTAGATTTGAGGTTGGAGGATTATGGAACCTGGTAGTGGCCTCTGAGATTTGGAGATAAAATATGGGATCATATTTCATGTATAAGTGAGAATTCATAACTTTGGGGGGAGTCATATATTTCTTTAATTGACTAGAAATAAATATGTGGTCACGTAAGAAGCGGTAACTCGGAATTATGGTTCAGCATACAAACGCAAATCGTATGTACATGTTTTAATACCTTTATAAATATCGAAAGATTTGAATTAGCAGCAGTGAAGTGTCAGGAGCTGGAGAAGCTAACAAGGGCTTTAAGCCAACCAGTGATTCTGAAGCTGGATTCTATTATGGCCACAGTGTGATTTCCACTTTCCAAAGGGATGTTGTGAGGTGTCCCAGGTAGGCTACTGGGAGGCTGACTCTTGAGATGGAGTTTGGTGTGCGGGTTGTTTCTTGGGACCAATGCCATGGAGGGGCAAGGAGGGAGAAGGCAAGCCACCGTTCGGGCCAAAGGATGAGAACAGATCTGACCAACTCTATGGGATGTTCTCCGGCTAGAATGACCTTCAGGTTGTCTTACAGGGGTTGAGATAGCCGGGTCTTACAATCTGACCTCATCAATTATTGGATATAAATTATCCTAGAAAAAAGTTGTGGCATTGGGCTACTCAGTTCTCTACAGCTGAAATAATCCCCCAAGAGGTCCTTCCTTAAAGAGGGATCTGTGTCCACCCCTGAGGTTGACCAGAAAGGGAAAAAAATAACACCAGGATGCCCTAGAGCTGGTGTGTCTCAAAGCATACACCAGGGTTGAAGAAAAATTGTCTCACATCACTCCCAGGGAGAAAAACCTTAACTAGACATGGGTCAGTTTTCAAAGAAGACACAGTCTGTAATAGGTCTTCAAACCTCTCACATTCTCCCTGGAAAGAACAGCTCCCAGAAATCAGAATCTCTCTCATCTGGACCGAAACCCACTTTGGGGGGCATATATTTGTACCCAAAGATTATTGAATCTCGAAGAAACTGTTACACTTCAAGCTTTTTATTATGGAAGATTTCAAAACATACAACAAGCAGAAGTAATCGAATGAGAGACCACGACTGCACATCACAGAGTGTCAATATTTTGTCCTTCTCCAGAAGAATTTTTAATAGCATAAAGCATAACCTCCCGTGTTGGTCTGAGACAGATCCGGACAGGCGTGTCCTCAGACAAGGGTGAGATTTCACAATGTTTGAAGTCATGGATGTCTCTTAATAGTGCTGACGTGAGTGCAGTTGAAGTTGTCAGAGCTTTGGTTCTGGGAAGCGGCATACCTATCCCCACGGACCTTCACTGTCCTGCGTCTGTGTTCCAAGGCACCCAAGAGGGCCACACCGTGAGTCACAGGCCAAGGAAGGGGCAGGACATTTAGTGCATTTGTTTCATTTTCATAATTATGTTGTGTTGAGAGGACTCCTGGAAATCGGTGAACTTGGAAATGACTTGCCAGCCTCCTGTGCTCTCAGCAATTTTTCAACCCACTATTTTTGATTTTTCAAAATCAAAATCAAAATTCCTGTTTAGGAAATGGGTCTCTCAGGGAAAATCTACAGAGAATACCCAAGGCAATGCCTGGGATCCAATGAGGGCCCTGTGATTTGAACATCCGAGCCATATCTGATTCTCTTGCAAGTTCGGGTCCCCAGGCGGCCTGCCAAAGTGTTCAGGCTGATGCCTCAGCCTGTCAGACCATGCCTTTGCTCGCCTGTCCTGAGCAGAGCAGCTCAGCTCTGGAGTGCTCAGGAGTGATTCAGCAGTCCACCTTACCCCTGCAAGAGCCAGCAGGAACGTGGTGGTTATTTGGCCCCAGAGCAGGTGGTGGTGG
This sequence comes from Mirounga leonina, assembly GCF_011800145.1. Taxonomy (NCBI): domain Eukaryota; kingdom Metazoa; phylum Chordata; class Mammalia; order Carnivora; family Phocidae; genus Mirounga; species Mirounga leonina. Next base: position 4,423,132 of record NW_023270268.1, read on the forward strand.
GGGCTGCGGCTGTTGCATTTCCTCTTGGAGGTGGGGGCTCAGCTGTTTCCTTGGTCACGCGCCCCTAGTAAGTGCTTGGAGGAGGCAGGGGGCCAAGAATACAGCTGAGACTTGAGCTGCAGCCAGCTCCCAGCAGCTGCTACTCTGTTCTCTGAGCAGGAACCAACCCGGGCTGCAACACGGCCTGATCTGGCATTCGGGGAGGGGCCTGAGAGAAGTGTCACTTGCACATTCTGAGTGGCTTAACCCACCTGCTGTGTGTGTGTGTGGGGGGGGGGGCTAATTTAGGGAACAATTCTCTGACATTCACATTACATGAAAAATTTTAGATTGGTGAGGAAAGCAAGACTTTCACTCTTTTGAGGTCAGTGGATTTGCAGATCTTTAAGGAATTATTTTAAAAGATAAAGTTGAGGGTACCTTCCTAAGTCAGAATGTATGTGTTTAATATAAGCATGTTTTGGTTTATATTTATGTCTTTCTACATATGCAGCTTGGGAAGGATAATGCACCAGGAGCATCACTAGAACCGAGTCCTAGTTGTTGTGTGGTCTTTACATAGATAGACATGTGATTTTGGACATCATCATTGCTCTTGACCTAAGCTTTTTGTTTGTTTGTTTAATATGTTAATTAAAGGTAATCTCCCAGATCAGATGATGAGAGCTTGTTTTGGGGGGAAGTAAAGAAGTTAAAGTAACTGAAAAGTTCTGAGCAAAATGCTATACATGGACACTCTAAAGAAACTACAGAATCAAAACTGTACTTAGATACCCACACACATCTATGTATCTATTTCTACAAAGCAATAGTTGGTAGGTCTTTTAAAATGGCTTACCATAGAGTAGAGTTGTTTTATGTAACATAAACACACCCATTTGGAGGTTAAGAGATCATATCAAACATTCAGGATTCATTATTTCCTTATTTGAGAAACCAGAAAAAAACTCTCTGGGTAAACATCACATGAGTTCATGACATTATCCTCCTATTTAGAAGCACCCCTGTTTTTGAAGAGTCACTTAATGAACTCCACCTGATTTTGTAAACAATTAATACAATTCCAAACCCTCAAGTCCAGGTCCTCCTAAAGAGTGGGGTTATATTCTAGTTGTCTCTGTTCCCCTTGTTCCTACCCAGGTACTTACTAAGAGTATAGAGATTAAATGAAAAGATATTCAATTCATTCTGTTCGTTATGGTTTTGAAGGGAAAACATGATGATGTGTGTTGTCATGATGTTAAAATTCCCCAGATCAGGGGCGTCTGGGTGGCTCAGTTGTTAAGCGTCTGCTCAGGTCATGATCCCGGGGTCTTGGGATCGAGCCCCGCATCGGGCTCTCTGCTCGGCGGGAAGCCTGCTTCTCCCTCTCCCATTCCGCCTGCTTGTGTTCCCTTTCTCGCTGTCTCTCTCTCTGTCAAAAAATAAATAAAATCTTAAAAAAAAAAAAAATCCAGATCATTGCTCACGGTATAAGGACTCAACTGGTTTTTCTCCAAATTTTCAGACGTTAGCTCCAGCCTCGCTCCTCAAAGAACAGTGGCTGCAGGCAGGAGTTGTTCAAACGTGACAAGCCTATGTGGGGACTGCCCAGTAAAAGGGTTTAATAGATAGTATACAAGGAGAAAGCTACAAAGGATTGCAGATGTCACCCACGTACCTTTCTCTGAATCCAAATCGACAAAGTAGAAGGGAATCACATTTCTTTTAGTGAAGTTATAGGGTCTCTCCACATACTGTTAGATTTCCTTGATACTTTTTGGTTGATTTCTTGTAGAAGGAAGTCCATTTAGAACACAATTCAAGTCAGTGGCTCCGTATAAAAATATCCTTGAATTCTTAAGAAATTTGAGGCCAGTCTGACTTGCAATTGTTATTGACTTGGTTGTTTAATGCAATTGAGTTGTATTGATTTTGATATTTATTCCAAGCACAAAACATGTTTTGTGATAATTTATATCACAATGTTTATATAACTAGTCTTGAGATTCCTTTGGCATTTTTAAAGTAGTTTTTAAATTTTTATTACATTGGTTTGTGTGTAGGGTGTTTTTCTTTAGTTTTATCTTTGACATCCATTTAAAACATGTTTTCATAGACTTAGTTCCTTTTATTGTGCATTGGATTAGATGTAATTATTCTATACTTTCGATTTCATTAACAATTCTCTGCATTGTCTTTACTTCTATGTTTTCTGACTAAATGGGTAATTACGTTGCAACCACAAACATGTTTCACTGTGCAATTAACAATGCAAATAGTCAATTTGAATTCACTTATTATTTTTTGGTTCCTTCTCAATCTTTATGTTTACTTTTTTGAATATAAGAGTAAAATAGTTTCACTTGAGAACATTTAGAAAGGTGTAAGGATGCACACACCCTCCATCCCATGAATCACCCCTGGCATCACTTTGGGGCGCCTCGTCTGGTATGTGGTGCCTGTTGTCCTCGCTCATCTCAAAGTGTTGTGGTTGAAGTTGAAGTTTTGGGACCTTTCTGTCAGGATTTGAACTCTAGCCCCACCCTTTCCTAGAGTAAAATCTTGGCTAGGGTATTTCATGTCTCTATGACCAGTTTCCTCCACTCCAAAATGAGATATTTAAGGGTTAATCCATTTATACTATAATTTTTAATCAAAGTAATGTCGGCAAAGTCTTGGAATTGTTTCAAATTGGCTCTGTTCATATTAGCATTTATCTTTATTTTTATATAAAATCTTAAATTATATCACAGTAAAAGTAGTTTTATTTACCAATGTGATTTATGGCAATGATAATGATAATTGGGAAATAATTGCTAATTTGAAAAGGAGACCTCCACAGTTTTGCATTATGACAAGGCACCGTAATCTCATGACTTGCTAAAATTATGTATTAATTTATTAAATGAGTGCTTCATCAAACCATTACTGAATGCCAGGTGCTTCAGTACAAGAAAAATAAGGATAGTCCCTGTTTTTTTTAAGAATTTTGGTAAAAGAGAGATAAGTAGCTCATGGATATTGCCTAAAGAAGCAAGTCTTTTTTTTTTTTTTAAGATTTTATTTATTTATTTGACAGAGAGAGAGAGAGAGATCACAAGTAGGCAGAGTGGCAGGCACAGGGCGAGGGCAAGGGAGAGGCAGGCTCCCCGCTGAGCAGAGAGCCCAATGCAGGACTCAATCCCAGGGTCCTGTGAGCATGACCTGAGCCGAAGGCAGACACTTAACAGACTGAGCCACCCAGGTGCCCCAGAAGCAAGTCTTTTTTGCAGTGTTTGTTGAAAGCTGGGCTCCATCTGTAGCTTGGCTTACTTCTTTTTTTTTTTTTTTTTTGAGTTTTTAAATTATTTTTACTCCATTTACAATGTTAGTAACTATTTAGACACACTCTTGATGCTCTTCTGTACTGTGTATATATATTTTGTTTGCTCAATATTAGTTTTCCAGTGACATGTTACTGAACTGATAGTTCCAGTTTTTTGAGTGGTGCTTTTTTAAAAGATAAAGATGGGTATTTTATTATGGGTCTACATTTATAATCTATTGTGATTCTAAGACAGTAGTATCTGTCTTAGAAAAGTCTATGTTTAGCAACCCAAAACATTGGTTTGAGAGTGACCAGATCATATAAGGCTGTTCATATATTCTTTGTTTCTTTGTTTCTTTATTTTTTTCTTCCAGCACTGAATTGACTGGCTCTTTTTTTTTTTTTTTTTATGCATGTTGGAGAGATGCTGCATTAAAAGAAAACGAGAGGGGAGAAGCACTGTAGGATTCTTACAGTCAATTAAAGGGAAATACAATCTAGTCTGAAATGGGAAGTTAGAGGGCACAATATCTTAACTTGCAATGAAATTTTGAATGGTATCGACTTATTAGCACTCCGAAATAACGCAATCTGGAAGCTAGGATGGGGGCAGGCATTTGGACACCATAAAGATCCTTGAATAGACACTGATTTTAAAAAGACAGATATTTACATGCTGGGTTTATAGCAGTTGTGTACCAGGAATGGTGACTAGAACATCCCTGTATCACCTCTGACTTTGTTTTTATTCATTTTGGGGGGAGGGATAGTCCTAAATACAGAAGTATTCATTTTTGTGGGAGTATATCCCTACTAAAATAAGGATAGAAAAAAATGGGGGTCACAATCCTTTTGGGGGAAATCTGTATATATTACTTCTAAGAAATATTGTATTTATTGCATCTTATATATACATATATCCCAGATGTGTATGTGTGTGTGTGTTTAGAAAGAGTTTGTATTAAGAAGGTTAGAGGGTACACTTTAAATAGACCATGGTGAATATAATATCAGTAACTTATTATTGTCAGTCAGAAAAGAAACTTTTGCTCCAGTATTTATTTCAAGAAAAGCCTGCAGTTATCTTTCAAAATTCACTAAGAGACCTGCCCACATAATTCAGTTGTAATGTTTTAAGGAGAAAAGAAAAAACAACAGAATAAATTTACTCCTGATTTGTTTATACAACTTTTGAAAAAATAAAATATGTGAAAATGCTGCATCATAACACTTTTTAAAAGAAAGCTTCCTAAATTTTCTAACCAGTTTTTAATAATGATACCAGGACACATAATTAGCAACAAAGCCCAGGCCATTCAACCAGGTTGTGCCCAGAGAAGGCCAGGTGATGAGGTATGTTTTAATTACAACAAGAGCACTCTCTTAAGGACAAAACTCTTCCAAAATGTGGCTCATTGAATTCATGTATACATCCTACAGCATGCAGGGAATATCTAGATAGGCAGCACTTTTTTGAGGTTTGCAGAATCACCTTAAGTTTGGCATCTTGATGAGCACAGTGGATTACCAGCAGAGGGAATAGCCTACATGTTCTGCTCATGAGTTACTCTCCCCTTGATCGTGCTGGGGTTTCTGACAATTGGAATAATCGTGGCCTGACCTGAAATTGGCATATGTGGGCAAGCCTCATAGGAATAGTCAGGCCACAGAATTTCCAACAAAGAACCAGTATTTCCAGAGTTGAAATGGAACCTGCCAGGTTATAAGAATATTTTACACCTCAGAAGATCATTTCAAAGACCTGGGATTGTACAAATTATATATGCACAAGCACACATGTATTCTGTCTCTCTCCCTCCTTCTCTCAATAGATGAGATGTCATCCCTCCCTCCCTCCCTCTCTCAATAGACGATAGATAGATGATAGATAGATAGATACACAGACTTTCATCCTTACTTAGTATGTAAACCTTGTGAGACTAGTCATTCATGTTAATATGCTTAGAATTCATTGGCACTTATACATTCAAATTACTTTTCTTGTCATCATGTAGATTATTTTTGAAAGGTAACAGGATCCCATTATGTTCTTTACTTTCCTTATATCTTCTTTTTTTTTTTTTTTTTCCAGTAAAAATACGTAATCATTTGAAGTGCAGAGCACATTTTCCTACATACCAAGCTTTAGCAAATACAGGGCAATGCTATCCCTAACATATTATTTATCTAATGACCAATCCTGTCTTTGTTTAAATGTCAGTAATAATGGGTGATTGGCTCTTTTTGTCTTTCTAGTTTTAAATCGATTTGTAGAAATTAATTTGTTTTTCAGGCCTCGTCATGAATTCCTCCAAATAGTCCATGTGCCACTTTCACAGATTTCGCGTGTTGTTTCTGACAGTTGGGCCAGCCTGCCTGCCTTCTTCCCTTCTCTCCATCCCTGCCTCCTCCCCTTTTCTTTCTAATTTACCATTATGAGTAAAGAAAGGTTATGATATTTTTTTCCTCACTGTATAGTTTTTCCCCACATTGAGGCCTTTTATAGGGCTTGGACTTTTTATTAAGGAGACCATATCCAGCAAAAACAGATTCTACTTTTGAGCACGTCTTGCGATGTATTATGAATACAATGACTGACTTCTTTTTTTATTTATGTTTAAAATCTTGAAGGTATCACAAATAAGCTGCAGCTCAAAAGCTGAGTATTGCATATTACATACGATTGGCAGATCTTTTATTTCTGTGATATATCAGATCACAAATTCGATTCTTTCCCAGACAATTTCAGCCTGGCATTTCCAATCTGTAGCCTGGATGTACATTCTTGCAAACTTATAACAACTGCATTCACGTATGTTTTCATTCTTTGGTGCAATACCAATTTCCAGCCTCATTCCAGGGATCAGGCTGCCCTACTTTGTTGTAGGGATGCTACATCCATTTGATTTTTAAGCTCAAGTTTGCGTATCAGAGACATTTAAGTGGATGGGACAGCCTTATGCCTTATAGAAATGTCAGTTTGCATTGGGCCCCTAGCAGTTTTCTTCTACTGAAGTGCCTAGAAAGCAAGTAAGCTTCAAGACTATTTCATTTTAATGACATCATACGTGTATAAAGCAGATAACCCCTTCCAGACCCTTAGCTTAGGCATTATAGAATCCATGAATAAAATGAGCCCCGGTCTTCAACCTCACCATCAGGAAGCCTTGGGAATTCCTGCAAACAGCTGGACCCTTTTCCTTCAAGAGTCACAGGAAACTTCAGCCCTGGGACCATAGGCTGATACCTCTCAACACTTTATGTTGAGACTGTCCATGTGTCTCTTGACTTGCATTAATCGTTTCTTTCACATAGAATGGTTTCAGAACCTGCTTTTTCTCTTTCTTCATCAACGGCTAACTCTAGCAGGCTGTAATACCTTACAGAGCTTATGCCAGCTCATATATTTATAAGATTATCAAAACGTATTAGGTATTTAAAAATATAGAGAATTTAAAGATGCATAAAACCCATGTCCCTTGATGTGGGTTTCTCAGGGTGGAAGGGTCTTGTCAGAAGGTTTTACAGGGAACACCCAAGGTAGGAGAGTCCATCAAAGGAGAAGGCCTTCACCTGCAAATGCTTGTCATCTTGAATGCGACTAACTCTTTAAACTTTTAACTGTCCCTTTAAGCGAAAACATTTTGTTAAAAAAATAATAAAAACTTTACGTGAGGTTGGGACAGGGAGAAGGGGGAGACGTCATCCTGTCTGGCCGGCCTTTTGAGGAAGGGAGCAGTCATGTGATTGCAGTTTTGACACTGAGTGGTCTCAGGCAGGCCAACTTCGAACTGCAGCCCCTCTCCTTCAGATGACCAACCACATGCTCCCTTTAGGTTACTTTCCAAGTGTAGCATCTGGGGTCCAATCAGCGCTGCCAAGGATGGCCCTGGAGCTGGAGGGCTGCCCAACACAAGCAGGCGCACACCAGTTCATATGTCTCCTGGCTGAGCCCTGGGCGCTGCAAAAACACAGACTCTGGGCTGGAAGGGCTCCTGAAAACGTTTCCCTCCCAGGAAAATACCCATTTCTCCTTTAAGCAAACTGGTGGGGATCGTGCATCTGCGGCGTGTTAAGCACCATCAACAGTATGAGATCCGCCAGCCCTCTGTCCAGGGAATTACCCTCCAGTGGCCACGTTAGTCATCTGCCACGTTTCTCCAGAATGCTTATATTTACAGCAGGATCAAAATCAAGCCAGACTCTTGGTGGCTTAGAAATAAAAGCGTGGAGACATTGTTTTGCATATTGGCCTTCGTTTCCTCTGTGTTTGTTCTACCTGAGCCTCTGGGAGCCCTCTCTCTGTAGATAAGTAGCTCCTCCCACTTGCTGACTGCTAGCCTGTCTTCCAGGAAGGGAGGCACCATCTGAAGCCCTTTACCACCTTCCCTTCAGCGCTTGAGATCCTGAACGCACACACGTCCTGTGGTGGTTTTGCTGTTACTCTCCTACATTTACCTTTGAAATAGGCTTTCGAGATTTGTAATTGTGGGGAGGAAAAACTCTGACACAACGCTGCTACCCACCGGAAGCAAAAACATGCCAATGTCAAAGGCATCCGTTTATTCAGCCTTTCAGTTGCATCTTCTTACAGGAAGTCTGAGGATAGCAGGACTTACTTATCGAACGCTTATATTCTTCTCTAGCAGACGTGTTGATCTCTGCACGGTGGCTTTTTCGTTTCCATGACTGTGTTTGCAGGGCTGTCCCTACATCATTTTGTGTAGCACTGTGTTCGGTGGTGTAGAGAAGGGAAAAACAAGCACGAAAAATACAAGGCTTTCGCATTCAAGAAGCTGGCACATGCAATGGAGAGAGATCACCTTCCTCTTTGTGGTGTGAACAGCACTGCACCTGGAGTGTGCGCCACTGCCATCTGAGAGGGGCGGTGACACGTGGGTGAGGGCTCCATAGAGGGAGCACTCAAGGAAGCTGTGCAATCAGTGAGAGGAGTAGATGCGGAGGAAATGAAAGGCACTACTTCTATAGCCTGGAAATGTGAGCGAGGCCAGTTGAATTATGACAAGTCATGCATTTCGTTGATGCCATCACTTTTCTCAAGAAAACTCAGAAACTACCAATAGTCTGAAGAAACTTGCCTGCATGTGTGTCTTCCGTTCAGGGGACCAACATTTTCCTCTTATCTTTAGTAAAAATGTCTTTCCATCGTCCATTTTCTGTTCATTGTATCTACTAGTTCCCTTAAGATTGCGGTCAAAATTATCCTTTGAGAACAGAAGACTTTGAGAAAACCTTAAGTCTCGGGTTAGCAGTGCTGTATGTTGTTTGTGTCATATGCTTTAGTCCTCCGGGTGGTTTTGCTCTTAAATCTCCTCATCTGTTGAATTCTCTAGTTAGAATTGTAGCTCCTTCAGGGCCAGCACCACGTCTTTCCTTTCTCTAGCATCCTATCCAGAAGGTCATGGAATGTTCCACGCAGTAGATATACCATAAATAAGCTCCCATTCTCTCTCCGATGGAAAGGGCCACTATCAGAGCCGTCTTGAGACCCATACATTCAGAAACATGTCATGGTTTTGCCCTTTTACCTTTCAGTGGCCGTTGGGGGTTTTCCCATAACCCTTACCACATGGATTAGTTGGTCTCTGAGTGATTAGATGCCTTGGCTTTTAGGTGGAGAAAGCAGAAACCCAGAGAAGTCACCCAGCCATCACTGATTAGAATGCACACAGAGGTGGAGCTTCTTTCCTTCACCGAGTCAACAAACCCTGCTACACCCTTGCCGGGCATTCTTCTCAGAACTGAAGTCAGTACAGAGATAAACTGAGACAGACAGAAATCTCCACCCCTGTGCAACTTAGGGAAGTGTGGAGGGAGAGTGATTTTTAGGACTTGATTCAAATATGGGGACTCGTTAAGGAATGACTTGTTTGCATTTCGAAGACCTGGGGGATTCGGTGATTGAAGGAGTCAACAACCAGCTGACTTCACACTTAAGAGACAGGACAAGTAGGCAGCTTGCTGTCTTTCCCCCTATAAGCTAGCAATGAATGGTGCGGTTGATAGGAGGATGAAAATGTCATAAGCTATGGAAAACAGTCCAAAATTATCCATGTCAAAGTAAACACTCAAGAAAAGCATTTGTTGGTGTGGTTGTTGACTCCTGTTGAAAGAGCTTGCTGTCAGTATGCTAACGCACAGTCGAAGCCCAGAGAGCTACCCCCCAAGAGCAGAAATTCCCTTCGTGCCCGTGTCTCCTGAAATTCCCCACACTGTACGTGGGATGGCAGCATACATCCGTTTCTGCTACATCTCTCAGTCCTGCGTCTCTCCCTCCCTTTTGGGAATAGAGCACTCCCCCTGCAGTCAGAGACCCTTAAGACCCTCAGGACATTTTTGCGTTTTATTCTGGGGAAGCACGCTTTGATTTCTTTTCTCCTTGGAAAACCTTTTCATCCTTCTGTTGTGGGCTGGGGGCGCCGGGAGGCAGAGCTGAGGTCATGGGCAGGTAATTTAAACTCCTATGTTAATTCTTTTGATTAGGTTTGGTAATGATGTTAGCTAATGATAATTCTGAAAAAGGCAACATTAGGCGTGAAATATTCATAATCTATGGCACCAAATACTACATCACAAATACTGACATAAGGAAAAATAAAGATATCATCGGGATGAAAACCTCTTATTTTTCCTAATTTACATTTGGGAAAAACATGAATTTTATGGTCATTTCAAACATCCGACAGAGTAACAATTTAACAATTTATCTTTGCTTTTATGCATTTTATCTACATGTCTCTTCCTTTCTTCTCTTCTGCAAGAAAGGTTTTAATAACTCAAACATTTAGCTCCCACTCTGCCACCTATCATTGCGTCACATTTGTTGAGTTTCATTGTTTTTGAAGTGACAGATGCTTCTTTCACTTCTTGTAGGAATGAAGGAGAAGAGTTCATGTCAGATGTGCTGAATAAAATTAATATTTCTCTCCTCCCTTTTTCTGAAGTGCCTGTTCTCTTCATGATGAATTTTTTAATTTTGAATCTTTTAAGCCAGAGTTGAAAATATGTGTTTTGTGACAAATCCTTGCTCCATTACAAGGTGTCTCCAATACAAATAACTGACAATAGATAATGGGTTATTTTCTTAGCATAAAGATCCTCCAAAAGAGGACATTTTTGAATACTATATTGAACTGAACTGAATTTAGGATATGGAAATTTGAGTGCCTGTGTGATTAATAACACCCAAGCAAAAGTACCATTTCTGTTGGTCACCCCCCAATCCCTGAAATAGTGTTGCCTGTTGTAGATCACAGTGCAGTGATATTGAGAGAAATATTTAGGGTGAGTGTGTAACTCAGTGGGGTTCCTGGAAGATCTAATTATTTAGGAACATTTTTGTTTTGGCAAGGTTATGATATCATTATCAACAAGAACCCAGCAGTGTTATTTAAGTTCACAAAAAAAAATTTTTTTAGTTACACTTGGAATTACAAGGCAAATCCCCCAACTCTGAGATCCTGATTTCTTTGCCTGAAGATCAGGGAGACATTCATTTCTAAAGGTTACATGTGTTCTGGCACCAGTGTGAATTCTAATTAATTGTTCCACATTAAAAATGTTTAATGCCTTCCTGCAAACCCTGGGCACACTTTATCTGGGAATCCTGCAGGCATGTGATTTCCTATATGGCTTCTGGAAAGATGGATACTGTTAGTTCTACAAGTAGAAGGAGGAAATTGGGCAGATAGCTAGCAGATAACTTTAGGTGATTCTGACAATTATGGTTTCTGAGCTTTTAGGATTTTAAAAGAGAAAGACTGAGAAAAGTGTCTAGAAAACCACATATATCTTTATAATATGAGAAATAAAATTAGAGAAGAAACACATACATCATCAGACGATACATTTGTGCAGTTTCTGGGTGGTATTTAATGGTTCCTATGAGAGGGGGGAAGTAGTGGTCTAGTGAAAAACAATGTGTTGGTCTTTCTTACACTATCCTGGAAATTAATTGCATAGATTAAGTGAGCCTGGTCTAGATTTCTAAGAGAGTCGTCACTAGCGGAACACAGGGTATTAAAAAGAGCTCTGATCCCAAATCAAAATGACAATTTTTTTTTTATTTAAAGATTTTATTTATTTATTTGACAGAGAGAGACACAGCGAGAGAGGGAACACAAGCAGGGGGAGTGGGAAAGGGAGAAGCAGGCTCCCCGCAGAGCAGGGAGCCCGATGCGGGATTCGATCCCAGGACCCTGGGATCATGACCTGAGCTGAAGGCAGTTGCTTAACCAACTGGGCCACCCAGGCGCCCCAAAATGACAATGTTTTGACCCCACTCTGTCACTATATGTTTGTGGATCTTGCCCAGGTTACTAAAGTAATGTCAGCTAGATTGCCTGATGTCAAGGGTCTTTGCAGTGCCCTGGGGCCCCGGGTACTTGCACATTTTTTTTTTTTTCCTCTAAGATCGGACCTGGCTGGAGGTAGATGATACTACTTCGTAAATGGATTAACCTTTCTTAGACTCTAAGATGAGATAGGACATGAAGGTGGTGAGTAGCCGGTATGGGTCTTAAAAGTTGAGACTTTTTATAATTTCCAAGAGTAGTCCCAGTCCCGGGGGTCACGCAGTCAAACCCATATCATCCTCAGTGCTTTCTCAAAGTCTTGGATTATTTTCAATTATGGCAGCAGGGCTATTAGCCCTGTTCTCTGTGGCATTGATTTTGGTCAGAAAATTCTCCTTTTCGGCAATAAAAAATATGCAAAAAAAATGAGTCGGTGACATGACAAGTTCCTACTGACCAGCTGCTCTGTTAAATCCAGCCCTCTCCTCCAGATTATTGACAGCCCCATGTTTGCATTGTGCTAAGAATGTGCCCAGGATTGGTTTTTTGTTTTTGTTTTTGTTTTTGTTTTCAGTTAGAAATGGTGTCTGTTACTTTGTGTGGGGGAGAACACATTGACCACACACACATTGATTCTGGTAGAGGTGTAGTGGAAGGTTCTCTGAATAACACATCCTAACCTCTTTCTTCTTGAAATGTCCGCATTGGATAAAATAAATTGAATAGCAAAGCTTATCTTGCCAAAGACAAGACTGCTAAGATGATGGTGAGGGTGATGATGGTCCCATTTATTAGGTATCTATCTGAGTCCAGTACAAACCTGGGCAGGTTATTTCCACAGAACTTGCCTTTACATGTATGTGTTATCGATACATCAGAGGAAATTTGTAAAGTAGAATGACAGTTCCTCCTCTTGTACTATCATTTTTGCCTTTGATCTCTTTGTATGTGGATTTATTTGTTTCCTTGTGATTTATATCATTTTCAGGGAGAAAAAGTTTTTGTAGGTTCTTTTTTATACATAATATACATAATATGATATTTATCATTTTAGCCTTTCCTAAATGTTCAATTCAGTGGCATTAAATACATTCACAGTGTTGCATAACCATAACCACATCTATACCCATAACTTTTTCATCATCCCCAATGAAACCTCTGTACCAATTAAATAACAACTCCTTTCCTCTTTACCTCCAACCATGGAGTCATCTACTCTCTGTTTCTATGGGCTGGCCTATTCTAGGTACTTCATATAAGTAGAATCATACAGTATTTGTTGTGGCTCATAATATTTTCATAGTTCATCCATGTTGTAGCATGTATCTGGATTCTGTTCCTTTCTAAGGCTGAGTAACATTGGGTTGTTTTCAACCTTTTGGCCATTATGAATAATTTTGCCATGAACACCGTTGTACAAATATCTGTTTGAGTCCCTGCTTTCAATCCCCTTTTGGATATACATCTAGGAGTTGAAGTACTGGGTCATATGGTAGTTCTATGTTTAAAAAGGTAGGGTCTTTTTTTTTTGTTTTCTTTTTCCCTAGTTCTAAATTTTGGAGCAAAACCAAGGCTAATTTCTCTTTCTCTGAATATTCTTTAAGCATTTGAAAATAGCTATGATGTCTTTTCTAAGTCTTCTCTTGTCTAAGCTAAAAATTCCAAGTGATGTAACCTGTTTTTTTAGAACTCAAATGAAGATCTTCTATCAACCCCAGCTACATTTCATGTCATTACTTTCATCACTTAGTTCGTGCTAAGGGGATATCCAAATAACTTGTTCTGGGATCCAGTGCATTAGACGCCTTTCCCAAGTTTATGTTTCCTACCTTTGAGATACACTGGGAAAACATTTAAGAATTATAAAAGCAAACGTCGGGGCGCCTGGGTGGCTCAGTTGGTTAAGCGACTGCCTTCGGCTCAGGTCATGATCCTGGAGTCCCGGGATCGAGTCCCGCATCGGGCTCCCTGCTCAGCGGGGGGTCTGCTTCTCCCTCTGACCCTCTTCCCTCTTGTGCTGTCTCTCATTCTCTCTCTCTCAAAAAAAAAAAAAAGCAAACGTCATCTTTCTTTTCCACTTCATGAATAATCACAAAGTGGATGGTGAAGATAATATTACTTAATCCATCTTTAAAATTTCTCACAGGGATCCATTAGAAGTATTCAACTTTTATTTTGTATTTTTAGAAAAAAGTGTTTTGTTGACATTGTATTAGCTGACTTGAATACCATGTCATAAGGTAGACCATCCTTGTACATAGTAGAAGTTCCATAAGACTTGTTGTAAGAACGAAGAATGGAAACATTGGCTTTTTGTCGTTGGCTGTTTTTACTGAGACCAGACCGCTCTTGTTTTAAAGGCACTTGTGATTATTGTGGGGGCTGTTTTTATGTCCAAAGCTGTGACATCCCTTATTTCCATTACTGGGATTCTGCTAAATGTTGATCTAAGTTATGTTTGTGTCTAGTTTACTATACTGGTTAAAGAAGAAAAAGTGATATTCTATATATGATCTACTACATGTTTATAAGCTGCCTAGCTCTTAAAACTCAAATAAGAATATTTATGTAAGATATTTCTACCCCTAAAGCCCTAGTATGAAAATTCCTTTTCTTAAATATCCCCCTAGGTTCTTCTTCCACAACAGTTGTCTGGTTATTTTGGCATTTGCTCGGGTAACTCAAGAATCTTACAGAATGCCTGTGTGTTGGGTTGACCAAAGAGTTTAGTTAGAGGGTAGAGCTCCTGGTTGACCATTTCTTGTATTGAAGAAGAAAATTTTCTTTGGGAAATTAAACTTATGTGAAAATTTGTTATTGATGTTTTGTCATCCAAGGAAGTTTTAAACTTGCTGAAGATGTTAGTCTGTACACTCTGGTCATCCCATGGTTGATCTCATTTCTGAAAGGGTCATATTCCAATTACGGTTTTTTTACTCTTTAAACTTAATTTTACATACTCAGAATATTTTTAAGCATTAACAGAATAACTGTTTTGAGAATAAGATGTGCCTTTAGTTTCTCAGGTGTCACAGTTTTCCAAAACCTCACACAGTCAATTGACAAATCAGTAATATCCCCACAATTTGCAAGTGGCATACAGTTGCAGAACTTTGACCAGCTTAAAAAAAAAGAAGAAAGAGCAATACATTAGGGGAGAAACATTTCAATTGTTCAGATAAATGTTTGTTGTGTCATTTCATCCTACATTACCTATATTGATTTGGGATAAGATTAGTCATCCTGTGTTCATTTTTACTAAAAGGATTATGAGGAAAGTGACTAAGAAAGTGAACTTCCCAACTTGCTAATAGATTTCAACTTTAATTTCCCATTTTGGATATCCCCTGAGAACTAAATCACTCTGGAATTTGAATCTAATCCTGAGCTTTCTCCACGTGACAGCCCAGCAGTTGCGCCTTTCTCCCCTTGCCCTGGCTTTCTCATCCCCGTGATCCCATGATTGCTATTTTCAACTCTAAAGTAAGCTCGAGAAGAAACAACCTAAATGTAATGAGAAGTGGTAGTGATTTTACTCATTTTCCTCATCGAAAACAGTTGACAGCACTGTTGATCAATTTCTCATAGCTTGTTTGGCAAGTGATTGACTGCCTTTGCTAAATACTCTCCCTTAAATTACGGTTGCAATATTGTTCCCACCGAAAGAACTACAGTAACTTCTATTTTGTGCCTTTGCATGGGGTCTCCTCTTGTTCCCTCCACCCCTCCCACTCCAACAATTGAAAGTTGGCCAGCATCCCCATTAATCAAATGTTGGATAAAAGGTATTTGTTAAAAATAGTTTTGCTTTTTTGTGAAAATGGGAAAAATTTGAACAGATTAAGATTAAATAGCAGTGGAAGAGTCGGGTAGTTTGGCGAACAGAAAGCTGGAGTAGAGTTGATTTCCTGGCACTGCTTTCTTCGCAAAGAGAACAATTTTAATCAGTTACAAAAATATTTGTGATCCATATGTTCCTCTCTGCTCATTCCCATATGCCCATATTCCCTTTTATCTCGGTAGATGATGACTTTATGATTCAGTCATGCAAGAATAATACCTCGCTGACTTTAGAGCTCAGTGCTATTTCAAAACGTGTCCTGGTAATTACGCACACACATGTATCCAGGCTGTTCACGCTTTGAGTTGGTTACGTGAATATCAGTTTGTTCTTCCTTTTTCTTCATGGAAAGAATTATATCTTGCATCCACCTACTGGGGCTGGAATAATGCATCTAAGGCTTAGATTTGAAAACAGCATTGCCATTCACCTGCTGGATTAAATGCCACTGTACAAATATGAGGATCAGAGAAAAGAAGACAAAAAGATTGAGGTGATCGTTGATAACTTCATTTTCTTTGGGAAAAGGAAAACAGAATCCAAAAAGCATGTGGTAATTCCATCCATCACTGGTGCCTATTCTGAGACATATTAGATAATGGGCTGGTTACTTAAGTAGATCTTAATTTTAAGACATGTTGACTTCTATTTAATATCGAGTGTTAGTCATAGTAGCCATGGTGAAACTGGGCAAAATTGAAAAATTAAAATGACTGTTGATTAGCGATCCATTTTTGTCCTCAGTGCATGTTTGCTTATCTCTCATAGCTATATAATGTCTAACAACCAAAGAAACATACTGTAAAGCCAAATTGGCCATTCTGATAACGCAACAACAAAGCTAGAAATTATTGACTGTATTAGTGATCGCATTTTCAACAGTTGTTTCTCTCTTGCACAACAAATGGTGTTGTAATCCAATATGTTGTTAATATAGCCACAGCAAAATCCGGTGAGGAACCGGCTGTGCTCATTTAAACTCGGGAGGGGGGCAGCAACGGGGAGGCAGGGAGTGTTTTTCAACTACAGACAAAATAACTGAGATACATTGAGTGTTTGCAAAGATGGGTGTGTGATGGAAGAGGTGTGCATGCTGTTGGATTTAGCAGGTGTGCCCCAGGGTTGCAGCAGAAGGGAGAGATACCGCTTGGTTTTGGCAAATATTATTAGGAATCCGTCTCTGTGTTTGCATTCAAGCTATCTTTGCCGCTGCTCCTGTAGGAGTTGTGAGAAAAAGAAAGTGCACATTATAGCGTGGATTGTTTTCAACGGGCTCAAAGTTTGCAAATCTGTTGAATCCCTCTGACAGTCTTTCTATGCTGTCAAGCAGAATGCCCAGCTGGTGGTGGCAATCCTGATGGGGAGGGAGGGGAAGGGGGAGACTGTGTTCACTGCCCGACAACAATATTAGGAGTTCATCTTTCCATACTGAAAGCAGGGAGGAAAGAGCTCTCTCAGCCATGCCATTGTGAAAGTTTTCTTTTTTCTTTTTTTTTTTTCACTTTTATAGATAATGCCCATTAAATCGAAATCTTGAAATACACTTCATTAGGATAGCTTTCCTAAAGAAAGGAGTCTCAGAAATAGCAATAAAGTATATTATATTAACTTATAATTAAAACAAAAGCTTTGGTTAAAAATGGAGGCAAGACTTTAGCTCATAGGTGATCTGGATTCTCATTGAGGCAAACACACAGGCTTGTTTTTTTTTTTTTTTTTAATATAAAGTGCGAGATTTCACTAAAAAAGGTTAAAATTGAAGTGAGTAATCTTCGGTGCATAATGCAATTGTTAATTTTAGCTCCCTGCGTGGGTGCCGCTCTGACTTGAACAGCCGGGCTGTAGCCTTCATTAGAGAAGAAGCAGGCAGCCCAAGACAGGTGGGGCTGGATCAAGCTGTGAACGTGATTTGCTGGAAGCTGGTCATTAGTGTTAGAAATCTGGTCTTATTTATTTGGTCCTTCACCCTGCCATGACTATTGCAATTATTATTATTGACTTTTCATCTTTTTTCAGGCTGACGATGTGTCAAACTGTGTAAGGGAATCGCATGGAGATGGGCATTCCGAACTGTTAATGGGGACATGGGACTCCAGTTGTCTCTGATCACTTGTGTGGATTTTCCCGGTGTAGAACGACAGAAGCCGCTAGTAAGTTGCCAAGACCTACAGCAGGAATTCTGCACGAAAGGTAAAGGCCTTGTTGTCCTGCTGTCATCTCATCTGTATTTTGTTATCATATAAATGTGCCTGTTGGCAGAGAAGAGGTCATTCAGTGTAACCAAAACAGACAGGATCTAGAGCAGGGACTCAATTGGCTCACAGTTTATAAAATTAGAGCTCAATTTGTTCATTCCATTTTAAATCTAGTCACAATCTGCTTTTATATGGAAATGCCTTGAAGACAGAGTTAGGGCAACAGACGTCCATCTCCTCCTCCCCCTTCCCAATACCTTGAGAAACAAGCTGTTTGCTGTGGAGAAACAGAACCGTTGTTAACTACACACAGAACCCCGCCAGTGTCACTGAAATATGAGGAATCTATCTGAATACACTGGATGGGATGTCCTCACATCTCCCCAAACTTAAAAGCAGTCCTCACCAATAACTTACAGACTCAAGCCACCATCCTTTAGAAAACTCTTCCTTTTACATTCCCATAATCCTTTGCCAAGTAAGCCTGCATTTTTTAAAGATCTCATTAGATACCATCTGTTCTGTCACGGTAGATCTTAGCAAATTTGCAACAGAAATCGCCATGGTTTAGATTTTTTCTCATGCTTCCCATATCCAGTTGGAAATAAAGTTACTGAATTAGTAAATGGTAATTAAACACTCCCAAAGAAACCTATCCCTGATTTGTCCAATAATCATTACCATTGTAATGACTGGAAAGAGGACAGTCATTGTTTGGGAACTTCTGTGGAAGAACTGACTTTCTAGGTCACATTGTTTTTCTTTTTCTTTTTCTCTTTTTCCTTCCTTCCTTCCTTCCTTCCTTCCTTCCTTCCTTCCTTCCTTCTTTCCTTCCATATTTCTTTCCTTTCTCTCCTTTTTTTTCTCACATCTTAAAAAAAAACTGAGGAGGAAGTAAATGCTAAATTATTCATGAACCTCATTTGACAGCATATCAGAAGGGGAAGTGTCAGGGGTTGTATGGAGGTAGGGAGAAAAAAAAAATAATAACAGGCTTTAACTTTGAAAAGCCATTTCCAGCGTCTGGGTAGTAGTGTACTGTGGGTCTGGAGTAGTGGGGTTCAGTGGCTATAGCGTCATTAAAACTGCCTGCCAGAGACTTGCTTCCACGGGATCTAACACTGGCAACTGCAAGGCGCTCGGGAAAGCACTCTTGCTTTTAATAATGTAGCTGTCAATTTGAAGCCTGAAAATGTTGGCCCTGAAAGGTTTATTGCCAAATTTAGATCTTATATTTACATTGAATTATTAGCTCTTAAATTGATTTTTGCCCCCACTTGCAGAGTACGCGGTATTCTTTATGCCTTAGGAAGGCATGTCGGTGGGTTGAAACTTGCAAATCATTTTTGAATCATCTTAGACATACTGCAGAACACCAATACCCGCTCTGGCCTCAGCAGCTGAGGGTCATCTCTTCAAGAGATGGAGCAATACTCTCTTTTTCTCTTTCCTCTCCTTTGTACTGGGGCATAGGGACTGGTAGATGTGTGGGAGTTCTGTGTCTCCGTTTAAGATTTGTTGATCCATTTCAATGGCAAGGTGTATTCGCGAGTGCGTGTGTATGGGTGAGGAGGGGGTGTGGATAGGGCGACTGAATCTGCCTCATGCGTTTGCCTTGGGTACTAGATTTGATCTTGCTTTCCTTACTCGCCTTTCCTGTAAAATTGGCAGAGATGCCAGAGTTGCTTGTGTGAATTTGAATACAAAGGGAGAAATGAAATACCGCAAGAATGATAGGAAGTGCTTCACCGTGCACTGACTTTAGGTTCTGACTTCTTAACCTCGCAGGGCATCACACCTTGTTATTTTAACTTGCGTCTGGGAGAATGTCTGAGCCAGGAGACCTGAATCAGGCAGCAGTGGAGGAGGGCGGGACTGAACAGGAGTCTGCCACCCCGGAGAACGGCATTGTGAAATCTGAGAGTCTGGATGAAGAGGAGAAACTGGAACTGCAGGTGAGCTTGGAAACCCTTTCTGTCTGCCCAACTCGCACCACTGTGCTCAGTTCCTCTCTTTCATAAGCAGAATACTTTGAAGGTTTGTTTTCTTTTTTTTTTTCATTTGAGAGTTTGACTAGTAAATGAATAGGAAATCCATAAAGCTACTCCTCTCCTTTCCTAATTATTTATCACTTTTTTTCTGACCAAAAGGTGCTCTAAAATGCCTTTTGAAATGAAAAAAATAACCAGAGATCGTGTTTAATGACTGAATTTGTGCACAGCATCTCCAGAGTGATTTCCAGGCCATCTCAAGGAGCTTGTGAAGGATTTCTTCCTGAGGCCGCTTTAGGCTAGCTGAGTTTTAAAAATGGATTTGCTATTCCAGGGAAAGCTGAAGTCCCAGTTTATGATAGACAAAGAAAAATCAAAGACCTGAGCTCTGTGGACCTCTGAGGGCAGGCAAAGTTTCAATTCATATTAACAAACAAACTTAAGCCCTAGAATTCACAGCCAGAGAGAAAGGAAGCGAGACAGAGATAGAGAAAACCCTAGAAAAGGGCGGGTGGGGGGGTATTGGGGGTGATTGACTGTACTGAAAAGGTGATATGATTAAATACACCATGATTTATGAGAGCAAGAGTATTGGTAGAGGGAAAACAAACTGTACTTGCAAATAGCCTGTATTGATTTTTCTTTGACCCAAACTACAAAAGTGTTAGCTCTTTTTATATACCAGTGAACAAAGGCAGATAACCACATAATGGCCAAAAGCCTTCAAGGTCAGCTTCCCTGATGCCCCTCCCCCCATAGCTGATGTAAGGAGAAGGAGCTAAAAGTTAAGAGGTCAAAAGTTTGGGGGAGAGAGGGAAGGGGAACCCTCCCCCAGTGGTTATAATATCTTATTGTTACTATTGATTTCTGGACTCTAGTGACAACACCTCTCTCTCTCTCTCTCTCTCTCTCTCTCCCCCCCCCCCCCTCCTGTGTTGGTTTACTGTCTGTTTGTTTGTTTTACTTTGTTTCTAACATACAGAGGCGGCTGGCAGCTCAGAATCAGGAAAGAAGAAAATCCAAGGTAGGGTTCTGGAGATTACCCACTGACCTGATATCATGGATGTTAGTTGCATATTTCACATTGGGGTTAAACATGTTTGCCACGATTTCAAATGGTCATGTGTGGATCTTGGCTCTACTGGCCCTGTCCCCTTTTAATGGGGTCTTGTTGATACTTCTTGTCTCTCTTTCTAGCTCTGTATGTTTTTCAATTAGAGCATTTAGGGTTCCCATAGCCGCAAATGTATGTACCTGATCTTGTTTTCACAGTTGCAGATTTGACAGCGCTTTACAAAATGAGTAGCTGCTTGTTTTGCTTTCATTTTAAATAAAATCTGGGGTAGATGTTTTAGTCTCGCTAGTTGATTTCTCCCTTGAAGTGAGCAGGTGCTGGTGTTTAGGTTCCTTTCCTCATCTTCTTAAACATCTTTTCAATCCCATCTCTCCCTAACTCAGTTTTAGTAGAAATTAATTTCCGTCATCTTTTTCTCCTTACATTTTCACAAAGTGGCAGCAATTCATTTTTTGTACGTTTCCAGTGTGGATGGGCACAGTTTTCTAAAAGTGCCCCTTAAATCCATGTATTCACATTCTCCTCCCCTGCATCCCCACCAACACAGGGCTCTGAATCTTGAAGCCAGTGTAGACAGACAGCACTGAGCAGCCAATTTGAAGCTCGGTTTTAGAAATCTGGTTTGGGAATGTCCTGGGAAGGTAGAGAGGAGTTGACAGCCGGAGAATGTTTTCTGTTTGTTGTCTTTATTTTCCTTGCCTTGCCTTTTTTTTCCCCTCCCCAGTCAGGAGCAGGAAAAGGTAAACTGACTCGCAGTCTTGCTGTCTGTGAAGAATCCTCAGCCAGGCCAGGAGGTGAAAGTCTTCAGGATCAGGTATACCCCCTGTCATTTTCATTAACTGCATGGATGGGATCTGTCTTTGTGTGCATGAGTAGAAATCTGGTATTACACAGTGTTTTGGGGGAGAAAAAAAAATAAGCAAAGAAAGACATAGTTTCTGGTTTCATCCCCTGCTTATGAGACATTCTAAACTAGCTTAACAGTTTGTCACAGAGTATTACGTTTGTTTTTTTCCAGACTCTCTGAAAACTGCAAATGGAAAGGAATTCAAAAGAATTTAGATAAAAAACTTAAAAAGTAAGCACGGTAGTGCTGCATTTCCTCACAGGCTCTCTCTTGATAAGACTGAACCAAATATAGTACTAAGTATCCTGTCTCCTTCCTTATTGGAGATTCTTACCTCTCACTTCCCCAAAATACACTTGCCTATAAGAAACACAACTCTTGACTCTTAACGAAACTTTGGAAATAGTGAATAAGGTGCATTGAGCTTTGCAGACATATTTTTATGGCCTTTGGTAGAGATGCTGAATACTGAAAAAAATTGTCCAGAAATGAATCTGAGGTGATGGTGAATTTCATATTATTAAATTTATATGAATTTAATATTATTATATATCACTGTGGATCTTTCCACTTATTTTTGCTCCTTACAGGAAGACTATTAGGGTCTGAAAATTCGAATTCTGACAAAACCCTCCCGTGACCAAATGGGGACTTCATATTGTATTTATTTTTGTTTGCCTTTTAGGCATCATATTAGCTTTTATAAAAATAGTTTAGCAGCTGAAATTTTCCTTATTTTATCAGAGGCTGAGAGAAGTCGAGACAAAAGTAAAATGATTTATCTGAACCCAGGGGAGAGAAAATTGATTAAGATATCATTATTTTTGTTTGGGCTTGTTTGCTTTCCTCTTTTTACTTTAATTGAAATAATCTAAATTCTCCTCATGGATACAGAAAGCATTAAGAGCACTTTCTTTAAAAGGACCAAAAATAAATACCTTATAGATTTTGTCCTAAGAGTATTTTTTTTTCCCTAGCCTCATTTTCTTATTGTGCCACTCATGTCGTAAGGCATGGACAGGCTATCTTTCTCTAGCCATCACTATGTTTCATACACAAGCTTTATTTTACTTGGGCTCTGAGAAATGTGTGGCTTTTCTTCAGCATTTTATTTGTGCTTCTATTTTTAATGGAGACTGAAAAGGGGGACTAATGCAACTATCACGGCTTGTATTATTAAATGTTGATTGATGGCTTATAATGTACTGCACACGATATATGTTAACTCCGCGGAATGACAGACTCTGGGAGAAGTCATGCCCCAGTTGTCCCCCACTCCTAATACCAGGCAGAGGAGGACAGCCTTTATAGACCTAATCTGCTTTTCATCCCATTTGACAAGGTACCAGGAGGAAATTTTTTAAGAGATCATCTGTATCATAGTGCCCGTCCTGGACCTAAGTCTAGTTTCTCCATACAATTGTGCAGAGAAATAAGATGCAATCGGTGCTTTGTTCCTGCTGGTTTCAAGCTCAGTGACCAAGACTAGCCGTGTAGGAGAGAATTAGAACTTGTGCACCTCTCTTTGGGCTGGCTGAGGGGTGGTGGGAGCAGGCGTCCGATAGAAAATACCCAGACACACATATTAGCAAGTGGGCATGTGACTTGTTAGAGAATAAAGAAGCAGACCTTTGAGCTTATATGCAATGCCTTCATTAGGTACCACCGGCACTTACAAAATGTGGGAACTGAATCCCAGAGAACCCTGGCAGAAGTATACAGTATATGGATTGTATTGCTTCCCTAATATTTGTATATTCACAGTATTTGAAAACTGCCTTCATTTTCCTGTGTGGGAAAAACTCTTGCTACCTGTATTACTTGATCTCAGACCCATAGCTGATGGTTCAGTCTGTCCTTCAGTTAAAGGAGTTTTGCTTTTCTAATGTTATACTATTTACCTATCAGTGTATTACTGTGACTTGAATCATTCTTTTATTGTTGTTGGATATAAACTTATCCTGTACCAATGTATTTATTAACACTTGTATTTTATTATTGAGCATATCAATAAAAATATTAAAAAATAACAGATTGTTTTTTACCAACTCTATAGCACTTTTGTGTGTTCTTTCAACACCATAATGTATATTTATGTATAGAAAAGATAGGTATTTTTCTGAGAATACTATCTGTCCACACATGGCGTGAGTTTGTACTTTTTTTTTTTTTCTGGTGGAAGATGTCTTTTAGCCTCTGCTCGTATTTATGCTTCCTAGCCTCTTAGATTGTAGATTCAAATTGACAGAGGCTGGGTGATGCAAGAGGTTTTGAAGAAGCAATGAGACCACTCCGATGGCCTGGTGCCCTCAGTTTCCCCTCCTGATCAACTATTGAATTGATTCTTCCCCACCCCCAACTGTATTCTCTGAACCAGAAATGTTGCAGCTGTCTCCTTAGCAAGCAGAAGCAAATCAAAACCTTACAATCTGCCCGAACCTTTGCAGACTAAAGGCATTTCTGTCCCATATCACATGACAATAGAACCCATAATCAAGTTACACTCAGTTTTACATATTTTGCGCAAGTCTATCCCCAGGATAAACACGTGGATGTCAGGAAATCTGGCTAGGATAAAAATCTATCATGAGAACATGTTTTATTTTATCCTCTCTATCATATGTCTTTTCAGCCCTGGTGCCTTTTTATTCCAGCCAGGAGTTCACAGTGGAACCCCTCCTAAAAAGCAAACTTGATTTCAGGGGTCTTGTTTTATGCTTGTTAGATTAGCCAGGTTTACCAAGAACCCTAGGAATCTTAGGATGACCATAATTTGAGGAGGTTCAGGCATTGCTTTAGTCACATGTATAGGAACATTAGTTTAGTTTTTAGTGAGAAACACTATTAGTCATTGGGATTTTTTTTTTTTTTTACATCATGAATTTTAATGTCACTAGTAGAAAAAAGCTTTCCCATCAAATGATCTCTTACATAAGAGAAAGCAGACTTAATGTTGGTTAATTTGTCATAGTTTTAATCATAGCATAGGTTTTTCATGAAACTTCTTAAAAAATATGATTTGGCTCATTCTTCTTCAAAACAGTGAAGATACTATCAACCACATGGCTGATATGTGAGTTAAAACAATCTGTCTCCAGTGCAAAATAAATAAATATAAAAACGGATCCAGTCCCAATACAGTAAAGGGTCAGTACTGTGCCAAAGCATCAGTTCAAGAGAATTTTACATTTTGGAAAGAATTGACTGATAAAAAATTAAAATAATATTAAATATTTATATTTAATTGATGGGAAATATAGTTCTGCTTTCTAAAAGGCGATGCTGATTCTAACCATACATTATGATGACTTATTAATGGAGTTTATAAACAAGGTGTGATAATCATCCATACCTGGGATTCCTGCATTTAGATAGCTTGGTTTTTCTTAATAGTAGAAATCATTGTTGATGTGGTTCTAAAACAGACTTTTTATTGTAAATTGGCTATTAAGGCCTTTATGTCTGTTCTATCTGTAATTACGATTCGTAATACCTGTCTGTCTATGTTTGTGCAGATTTCTCCTTATAAGGAATTATAGAAAAGAACTCAGAAGGCTTTTTTTTTTTCTTTTTTTGAGACATGGCAGTAGCTGTGACGCAAGCTTACTGATAAGGAAATGTTTCCTAAGTGTTTAAAAATAAACCTGTAGGGAAAATAAGAGGTATGATCTAGGGGAAGTAACTTGCTTAATGTTAATATTCATGAGGCCAAGTGTTAGTACTAGATGTTTCTCATGACCTCCCATTGACTTCTGAAGTTTAATTCACCTTAAAGGGCAATTATTTCTCTGACAGGTTTAATTTTTTTTTTACCATTTCAGAAAAAAAAAAAATCTGCTCCTGGCTTTCATTTTCCTGTACTTAATAACCTCTATGCAAAATGGAAACCAGACAGAGATTCTTAAATCTGGCCCTAAATTATTATATTTTTTCCCCAACAGGAATCAATTCATTTACAGCTTTCCAGTTTTCCCAGCCTGCAAGAGGATGATAAATCTAGGAAAGATGACTCAGAAAGAGAAAAAGAAAAGGATAAAAACAAAGATAAAACCTCTGAAAAACCCAAGATCAGAATGTTATCAAAAGGTGAATGTGAACATGTTTCCTTAACTTACTGAATTTGGACAGATAAATAGTCACAGAGTACATCCTAGATTTACACACGTATTCACCTGCCACCAACGTCTGCATATACTTCTATATGTGTACATGTGTGTGTGTGTAAAAGATGTGAACTCTATTTCCTTTCTGTTCATGGTGTCATTTTTTGTGTATCCAGAAAGGTTAATTTTAGGATCACTTATCTCTTTGGATTTTCTTTTGGGTCTTCTGTTTTCTATGATAAGTTTGTACAAATGACTGAGTATAAATCTGCTCTTAATTCAGGTTTATTAATCCAATTAACTTGGGCTGATGAACAGTAATGATACCCAGTTCTGTATCTCAACTTCCATGTTTATCTTAAAAGACAGACAATAGATTAGCAATTTACAGCAGGTAAGTGATGTCGTCCCCAAAGCACAGACGTATATACATCAATGTCAATGGACTACGTGATTAACATTGTATCTGCCACAAATGGATTTGGTCTCTGCAACCCACATAACCGCCACATCATGTCTGACCTAAAAAATATACACTTCTACTCCAATAGTAAAAAAAAAAAAAAGCTATACCTTCTAAAACCCCAAGCCCATAGTCCAGACTTTTCAAATTGTGGCCATACATACAACTGTACAAAAATAAAACCAAAAAAAGGAAACAAAAGTTAAAATAAAACTAAGTTAAGTTGAAATGAAGAATACTGTGAATAAATAGCTTTGCAGTAGACTTTTTTTTTTTTTTTAATAACCGAGAAAGAACACGGCATCCAATCAGCTGAGGAATGATGACTGCTTATATTATGCCCTGTAACAATGTATCTGCTTATAATGATTATCTCTGCTACTGAATGTCTAAAACGCAAGGTGTGACAGGAGTAAAGAAGTGCAGGTTCCTAAGATGACTTTAGAAATTAAGCTTTAGCCAGCATCAGAAGATTTGAAAGACTTGTAAATGTTTAGTGCCCACCTGTGTTTTGTACTGATGAATATTTAGACGGTCTCATCACAGAACATTCATTTTTGCCTTCTCTGTTTGGAGAGAAAAAAGGTTCCCTGGAATCTGAAACTCTTGAGAGCTCTCTCTGTGGGTTGGTAGTAACTGTCACGTGGAGGCCCTGGCCTCGCTGATTGACGACAAGGCATGAACACGTGAATTTCACCCCACCCACCTCCTGCCCGACTGTGCCCGCATCCCCTCCTGTGACAGCCGGATCTTTCCACACTCAGGATCTACTGGGTTCCTCCATCTCGAATCTGGTTTTCATTCTGGTGTTACGCTGCCAATTTGCTAGTTTCGAAACACGTACCTTCACGCCAATAGCTTCACCTAAAATTTACCCACCAGGAGGGAAAACTTTTTCACCCTCCCTTCCCCATCAGCATTCCTGACAATTTCCTCCTGCTATTTGTTTCAGATTGCAGCCAAGAATACACGGATTCTACTGGCATAGACTTACATGAGTTTCTGATTAACACATTAAAGAATAATTCCAGGTAAATTATTAAATAAACCTGTTATTTTTTAAAAGAGTAAAGTAGAATATTGTGAAGTCATGAGTCCAAGCATTTCTAAGTAGAGTTGTAAAATGCAGGCACCTTTTCTAATGTCCTAAGCTATCTCTTATATTTTCTCTTTTCTGTTTGCATGTTTACTATGTATAGATAGTCTTAATTCCTGGGTAGTTACTCAATGAGTAAATTATTACAAGTTCTGCTTTCCTGGTCACAAAGAGATACTGATTAAGGGGAAAAGATAGAGAATGAAAGTCAATGTTAAATAAACCGATTATGCTCTACTGCAGTTCTATAACTATTTACTTGGGCTTTGCTTTGCTCCAGTTTCCTATTAATTTAAAATATACAATGTATTTGATGTGTCTTATGGGCTTAACACCTTACATGTCTTAATTAACACTAAAACTGCAGAAGTTTCAATATTACAAAATACTTAACAAATGAGATGAGAAATATCTTCAGTAGGATGAAACCACATGCATATGGACAGCATATTCTAGAGAAGAGTTAGGTAAAGATTTATAGTCACATCAACTTAACCAATCTTTTTCAGACATGCAAATGAACATTTTAGGTCTTTGGGAATGGCAAGTGCCTCAAACCTTTTCATTTTAACATTTATTTTGCAGGGACAGGATGATACTCTTGAAAATGGAGCAGGAAATTATTGATTTCATTGGTGACAACAAGTATGTTATATTGCAGTGCTGATTAATTTATATGATGTGCTTAGTTTGGTATTTGGGTTTAATTATTCATTCTGGAAAGGTTTAGGGATAGATAAAACATTATTTAATATGTTTGCCGATTTGTTAAATGGAGACGCTATTAGGATTAGAAGCTATATATTGATGGGAATTGTTGCTTGGACCACGTGTGCTTCTGCTTGTTAAATTCCTGACAAAATGGCTATAAACAGGGGGCCGCTGATTAGCATAGAGTAGCTGTGACAAGAAGCAACCCTTTTCATTTTTATTATAGTTTCTTAATGGGCTCCAGATGGCTGCAGTCGGTTATGCCTGGTCATAACTGTGCTGCTTTCAGTGTAAACCGTGTAATGACACATCTCCAGATAGGCATCTGCAGTCACATACTATGTCATATCATTTGTCCCAAGCCTGGCTCCGTTCATGAGGTATCATGGACCAAAATAGAATACTTTCCAAAAGACATTAAGTTCTCTTTGCTGCGAGAAATGTGCAACTATGAAACAAAGATACTTAGTGTAGCTTAATCAATAAGTCCATAATAAATGGAAAATTGTCTGGAAATGAGGACATGAAGTGTGATGCCAGAGATGAAATAAGCTGTGTGCTTTGGATGAAAAATGAATGGTTTTGTGTGTGTACTTATAGAATGTCCTATAGACCAGAAACACAAATGTTGATCCCACTGCTTCTTGTATTCCTTTCCAGCAATCATTATAAAAAGTTCCCTCAGATGTCATCCTATCAGAGGATGCTTGTCCATCGGGTGGCAGCTTACTTTGGGTTGGATCACAATGTGGATCAAACAGGGAAATCTGTTATCATCAACAAGACCAGCAACACAAGAATGTAAGCCCATCACTGTATTTATTTAGCATTTTCTTTTTCTCTTATGGATTCATTTATAAGAGCATGATATAAAATTCAAAGTACATGACATTTAAAATGTGCAGTGTTATTTATCTCTTGCACTTAGCAGCGGTGTGTGGCATTTATCTGCAGAAGATTATCTGAGGACCGGGAAAGTTTATAAAATCTGGGCAGTAAAGTGGGTTTATTCCCAGAATTTTACATAGCTCCTAAAACATAATTGTCTTTCTTCCATCAATACTCCATGTGATTTAAGAAAAAAGCATGGGACATTTTATGTCAAAGTATAACTCAAATTCAAAAAACAGACATTTTAAAACAGCAATGACATATGCAGGATAATTGTCCTTTTCTTTCCTTTTCCGGTTTGTAGACCTCTGTCTTATTATGGTTTCTAGAGTAACAAGAAGTTCTGCACCCAGAGAGGGAAATCCTGCACCTTAAGTCCCATTTTTTTACTTACTAGCTGTGTGACTTGAAACAAGTCAGTTAAAATCTGTCATCTCGTTTTTTTTTTCCACCTGTAAAAGGAGAATTATCTAAGTTCTAGCTTTAAAAGGAAGGTGTTTTATTTGTTTTTGCTCCTTAAAATAATTGTTTGCTTCTATCTTAATATCTTTTCACGTCCTGTTGAGTCACCAAAAGCATAGGATGAGTAGTCCTTTGCTTTGGAAATTTGGACCTGGCTCTCTTAAAGGCATGTATGTTTTGAGCACAGTGCAAAGCCACTTTTATAGCAAATATATGTTAAACTGAAAAACTGTCCCTGTGCAAAGCATTCTCTTAAAACTTTTGTGCACTGTAATTTCTTTTTTCACAGTGTGCCTTGTCAATTGTGTAAATTGCATGGATTTTAGGGAGCTAGCGAAAGGAGCGTTCATGTCTAGCAGAGTGGCGTGTTTCAAACACTATTTTCTGCTCACCCGAGGCTGGACAAGTAGGGCTAGAGATGAGGCTCTTTCTCTCCTCAAGGCTCAGTCTGTGTTCAGCAGAATGAGAGTGCAGGTCGTAGTGGAGAGAACACAAACTGAGAGATCTCGGATGGAGCTGGGCTATTATCTCAGAGACAACGAGCTCTTCGCTTCTCTGGGCTTCCAATTACTTATTTATCTGCAGGAGAGTTTGAAGTGGATGGTATTTAAGGGCCCTCAAAGCTTCGGAATTATTGGGTCCTATGGTTGCGTTCTACTGTGCTGGCAAAATACATTTTAAAATTTATCAGCTTTCCACTTTATCTGATTGCTGGCACATGCACCTCCTTTTTCAACTGTCACAGGAATGAAAGATCACTGTCCTTTAAACATTTATACGTCCCCTCTCCATCAAGCATTCCTCATTGTTGCTGTTGTTGGTTTTCATTCTCCATTCTGGTTTCTTTTATGACTTTCAGATACTGTAAGTGCAGGGACACACTGGTTGCACAATAGGCCAGCAATGGACAATTTTTTTTCATTTGTTTTTCTCCTCTTTTTCTCTTTAGGTCATAACAGACATAGAAAAACCCATAGATCAAGCCTGTTGTTTGATACAGGCTCAACTAGCAGAGATAGTGCGTTGATTTTTAATTCACATTGATTTTGCCATCACATGGTCATGATATTAGGGTACATGTCTGATGCCTGTTTCTGGGTAGAGTGGTTTTTGAGAAAATTAAGCACCATGTAAAGACTCTCAGTAAACTTTGAGTGACGGTCCTAAACTTGCAACGTCCAGGATGGTAGCTACTAGCTACATACGGCTATTTACATTTCGATTTAAATTAGTTCAAATTAAATAAGATGTAAGCTTCGAAATTCAGTTCCTTGGTCAGGCTAGCCACATTTCAAGTGCTCATATGAGACAGAACATACATGGAATATTGCCATGATTTCAGAAAGTTCTGTTGAGCAGCTCTTGTCTGAACTTGTGTGATTCTTACAAGTTTCCAAATACCACTGGATATAATCTGTCCCTTAAAACTTTCATTTTCTGGCTAATAAGTATCATATTATCATTTTATTAGACTTCACTTCCAGAAGAACACTAGTTTGTTTTGTTTTGGTTTTTTCCTCCCCCAAATAGCCAATTTTGAATAGACGCCTCCGGTTTATGCCTTCCGGAAGAGCAAAAGAGGACACGTGCAGAGAACACTTCCAGTGTAGTTGCTACGATGGAAGGGCCTGGACTGGCTCAGTCTCTACCCCGTGCCTGTCCTTGCACACACCCTCTAGCCCTGCTCTGTGAGTCAGTCTGTGCCTAAACAAAAAAGGCAAATGACTGTAAAGCATGGACTTTTAAGGCATTTCCTGACGAGCTGAGCTTACTAATGTTCAACCCAGAGCTGTCAAGTCGTGCTGTTCTATTCCAGCCACCTTTCCAACCGTCCTCTATTTGAGTGGCTGTTGTCTGGGGAAGGGGGCGAGGGGGTGCTGATATCTTTCAGGACAAGAGAAAGGGATGAATTAAATGTCATTTGTCAAATAGTAATAAGTCACCCCCTCAGAATGAAAATCACTGTTGGCAAAGAATCAGCATTAGCAAAGAAGCATTGTTGTTCTGTAGAAAGTTGTGTGTTTAAAAGTTTAAATGGAACATTCTGTTCAGAACATTTTGTTTAAGTGTTGGGTGTCTTGATTTTCTTTGGTCTTCCAAAAACTTCAAGAGTTGCTCTCTCAAGGCAAATGGCATGTGATGGTCGTGGGGACCACAGTAAAAGATATATTATAATAGATATATTATTGGATGGAAATGTTTCCATTTATATTAAGGAGGGAGGAAGAGATGGAAATTCCTCAGATGACTCCTTGTGGATTTTGTGTTTTGGGAATACCTTTGCAGGGGATACAGTTTGATGCTACTTTAGTGCAAATACATGAAGGTGCATATTTTAAATGGCACCGTAGCTTGGGAGAAATGTTGAAAAGTGCAGATGGAGGACACAGAAATGAACTAAAGGGCTGACAGAGAGAAAGCACGTTTTAATATAATTTTTAATTTTTCTTCTTCAATGACACTGATCCTCTGACGTGGATGCCTTTCAGCAACAAAATGGCTGGAATTTATTTCCCAGAATCCTTGCTTTTCTAAATTATAAGCAGTTCAAGTAATTATACAGTGTGGCTTGAGAATATTAAGTTTTGCCCAGAGAGAGAATAGTTTCACATGAGGTTCAAAACATTTACTCATGACAGTACACTGTGAGGATTATATTTGTGTGTGTATGTACTTTACTTTCTTCTAGTATCTTCTGTAATATCCTGAGATAAAATATATCTGTCTTTCATGATGGAAAAAATTTGTCTGAGGACTGACTTTTCAGTTATTTAAGTGATATAAGATCATTACCTACTTATTATTCATTGCATTGGATACTTTACCTCTTATTTCATGTATATTATTCCATTTAATCCTGAAAACATATTTACAACCTAAGTAATTAGAGCCTTATTTTACAGAAGCAGAAAACGAGGCACACACTCAGGTTCAATTTGGGGCCTACAGAGAAGCAATGATTAGCATGGCTGGGATCCAAGTCAGTTTGTTAAATGCTAAGAACAATTTTCTTAAATAATCTAACTCTCTTAGAGCAAAAACACCCAGAACATCTTAGGCAAAATCCTCAACAAGATTCCCTGGATTGGTGGGGAATTCCACCTCTTTGAAGTCTTTTGCTATCTGATAAGAAACAATGAACAGGCCCAGGGGGAAGGGGAGATATTTTTGAAGATGAACTCAGTGGTATCAGTAAATAACGTATACTTCCCACAATTTGATAGTTCTTCTTACATTCTCTGTGTTTATCACTACTGCAAGATGTGATATTTGGTTGGGGGATGATATTGATTCAATTTCAACCTTGCTTTACTCTACTTCCATCTTTTTCCCCCCTAAAAATGAAAAAAGCTATACTTAATAATATCAGTGTAGGAGGTAAACCTACCTATTGTATTATTATGAAATTACTGCCTCAGGCAACCTAATTGTCTAAATCCATGGTTTCATGCCAGAGCCACAAGAGCTTGGGGTGGGGTTGAAGGATACAGTAGTCCAGAGAGAGTAGGAAATGCCAGCCATGCTCATGTGGGAGACATTCCAAGAAAGTGCCTTCCTCTGAGCAAACCCGGGTACTTCAGAGTGTTGACAAGGAAGTCACCTGACCCTCCAGCACCGCTGGAGCTAGCCGGGGTAAGAACAGGTGAGTATGTGTCACCTGGAGCCTCCCAGCACACCTATTGGTTCACAAATTGGGTCTGAGTAGTTGGGGATGCTCCTCATTAAAATTCACTGCCTTTTGTTGAAATGACAGATGGCGTTTTTGAGCTGAGACTCACCCTGGTATGTTCTATCACCTTTAGTTTATCCCTCTTTCCCCCATATGTTGCCAGAAATATGTTTCACTCTGTAGCACTTTTAAGTTTTTTTCAGTTGGGATTCTTTGTTAACTGTCAGATTAGGTGGTAGCACCGAATGAGCCCCTTGGGAATCTGGGTAGGGGGTGTTAAGGTCTGTGTTATTTGGGTACTGCAAGTGATATTTAAAATGTACTTACTCTCTATACTGTTGCTTTTTTTTTTTTTTTTAGGACTGAGGCTAAAAATATGAACATGATTTTATAAAAAATATTTAAATGCTACAAATATATCTGTCTATTTTTATATGAGAAACTTTGCCCTTCTCTTTGTCTGCCTTTCCGATCTCCACACTGTCTTTTGCTTACTTTTCTAGGTGTTTAGCCCAAAGCAGCCCACTGTTCTTTTATTAGATGATTTTTTTTTTTTTTTTACCTCTATCTGCCTTTCTCCATCTTAGAGAAACGATATATGCTCAGGTTGTATCATTTGGAGGCTTGAAACCATTCCCTTGCATTAATGTTTTCCAAAGGGCCAAGATCAGTCATAGGGAAAGAGAGTCCCATGTGTATCTGAATGTCTTTGCAAATGTCAGAGTAACTGTTTAACTAGTCCCAGATAATTGTCATGTTAGAAGGTTGTCATCTCTTGAATATTTTTTCTTTTGACTTTGGCACCCGCCCACAGTCATTGCCTCAAATCCCCTACTCTCGGTGCAATGCAGAGCATTTCCTTCTGGAAATGACATCTCCACTGGAGAAGAGAGGTCCTTGGCCTCAGAAACCATGAAACGAGAATAGTGACCCAAAGGCAGAGATTTGGGCCTACACCTTAAGAGAACACAATGCCTGGATTCCTGAGAAGTGTGGACCTGGGTAGTGATGACCAGAGTTGGCTTGTTCCTTTGTTGCACAAAGAATATTTAACTGAGCTAGCTATTTGGTAAATCACAAGAACGATAAGCTTCTCTTTCATGAAGCAGTTGAGCCCAGTTGACTTTGTTGGGAATCCCTGAAGTGATGGCTAAATCTTGCACTATGAGGCAGGACTGTGGGACCTTCCACCCGCCCAGCGACAGACACAGAGAGGAGGGTTAGAGCAGCAATGGACGTCTGTTCTGCTCAGTTTCCAGAAGAGGCTAAGGTTTAAAATGGGAATCATCCATTTTTGACTCTTGAGCATTTCACTCCCTGCAGGTGATCCAGGGCATTTAGACCAAAACAAACAAACTAACTAAAACCCCAAGCTTTCCTTCCCACATGTGTTCTATTTCCTTTTCTTTGACTGGGCATGTGAATAGCACCCTCAGTAAACTGAGTAGCATCCCGATACTGCTGCTTGCTTAATGATCCTCTGAAGAAGATTAGACATCAATTTATTTAAGTGCCTCTTGGAAATCTATGAGTGGTTGGTTGGCATCTTGTTATTTCTAAACATGGTAAATTTACTCTGCATTTTTTCATAGGAATAGCCTTGAAAAGCATCTGACTTGAAGCCAAAGATCAGAAACCTAACTAAGAATCACATTGCTCTCAGCAAAGCCATGAAGCTTTATTTACTGAACTGACAACCTAGTCCTTTAATCAATACTCAGGCTCAAGTAAGACTGATTTGTTAATATTGGCCAAACTCTGTATCATTTCTCACAAATGCTGCATTTTCTTATATTATTATTCTCAAATGCCTCAGAGATCGCATTCTGTAGATGAGATAGGTAAGTCTCAAAAATATATCGTGAGGAGAGAAAGTAAGTTTGTTGTGTTCCTTTCCCCACTTGAAATTATTTATGGCCCCTGGAGTGTTGCATGGATGATTTACCCCTTAATTGTGGAAATGAAACATGCATGCTCCTTCTATCACATTAGGATCTTTAATGTAGCTTTCTCTTAAAAGGGCTTTCCCATGGAGTGATAATTCTTTTAAATAAATAAATACTCTATTTAGCTCACAATGTTCAAGGTAGATAAAGCTAAACCATTTTACAGGAGCAAAAAGAGATTTGTGTCTTGATCTTACTTAGTCAACTCACAGAAAATCCAAGACTGAAATCTGCTGTTCCTGCCTCAGCCATGACCCTTCTCCTCAGGTCAGGGAAACAAGCACTAATGTGAATAGAACCAATACTCTGAAATGATGAAAAAGCAAGAAGGAAACCAAATTCCCTTGGTTTCCTTACAAAATTCTAATTTGCATTTCATTATTTTTTAAAGTTGAGCAAGGAACTCAATGAAACAATGGTAATATCAAGGTGGATGTTAAAACTGTGATGCCAACAAAATTCCAGAACACACTGGGTTAAAAACTGTCCCGACATATGTTGAAGTAAGACCAAACCCAGTTCCAGGTTCTTAGATGGTGCCAAGTGAAAAGGTTGTCTCATGTTCAGTGTCATGCTTTGAACAAAAGACTATAGGCTATAAAACATGTCCCTCTTCTGTTTATAGTTAAGGAACCAAGATAATTTTCATCAGTACTGTGTGTCTGTGTGTGCATGCCCACACACCTGAGTGTGTGTGTGTGTAAATATATGATCTGTGTCATACGGGTTGGGACCGTTGGAGAAGGGTTCACTGTCCACACATATACTGCATGCAGTATTATCCCAAATGTGCGATGGTTTTGGAGGAAACGATATTACTAGAACTTGGTGCTTTGCTCGCTGTAGGCAGCAGAATGAGACCCAGTTGCAGAGTTCTCCCTTTCTTGCTTCTAGGTCCACCTTTAGGGTTGGCAGTCACTTCAGTCCTTGTGCCTCGGGGAAAGTTTTCAGGCATACTTGAAGATACAGGTCTGGCTGTATCTAATGAAGAGCTGGTCTTCTTGATGTAGTTCTTGTGTCTTGTTGATCTTAAGATTTCTGAGAGTGGAGAGGCCATGAGCATGTTATCACAATTTTAGGGAAGATAGAATTGGCCATACAGTAGAAAGAGAAGTTGTGTTTTACTGGTCAAAGTTGTCTGGTTTCCATTGAATCGCATGCTTAAATGCTAGATTGTAATGATTGGTACCAATCTTCAAACAATAAACTGGAATCTACCTCGGGAAGTGGATGCGTTCCTAATACATTTTACCCCACAGCTATACTCCTTTCAACCTCCCAGGCTTTCTAGATACCACAGCGTTCCCAGGGGAGCATAGCCCTCGCTTCCCACCCATCTGCCCTTTAAACCAGGAAAATGAAAGAAAAAAAACCCAGCATTTCCTTACACCTACAAAAAATATTTAGTCATTATCAGTTAAAGCACATTGATCACTCTGGACCTTCTCAGCAAGTAAAATACTATATTTGCATATAAGCTTAAATGGAATGTTTTTATACACAGCATTGTAACGTGTAAGCAAAAAGCTTTTCATGCCAAGAAACAATAATCACATTCAGCAGTTTCCAAAGAAAACATTACTTTCAGACAATTGTTACTGCTTCATTTGGAACTCATGAATCAAACCATTATTTGAATATTATAGTGCAGATTGGATTTATCCTAATTAAAATTAACATTAATGTAAATGTCGGTTCAATAGTCGTTGGGGGTACCTTAAGATTTTGACCTCTCAGAAAGACACGAACAATGGTAATGATGGCTTATAACGTCTACTGAGTATTTACTCGTGCCTGGCCTTGGGCTGGACACATAACTTGCATTATCTGGTATCTCCTTGATCCTCCCAAACACTCTCAGATAAGAATTATTATTGCTTTCCGTTTTTACAACAGAATAACCAAACAACATCTCTGTCTTAGGGATGTGAAGTAAATTGCAAAAAGCACACATTTAGTAAGGTGCAGAGCTGAAAAGACACCACAATGCATGTTTTGAAAAGACAAACTTTTGTTGGGCCCACTTATCAGTATTTATATGTGAATTGTTTAAAACTTACTTTAATTATTATAACTACTGCTATGTTAAATTTAGTATGCTAGTTCACATCCATTTTATATAAAGCTATTGGATTATTCAAATGCATTTTGCTTTGGGGGTAATGGGGCTTTGGTCATTGCGTATGTTAATGCTACTGCCTTTTACTGTTCATGTAATATTGAAATGGAAGGATGGAGAACTTAAAGAAAGAAAAGTTCAGTGATAATCTAGCCCCTTTTAAAAAAGCTTTTTTTCATTTGTGGAAATTCTCAATTTATAGGTAAACTTGCAGAAACATGCTTGTTTTGTTAGGCTAAGTGTATCCATCTGATGTGTGTGACTCCTTGGTATTGTTAGCAATACCATGCTCAGTACTGTTCAGAAATAGCCAAATTCACAAACACAGAATATAAACTTCTAGGTCTTAATGCATAGGATTTCTTTCTCTTTTTCAAATTTCATAATTTCTCCTTTTTTTCCCCCCTCATCCATCTTATCTTTTTTCTGTATCATTATTATTTGAATTCTCCCTTTAAAGAGGAAGAAAAAGATCTTGAGATTAAACACTATCACTTAGTTATTATAATCACAGTATCATTAGTAAATGCAAGTCTCTATGCATCTTGATCAACAAGGATACAGCAATAAAAAGGGTGATTTTTCTGACAAAATGAAACAACTAAATATCCACTTTAGATCATAAAATAATATAGGACATGAAAGAAAATATTCCAAAGATAAGAATATTTTAATTGTCCACAATTCAATGATTATATACAAGCCACTTGTAGGTCGTTGAATTGGTTTCAGATATTTCTAAACCTATAGCGTTTATTATTTGTTGTTGTAAAATGCTATTTATTATAGTAATCACAAATATATAAAAAGTTAGAAGTAAAAGTTGTCCATTACTCTACCATCCAGAGACAACTACTGTCATTATTCTTATTAGATATTATACTTTCAACATAAATGTGATTATAGTATATCCTCTTAGACATCACTTTTCTATCTTGGTAGCCTTGGATATCATTTTATAGAGCTGCATATTACATACGGAGATATTTTAAGCTACTTAATCAGGCCACCTGGATTTCCACTGTTTCCCTGTCTTGAACAATGACACTGTGTATCCATGTGTTACTATTTTATTTGGCTTCATTCTTGGAAATGGAATCCCTTTGTCAAGGTGGACTGACAATTATAAGGCTCTTTTAATGCAAATAGCCTGCTTTCCAGGGTACTGGCACCAATACGAGGAGATGCCTTATAGACCTTTGTTGTTTTGGGCATTCTGCTTAACGTTGTTGTCGCTCATGAATAGCCTTATGTTAAAGGAGGGTCAAGGTCAAGTCCCATGTTAGCTTGCATGTCTCTGTTTTTATGCACAATCGAGACAAAGAAGAATAAAATGATTTTGTCAAAGGTATAGAAAATTGAGAACGTGAATTTGAAAGATGTGAATAAAGGAAGCTGGGTACTTAGCACTGCATATATGGGGTTTGTAAGATGTGGTCTCATTTAAAAGACAATGAAATGGTATAAAATGACCAAATGGTAGGGGATGTTGCAAAATACTTGAAGAAGAATGTAGGACTTTATTTTTTAAATTAAAGACATCAGCTATAAATATTTTAATTGACTTAAAAGTACTAAGGGAACAGTGCTTCTTAGACTCCCCTAATATGTTCGACTATTAAAATATTTTTGATAGATGTCTTAGACCATCAAAATATTGTATCCTATTGTGCACAGAAACCTTTCTTTGTTAAGATACTTATGCATATTGATGACTGTCTTTCAGTTATTCGGTATGAAATTCAAAGGCATCCGTTTGAGCCTATCCATATTTAGTAGAATTGAATTTTTCATCTGTGTATATGTGGGGAATGGGGGGATTAGGCTTAACTATTTGGAAGAAATCTAATAAATTTGGTCTCAAGAAATTGGTGGTGAAAATATTTCTAGATGAAAAAGATTTTTAAAATAATAATGAGTGTTCATTTATTTTAAGCTTCAAGGAGGAAAAAAAAAACCTAAAATTGTAACAGATTGACTAGAAGACAGAGTTTGAATGTATTACTCAGGGTTTCACTCAGCCACACTGCCTCTCAGTTCCTGAGCCGTGTCTAATGAGGAACAATGAGGACTTAATTCTGATTTTTCAGAGGTTTGTTTGGAGATACCAAGACACTGACTGGAAATGTCAGTACTGTTCACCACACACGAACAATGAGTTTTACAATAAATACCTACTACAGATTGTGCCTTAAGAAGAAGAAACTATCTTTTCATCAAGAAGAAACATTAAATCCCTTTTCTCTGCTTCTTGATGATGATAGAGAGAAAGCTAGAAATAATACCTCATGGACTATTGTCCATCAGGAAAAAGCAATTAGACATGTGTCATGCATGACTAGGAGATATGTATGTAATCAACTCTAGTTATCATTAATTTAATAAATACCATAACATTTTGCAGCTTGGAGGAGTTTGTCTTAGAGTTACATCCTCATATTGATACCCCGAAAGTTATTCATTCCCATTTTAAACAAAGGTCCATAATATATTACTTCTATTCCATTCATTTTTATGGCTAAGAAAAAACATTACTATGATGTTAAACTTGTGGTAAAAAGGATTTTTAAAAGCTCTAATATAATGGTGCATTACCAGTAATTTGTAGTTCAATCACATGCAAAACTTCAGTTGTATACTTTAGTTTGCCTGAGTTTAAACTGCAAATTACCCTTTAACTCTAGAGTAATAGATAATTCCCGAAAAAATCAACCTGGAACAATCTTATTAGGCCCCCGCCCGCCCCGTTTTACACAAACTTCAAGTGGTTATTTTGTAATCACTTAAAATAGTTTTGGAAAATCATGAAGGAACTAATAATTTCGACTATTAGGTTCTAAAGTCTGAAAAAAAATTTAAACAAGATATTTTTGAAAAGCTATTATGGAGAATGCACTTTGCATAATATGTATCAGAACAAGAAATACTTTTGCTCTGAATCACATTTACATTATTGATTAGAACAAGCTCCTTTGACTATTCTTTTCTTATGTGATAGATGTATTTTTCCTAAATAAGTTCTGCTATGAAAACCAAATAAGCCAGCACTATGAGGAAATGCAAATGAAATTTCAAAAATAATGTTTGAACAGCTCTTGTAGCTATAACACTTTAAACTGAGAAGTTCCAAAACTAAAAACAAAAAAAAAAAAACAAAAAAAAACTGAGATTCTCATTTCCACCTCTTTTCCCAAAAGCCCCTCAAATTTTAAAAACTTTTTAAAAGTAACATGATCCTTTTTGGTCAACTTGAACCAAAAGATAAATTTGATTTTTAAAGATCTTCCTCATGTTCTAAATTTGAATTTATGATTCTACGAACCAAACTCTCTCTTGTCATTTTATAATTTAAAAATTTATGACTGCATATCTTATTCAGTGACTCTTTGATCTGTCTCTAAAATACAGTGATTTATAAACAGCTCTATTAAATTTTCATTTGTTCATACATAGGTTAATTTATTTATTCAACCAAATGCTTCCCATATTCCAGGCACCATTCTAGGCACTAAGAATTAAGTCTTTAAAAAACAAGGTCTCTACCAACAGGGAGCTCGCATTCTCACCCTGGTTAGTATGCTGAAATCTCAAAGCAGTTTTCTTCTTAAAGAAGTTAGCCTAAAGCAAATTCACCTTCTGCTCGTGAATCAAAAAGTTCACATTTCCTGGGCGCCTGGGTGGCTCAGTTGGTTAAGCGACTGCCTTCGGCTCAGGTCATGATCCTGGAGTCCCGGGATCGAGTCCCGCATCGGGCTCCCTGCTCGGCGGGGAGTCTGCTTCTCCCTCTGACCCTCTTCCCTCTCATGCTCTCTGTCTCTCATTCTCTCTGTCTCAAATAAATAAATAAAATCTTTAAAAAAAAATAATAAAAAAAAAGTTCACATTTCCAGACCACTTTATATCTAAATGAACAGTTACAGACTATTAGCAACAAATATAAGAAATAGATCTGTAAACTTAGCAGCAAGCAAAGCATTTTATCTACTAGAATTCACCAGACTATGGAGTTTAAGTACATTCAGAGAGACTTACTTAGCATTGACACAATCAGCATTTGTATCTAAGTTGATATCCCAATTTCACTTGCTACATTAAAAAAAAGAAAAAAAAAAGGTAACATCTAAGTATTGGCTGAAAACATTAAGAGGCTTTAAAAAAATTCCTGGAGAATTGTTATCATTTACAGTGGCCTGCCCATACTCACACTAACATTATAAGACTATCCAGTGGAATAAGAAGTGTGCTATAAGCATGCAACACAAGACACGTTTAATTTCTCCACTGGAAATGGCCTTTTCACCGTAAAGTGCAAGTTTACTTTGTTCCCTTAGTGTTCTCATTTTCAAATGCCATATTTGCACTTGCAGATTGTTTGTTGTATCATATTTTACATTTTAATTTTGGTGGAAAACATCTCCATTGATCTTTCGGATGATGTCATGCAGGGGTTTTGTTCTTCCTTGTGAGGCTGGAGGGCCTCTGGCTTGCTGTGTGCTGTGGAAGCAGAGAGACTGAATCACATCTCTGCAAGGATGTGAATAGGCTGTTTGATGCCTGTGGCTTGCTGGGAAAATCTATAAACTTGGGAGTCAAAAGGATCACGGAGGGATGGTTTCTTTATCTGTAAAAGAGGCATGAAATATTTGTTCCTCCTACATCAGAGTTTTAGTGTAAGGATTGAGTATGACAATGATACCATTTTGCAAAAATCATACACAGTTCTGGAAGCCGTAACTGGTATTATTCCAATTTTCTGTTAGTGTCTGCTCACAGATCAGTATAATCTGTGTACACGTATTTGAGTAAAGGATGCATCTTGTCAAGATTTGAACTATACACTTAAACGACTCCTTTGTTTTCAACGTGCTGTTTGCTTATTTGGGAGCTAGAAGGAAATTATGAGATTCCCTTAATTACTGGTCACCTATATTAAACAACAGACACTGAGAAGTGGCTTTCCAATACAGAATGCATAATGAGCCCAGTAGAGATAGAAAACCCACTGGGCTTCAGAAGTAATACATCAGACATGACAGAGACGCTTTAATGAGAGTCATCAATAACAACTTCTAAACCCGGGACAAACATTTTAGCACTTCCTCTGGGAGTGAACCCATGCCCGAGCCATTCATTGAGTTCTGTGGCATGCAGTGACGAGTGTGGGAAATTAACAAGAACGTGGAGCCCTTTCCAGTAATAATACAAAATGATTAAGAGGACCTAAAAAATCAATTGACTAATCAATAGTGTGTAACTGCTTGGAGCATTTCCCCCATGCTAATCAGCCATTAAGTTGTTTAAACTAAATGTGTCCTGTTTCCCCAATTACTGAACTGATTTACAAGACATGGTCAAGGATGTTGGAGTCTACAGGAGCCAGATTCCAGAGCATTTGTCATTGAGAAAGATGGAAAGAATTTATAGATGATCCTCTCTTGCTATGGATTCTAATGGCACTTGAGTGGGACGATATAACAGGAGCTGTCCCCCTAGTCTGCAGACATTGGTGAATTAATATGGCCTGCCCAAGTTCTAAACATGTGCATTCGTTTGACAATGTGGCTGTGAACTTGATTGAATTCAGGAGCGGTGGAGGTCAAAATAATGAAAGAAAACATCTATACGCTATATATGTTCAGGCCTTTAAAATGTTTTAACTTCAGCCATGGTGAGAAGCATTTAGCAAACAAGGCTTCGAATTCCAAACAACAAAAGGTATTCTAACAAAAGCTGGGAAGTGACATATTATTACCTATCTGTATAATGCCGGCAATTCTAGTGTCAAAACCATGCGTAACTTCTTTTTTTTTTTTTTTTTTTTTTTAAGTTGAATGCCACTGTGGGGGAAAAACAGCACTAAGAAAATAACTTTAAACAGGGGGGAAAACTTTTTTATTGATATGTTTTACTTTGCTGGCAGACCAGAGCAAAGGTTTTGTGAACATTTAAAAGATGAAAAAGGTGAAGAATCCCAGAAGCGGTTTATCTTGAAGCGAGATAACTCTAGTATTGATAAAGAAGACAATCAGGTTGGTTCTCAAGTTTGAGAGTGGCTGACATTGTTGTTTTTGAAGGTGGGCTGACTCATGTTCTTGTCGTCCTGTTGTCCCCTTCTCCCTCCCCCAGCTCCCCATCCCCCCCCGCCCTGCCTCCAATACTGACTGTCCTCTTTCCAACCTCCTTGCCCCCTCGCCTCCCCCTCTGGCATTCAGTGGGTAGCCAAGAGAACATGTCCTGATTGCTTCAGCAATGGCTCTGTGTTGGGCTGCATGGGTGGTGCTTGGCGCAGTTCCTGCTGCATGTGTTGGGCGGGTTGGGATGCCACCAGCCGGAGCTGTCGGGGAAAGCTTTGTCATCACATTTCCAGATGTCTGTGTAACTATGGCAGTCCTTCCACTCCTACAGCTTTGTCCTTCAGTTGTGCACAAATTGAGCTGGATTCTCAATATGGACCGATGACCAACTGGTGTAGCTGTAAAGAACAAACCTTGTTATGGTGAGGACAGGTGGATTTTGCAACTCTCCTAAAATAAGTCTTCACGGAAAAGAATCGAGTTCATGTTTTAGTCTCCCCGCTCCTCCTTCCCATGTTCTACTGTCCATGTAAACCGTGTGCTTGTTTTGCATGCACTGTAGCAGAACTTTATCCTTTTTGTGTATTTTGCTTGTGACAAAACATTACATTGTCCTAGAGTAGCCTTATTTATGGTTCCTTGGCAAGGGTAGAGAGACTTTGCTAAACCTCTTCTCCAGATTGGGGGTGGGGGGGTGGCATCCTGGGTGATTAGGAAGAAAACTAAGTGAATGGCAAAAGAAAACAAATGTTAAACAATAATTAGAACAGTAGGGAGTTATATAATGCCATTACAATTACACTTTGTGTCTCTGACAATCAAAATAGATCTTTTGAAAATAGACTTTGCTTTAGAATTCTTAAAGGTAAGACAATATGCATCTTGCTGAAGTTATTACTTTAATGGCTCTCAGTGAGTCACTGGAAGCCAGTACGTGCATCTCTGACGCACTTTTTTTAAAAAAACCTGTTCGTCATTTGTATCTCATTTCTTCCTACCCCCACCGCTACCACCATCAAGTGACAAGTAGCTCCCGTTGACTCCGAGCCACATGCCTGTGTCGTGTACTTAGTGGGCATTTGTTGAATGGATGGATGAACGTGGTTAATGCAGAGCATTTTGTGAGGAATGGCAAGAAGACGATGGGAGGGTCGTTGAGATGCAGGCAGTGGTGCAGATACAAGGCTGAAGAACAGTCCTCATGCTGGGTTCTTTGGATTGTTACTTTAGATTCCTTGGCATTGACCTCAATCAACAAACAGCTTTTCAAATTTAGCTTCTACCTTCTATGCAAAAACGCAGGGCACAGGATCAGTCATTGAGTAAAGAAGAAACACAAATTAGGACTGGAGACATCAAGTCCAGTTTCCTTTCTGCCCATTACTTGCTCGGTTCCCTTGTTCTGTGTCTCTAGTGCCCAGGTTTTCAGAGCCGTTTCTTCCCTTAGCCGCCTTGAACTAGCCACTTCCTCAGCATTCCTCCTTTGTCTAAGGACTCCAAGGCACACGGGCTAGCAAAGGAGACAGAGTCCCTCCCTGTGACCCACGTCATAGCTGAGCTGGCCAAACACCTGACACACGTCCAGGTGCTTTCGTTCTGGAAACAGCTGTACTCCCTGCATCCAGTGGGGAGACCCGCAGGAGCAGAAGACACCTGCCACTGCGTGTCATGCACACACACGGCACACCACACATGCCAGCACTGCCTCCTTAGGGACCAGAGGGAATGAGACTCTTCATGCTCCATTTATTTAAATGAACATTTATTATTCTCAGCTGACAGTTGCTTAACTGCAGATTTCCAGCAGCTCAACTTGGATAACCGTACTGATTTCTTTTTTCTGTTCAGCAAAACAGAATGCATCCC
Source organism: Mirounga leonina (assembly GCF_011800145.1). Taxonomy (NCBI): domain Eukaryota; kingdom Metazoa; phylum Chordata; class Mammalia; order Carnivora; family Phocidae; genus Mirounga; species Mirounga leonina. The sequence continues at coordinate 4,468,086 of NW_023270268.1, forward strand.
TTTAGAGATGACAGACGAAGTAAATCAATTGAAGAGAGAGAAGAGGAATATCAGAGAGTGAGGGAGAGAATATTTGCACACGATGTGAGTAGTTGTTTTAATTGCCTCTTTAGTGCGGTCCTTCCCCAGACAGCCAGCTGGTAGGACTCAGGAGGCTGGAGCCAGGGACAAATCCAACGGCAGCTCACCAGAGGTGTTTCTGGAAGAGGACCTGGTTCAGGGAAGTGACGGAAAAGTAGCCAAGGGTTGTGTGTGTTCCTAGGACGTGACCTAAGGGGGAATAGAGGCGTGATTTTGGTCACTAAAATGGACCCAGTGAGGTTGTCAGATTTGAAAAAATGCCTTCACATCCATATTAGCCTGCAGACAGCCAAGTGTTGTCCTGCTAACACTAACGTGGTGCAGAAGAAAGACATATAAAAAAGAAAGAGAATCTGTTAATCACATACATAAACATGGAGTTTTCTGCTTTCTTAGCAAGCAGAGGCATTTTATTACATCAAAGTTAAGTGATAATACTCATCTTCCCCCTCAGTTTCACATCAAATTAGGTCTGTGAGCAGTTTGTCACAAGGCAATAATCATAAAATGATTTCTTTTGTTCAAATCCCAGCAAAGAAAATGTGGTGGGGATTTTTCTATCCTTTTACCCACTGTGGCCAAAATAAAATGCGATTAAACTAAATAAAAATGAAAAAGTGATTTAAAACAGCTGGATCTAAATGCAAGAAAGCTAAAAGGGCAAGCGAGGGCCGTAGCTTCTCCATGCCATGGAATCATTTGGCAGCCTCCGAAGATGTTGGGGGCTCTTCCCTTTGCAACCGTAGAGGTGGCAGCTCCTTGGTGCAGACCTTCCGTGGCTTGGCTGGGTTAGGTGGGCCATCCTACCTCCTGTTGGGATTTGCTCTGGAGGCCATTACCGAGCCAGACTAGAGACCTAGGCTCCACGGCTTAGGGTGGAGGAGGACTTCTGACCTTGGAGGTTTCAGGCCCAAGCCAGTTTCCCAGGTCCTCCAGCTCGTGCTGGATCCTTCAGCATGAAGCTGCAGAGGAAATTCAAATTCCACCAACAGTGCGTTTCTTTCATGTTGACACAGGTTTCTGTGATCTCTTCTAGATCCTCACTGCATTTCTTGGATACAATAAAATAGAACTTTAATGATTGAATAATCTGGCTCAGAGCTCTGGAGTTAGCAGAGTCTGAGAGAGGGAGCTGTAGAAGGATAACTGCCCACGTGCAATCCTAGAAGATTCTGCATATGTGTGGGCTACTTAGACTTTTCTTATGATTAAGTTATTGGTGGTGCAAAGGATAGCCTGACACATGGTAGGCTTTTAATTGTGTTTCCTGGATAAAAGGACGAAGTAAGGAGAGGCTCTGTTGTACTCACAGTAGCGTAGGGGTGGCCCGAGTGGACAGGGAGGCAGTGTGTTTCTGTCCGATAAGCTTCATGGAGAGGAGGTTTTCTGAAGGCCAGTTTATTTTTTATGCTTTCTCTCTCCCCATCCTTCCCTCCCCCGCCTTACACACACACACACACACACACTCACACACACACAATTGCCCTCTGATTCTCATTTTGGCAAGTCATAAAATTTATAAATGAGTTGTGTTGAAAAGCAAATACTAATCACCCAGATAAATATACAAACATTATGCTTTTTTTCCCCAAAGCCGCGCCACATTGCCAGACTCTCAAGGCTAGGCAACAGGAAAAGCACCCTTGATGCTTGCCTATGAGGAGGATGCTTCTTGTGCTGCTGCCGTTCATGTGTGCACCCCCGTGTCCACAGAGACCCTCCCCAGAGGGCCAGCATGACTCGCTGTACACATTGCATTTCCCAACAGTCCTACTAAGGAGATCAACAGCAAGGAGCCTGGGCCCCGGGTTAAAGATCCGAAGCAAGCATTACTGTTTCAAGCCTCGATAGCTAACTGCTGAATTAACATTTTTTAAAACAGTGAAAGCAGACTGGGGGCACCTGGGTGGCTCAGTTGGTTGAGCATTCGATTCTTGACCTCAGCTCAGGTCTTGATCTCAGGGTCATGAGTTTGAGCCCTTAATTGGGTTCCATGCTGGGCATGGAGCTTACTTGAGAAAAAAAAGAAAAGTGAAAGCAGACTGAAGTGTGGGAAAGCTTAAATGCCAAGCTATTGCAATGGCCTTCCCAATCCATGGCATCATTTGGCAGCCTTCTTCGAAATACTGTGGCTTCTTTCCCCTGCAGGAGTAGAGTAGAGGTGTGAGCTGCTGTGAAAGGCTCTCTGGTGGCCAACACTCCCGGGGTTATTAATTCAAGTGGAGCACCTGCCTGTTTCTGGCACTACTTTTCCACCTGATCTTCTCCTGGGGCTGGGTTTTTTTAATTGGCATCCTGCACCCAGAGTATACTCCTAGAAAGGCTTCAGAGATTAAATAAAGTCCCCGACATCATCTGCAAAATATTATGTCCCTGAGTGTAGGTACATTTTCCTAAGGAAGAGATCTTGATTGTTTATCATAGTTTTACAAGTTTTCATCACCCTTACAAGGTTAAAAGCCACTTTCCCAGAGGGGAAAAAAAAAAAGATGCCCAATGCTTTCTCCCTAGCCCTGCAGCTCTGTAGAAATAATGCTGTCATAAGGTTGGTGTTCCCTGTGTTTCGCTATTAATTGCTGCGTAACAGATTATCCCCAAACTTGACAGCTTAAAACAAACACACAAAATGCTTTTTGCCTCACAGTTGCTGGGGATCAGGAATTAGAGGGTGGCTTAGCTGGCCAGGTCTGGCTCACAGTCTTTCGTGAGGTTACAGTCAAGCCATCAGCTGGGGCTGTGGTCTTCTGAAGGCTTGATGGAGTGGTTGTCTGCTTCCAAACTCACCTGCATGGTTTTCGGCAGGCCTCAGTTCCTAGTGGGCTACTGGAGATCTCAATTCCCACTATGTGGGCCTCTCCAAAGCCCAGTGAGCATCTTTATGACCTGGCAACTGGCTTCCCCAGAGCAAGTGATCCAAGAGAGAAATAAAGAGAGCCCAAGATGGAAGCTACAGGCTTTTATAACCTAATTTTGGAGCTGACATACCTTCCCTTCTGCTGTATTTGGTTGAACACACAGATCCAACTGGTACAATGTGGAAGTACTAGAAAAAAAACCTTGGTTGTGAATACCGAGAAGCAAGGATCATTGGGGGCCATCAGGTGTTAACAAGATATTACTGTATCTTTTATTAATGCAAACACAGGGACATAACATAACAATATGAACTTCCTTGAATACCTATAGTAACACATCTTCCTTTCCACTTACGTAAAGAGAGAACATTTTAGGGAGTCTTCATCTGTATAATTCCAGATTCCCAAATGACCATTACTACTTCCCAGATTGTCAAGGGACACAAGGTAATAAGTCAAGTATAGTAAGTCAATTATAAAAGCGATGCAAAGAATCCAGCATAAGGAAACTAAGTTACAGGCATCTAATGTCTTTCTTAGCTGGCCTTTAATTTAGTGTCTTCATGATTTAAAAACTGAGGTAATAAAAGCAGCTTCACTTAGCAATGATTATGTAAGTAGTGGAGTCATTCAAACAGGTTCAAATAGTGACATATTTACGTAGAGGGTTTTTTTGGGGTTTTGTTTGTTTTTTCCTACTCGAAGTTACAATAGTTATAGAGAACTACTTCCTGGTATTTACACTTTAGCAAAATCAAAATTTATTTTAACATTAGTAGCATTCTTGAATATTTTACAAATGTATCTTGGTGTCTAAGGTGTGTGTGTTTGTGTGTGTGCGCGTGCATGTGTGCTTTTTTATTTAGGTCCACAATCAAAATATGCAGATTATTTGAGGATTTTCTAGAAAAATAATTTCAATATAGTTTGAGAATTTGGGTAGCCTGAGGTAAGGCACATTTATTATTTGAGAATGAAGTTGTTGTAAGTCAAGGCACACAACAATTTAGTTCTCAAATAAAAAGTGAGTGTATTTTTGTAGTCAGAAATATTTGAAATATAACTCTTGTTTCCTTCAGCAAGAATTTCAGCTTATTTTATGATTAATTCAATGCAATGTTGCTGGCTTTGGCAAGTTACGTTGCTAAAGCAATATATTTGAGAAAGACATGTTTTGTCTGGAGGATGGTTTCTGAAAGATATTTATGTGTAAGTAGGGATTCTGGGAGGAGCTCATCCGCAGTCTCCCCAGCATGCACTGGGATCTCTCTTCCGTGACAACCATGGAGAAGGGCATGTGATGCCACCTGGATTGGGAGTGGGGTGTGGGAGAGAATTCTGTAACCCATTAGGCAAAACTATTTTCTACTTAAAAGAAAGAAAAAAAGAGCCCTTTATATCTGAGAATGCATGTAAGTGACAGCTTTGAATGCTGCACTTAATTACGGTGACACTTTTATCTTTCTCTGCTATTAAAATTCACAAGTTATATTAATAACTTTTTTAAAGTTTATTTTCATCAGCTACTGAATCACAGCCCATAACCATATCTGCCTTATTTATGAAACTGTGTTGGAAGATCATGCGATAAATCTTTAGGACCTTTGCACAAAAATTGAAAAATACTCTTGAGATACGTTTTTGGGAAAGTTATCTTCAACTTGCAGGTGCCTTATTTTTTCATTCAAAGAGTTATGGCAGCTTAACTTCCCTCAAAATACTATTGGATTAATGAGTCTGAAGAGGTCAGTATGTCTTTGATCAACTCTTTTAAAGAAGTAGTAAAGTTTCAACAATTCCATTATCCAGCCAGAACATTATAAACATAATTGACCTCTTCCCAACTACAAGAGCTGAGTAGTAGCAAAGTATTGAGTTCATAATGTATACTTGAGACAATTAATTCCATGACTTGATTGAAAGTGGGAGTAAAACCAAACTAAAGGAAATGAAGATAGTGGGATATTTCACTTACTATAAAGAGATCTCCACAGGAATAATATCAGTGGTCCACAAGTTGTATTTGTTTATAAATACAAATGTCAAATTAAAAAAAAAACTAAAAAAAAAAGATATTTTCTGAAAAGCTTTTTTCTTAATTGGCTTTTTGCTTTTTGTTAAATAAGATTTTTGTGCACTTGATACTCAGGATGCATGTTAAATTCACAAAGGTTAAATTACAAATGGTTCTAGAGATGCCCTCACTGAAACATTCAGACCACTGAGGAAAACATGTTATGCCCAAAGCTAGCCCTTTGGTTTAGTGGAAGGAAATGATTTCTTCAACAAAATGTACAGAGAAACCAATATCCTGCTTTCCTCTCTGAGTAGTGGTTACATTAGCTAATCTTTTAAAAATTCGATATTAAAAGGTCCTTATTTACTTTAGTTTTATTTTCTCTTAAAATGGACCTGTTAAGTCTCCTTTAGCAGGTCATTTATTCATCATTTAGAAAATCTGCACATATAATATGGCATATATATTTATGGTTAGAAACTCAGTACTTTGAAAATGGTTTTTTGTTAATTCCTAAACACAGTCACTATGTTATAGGGCCATTGCACCATATTTGGTTTAGACTTCTCTTTTTCTGCTTGTTAAAATTTAATTTGCCTTTCCCAGCTTGTAATGGTAATGGAATTTTCTCCTCCTTATGTGTATTAAACACAAGATAGTGGAGAAGTGATAGCTAGGGGAATGGAAGCTAAGAAGAAAGTCATTGTTTTTCTGTGTGAAAAACAGAACAAAACAAAATATTAGATGGGCTTGACATTTTTTTTTCCTGATTAGCTTCATTTTGTTCCCACATGTCTTCTGCGCCACCCCCCCCCCTGCAAATTGATTGATGGCATCTCTTCAATTTTGAGAGTCTTGCAGTCAGTCTGTTTATTTCAAGAGAGTCTATCATTGCCAGGTCATAACTGCAGGATTGTGGTTCTATGGCTCTCCCATCCTCAGGGTGGATCGTGCTAAGTGCACGTGCTCTGCCTTGATTTGAACCAGTCCTTTGGCTCTTGTTGGGAGCTGCATCTCCGTAGCCCCAGAAGAAACTGCTAGCTCAGGATCCGATGGTCACATGGTTCTCTGATTCTCAGACAGTTTCATTCACATCTCTCTTCTCCTGACCTTGATGCTAAACGGGCTAAGTCTATCCGTAACCTGGAGATGCCGTGATGGAAAAGTACTTGTGTGCTGAAAGAGAAAGAGAATGGTTTACACTTCTAACTCTAACCATTTTTTTTTCCTTTTTTATTTCCACTTTTTCAAAACATAGTACATATTTTTCTTAATTCTTTTCCTCTTGGAGGGGAAAAGTAGTTTTAAAAGCAGGCAAGGATTTGGGATCCCTCAGCACATCCAGAACGTCTGATACAATGCCTTTTTTTATTTTTCAGTCAGTTTGCTCCCAGGAAAGCCTTTTTGTGGAAAACAGGTAAAATGAAATTTGCTTTTTCATGTCTTTAGAGGAACAAAGTCTGTCATGTGTGTCCTGTATATTCATAGGTATATATCCCATATATAAGTGTGTGCTTGAATATATGTATAAGTAAATACATATATCTATGCATACACACTTATATGCGTACACATGTATGTTATTTAGCATGCATAAAAACTATTTAATTTGGGGAAATATTTTTCTGTTACTTCCAAACATAAGTTTGTACATTTTCCTTATGTAAAGTCTCGACTTCTGGTCCTTCCAGAGGTCTATTTCCTGTTACCTTTACCAGGCATTACAAAGCATAAATGAACTTGCAATTTCATTGGCTTATGGACGAGACTGTTCACTGTATTTGTATATTGGGTATCATTAGCCACTTCCTGTGCCCCATAATTATATACAGCTATGCAAACAATGATTGGAATAATATTGTTTTAAGTTTCTCACTCTAAACAACCTATTAATCTAACTTGGAAATCTATCTAAACTGATCTAAATTTACTAACTTGGGAGTTAGCAGGGATGAATGGGTTACACAACTTATACAAAGTCTTGAGCATATGAGCCAAAGGTTTTCAAATTTAACATATACTTCTAAGAAATAGTTCTAAACTGACATAGATATTGAAATGCTCCATTGATTTAATTGCAGGTTTTCAAGGGGAATTCAAGAATTCCACACTAACTGTTTTAATCACATTTAAGGTGCAGCAGAGTGGGCAAGTTGGAATGGAAATATGGTATCCCTTCAGAAAGTGGTGCTTAACTTTATTTCAGGGGTCGGCTTAATGGGTGCCCCTGTAAAACTGATTAAAATGGAGGCAGTTTGATTAAATTCTAGTACTTAGAGAAAATTTAAACTGGGCATTAGAGATGCTTGGGGGGAAAAAGCTATCTTTAATATTAGCAGTTAGAAATCTTTGAGTAACTAACCCCCTCATTGAACAGCCTCTTCTAGAAGAATAGATGAAAGTAGAAAACATGTCTAAAGAAGGCATTCAAAAGCAACCTCAAAAATCCATTCAGATTTACATGAATATTCTCTATTTACAGTTAAATTAAGAATCCATGAGCACTAACATCTTAGGGATGATGATGAAGCATTCCAAAATTCTATATTCTAACTAAAACGATGAAGTGAGTGTTTATAATTCAGTTTCGTGGGAAACCTTATTCCCTAGTCATCCAGCCAATCATTTTCCCTGCCTTATGCCCAAATTTTATTCATTTACTTGGATCTTGCATAAAAAGACTGCTAATGCACTTTAAGTGTTCCTTAGATTCAAATTGAATTATATTCATCATTACAATAATTGGTCACATACATGCATTGCATATACGAACAAGTCTTGATATTTCCAAAAAGCAAAAATTTAATTGAGTAAATTCCCCTTTGGAATGTCAGTATTTCATTCTCTGCAACCCCCCCCCAAAAAAAGATAACTTTAGGGGCGCTTGGGTGGCTCAGTCGTTAAGCGTCTGCCTTCGGCTCAGGTCATGATCCCAGGACCCTGGGATCGAGCCCTGCATCAGGGTCCCTGCTCCGCGGGAAGCCTGCTTCTCCCTCTCCCACTTCCCCTGCTTGTGTTCCTGCTCTCGCTGTCTCTCTCTGTCAAATAAATAAATAAAATATTTTTTAAAAAATAAAAAATAAAAAAAGATAACTTTAATATTACCCAAAGGAAAAAAAAAATCACAATGAGTATATTTAATTAAATATCTATTAAACATCAATTTCTTTTATTTTCCCCCTCTTCCATTTGTTCTATTTCTTCTTCCTTTCCTTTTTATCTAGTATTGGTACCTCAATCCTAGGATAGGGGAAAAATCATGCTGTCATTAATTTATTATTGCAAAATTCAATATCATGCACCTAAAACATAGTCCACGGGGTTGGTTTGCAAGAGCAGTACTGTTACAAAAGAGTACACATCCATTTAGCACAGGGCCTTTAGAGTCATTAGGTTTTATATCATAAAAACCATGTTTTTCATTTCCAGTAGGCTCTTGGAAGACAGTAACATATGCAATGAGACCTATAAGAAAAGACAGCTCTTTCGGTTGGTATGGCTTACTTTTTTAAAACTGTGTTTTCAGATTATGTGGCAGAATCAATGTTAAATATAAGTGTATTAGTGTAAAATATCTGTTCATGAAATAAATATGTTTGGTTCTATCTTTGTAAAGCTTGTTACAGAGCTGGTACTGAAGCCATATTGGATAATGCTGAGCTATGGGACCAGGAAATTACTGCTTGGTATATAATCCTTTCAGGTTCTTCCTCTGATTTTCCATTTTTGGTGGGTTTTTTGTTTTTGTTTTTGTTTTCCCCTCAAAGGTTAACTTTGGCAGTACACTGATTTAAGATTCAACTTTGGTGAATTACACCAAGTTAAAATTTCTCTGATAGTTTGCAATTATATATACATGCTTGATACTGGAAAAAAACACCAATGATAACTCCATTTGAGTAGTTGATTTATTATGATTATCCATCATAATATTTCAAATATGTTTTTCAAGCACAGATTTTATTTCCAAGGGAAGGTACAGGATTGCTTCCAATTATGATGAATTACTTAAATCAAGATCTGTGTAAGATAAAGAGAATGGATGTATATGTAGTTATTATATATTAATATTGTATATTTTAAGTTATATACTAGGCTGGAAGCTCCATGAAAACAGAGGGACCATACCCATGTTGTCACTACCCTATTAAATATACCTCTAATATTCATTATAGGGCAAAAAGGATACACAGCGTTATCAATGTACTCAATATGTAATGCATATATTTAATACGTTACTGCTTTGATGAATATTAGGATTCATCTCTGTTGCAGGAGAGAGAAAACTTACTCATTTACAAACAAACAAAACCTCTTGCCCACTTAGAAGGAAGAAAAGACTAAGGAAAAAAACGGATTGTGTGCTCAAAAAGTATCTTTTTGTAGTAAATGTGAATTTAGGACCTCATCATTAGAAAAGTTGGATTAATTTGTTCCCCTCATACTTTGGCAGGAATAAAAAGATTTTTTAAAAAATGTCCTTCATTTTTCTAGGCTGAACTACATAGTCTAATGCCTTCCCCTTGTATTGATAGACCATTTATTATCACACTTGTAAATTAAAACAATAACTCTGCATTGTTCCTTTGAAAACCCAGAGAAGAGCAAGGAGAATTTATTAGTACTCCTGTACTCACACCAGATCTGGCCTGCTTAGGCTGATAAATATATGAAATGTGGGTTCTTGCCCCTCTAGGCCAATTGGTTTCACATAGCTCCAAATCCGGTCCCTAGCCAGAGTTACCATCTACTCAGATCAGTCATTACAAATGTGAGTGCCATCACCCACCGAGTCACCAAGCACAGAAACTCAGGAATATGACTTAGCACAAAGACATCCACACAATAGTAAAAGCAACTCAAAGTGTACATCATATCTAACTTGGTAAAAAAAAAAATACCATGTACAGACATGAAGGAAAATAAATGTTGTTAGTTATATTAATCAGCACAGAAACAGAACTTCAAGTATGTGCTTTATGACCACTCTGGGATCAAATTCTCATTACATACACAAGGACCAACTCCTCTTGATGACCAGACACCTCATTACTATTGTCTTCCTGGTTTCTGGTAGGAAGGGACCAAGACTGGGCTTAGGAGGGATAGGAAGGCACTTGTGGTTATGTTTGTCTATGAGGTCTATGATTCTATACACAAATAGATAGGAAATTCAATTCTGGACCTCATTTTGCCAGTGCTAAGGTGAATAATCAGTAGGTAGAGCTATAAAATATTGTTTCAGTGTATAAATAGAGATCCATAAATCAGAATTAGATGCACTCATTAATGCTAACTCTAAAGCAGCAACTTAAATTCCCTCTTTTGGGAATTTTGAGAGCTCTTGACTTTGGGATGCTGATTTGAACTGGTGGAGAATAGAGGTAGAAGAAGTCAAGGAAATCTTAGGTTGCCTTATTGGCCAAGGGTGTGGGACAAGTCTAGAGGAGTTACCCACGGCCAGAGTGAAGCCTGCAAACTCCAGCACACTAGTTTGCACCCAGGAATAGTGGTGGACACTGCTTTGCAGACAGGTCAGCCACACTGGCATTTCCTCCCACGGAGGTGCAGGGGGCATAGGGAGAGAGAAACTCAAGCAGAGTTCATGATCATCACCTGCATATGGAGAGCTTCCTTCTGAGGCATCTTGTATGCTGAGGCTAAGGACTACCCCAAATCTTTTCCTATATGCAATATTCCCCATTAGCTCCAAGTGAGACTATTGTCACATCCCTGGTGCATTCACAGTGGCTAAATAATGATTTTGCCAAGCTTTGTCAAAGACCGGTCAAATTAATCAGAATTAAATGTGAAAAGAGTAAAGTTGAATTTGGTACTTGAAAGGAAAACAATCAGGAATGGAACACCACACCCTCGAAGAGGCTGGGTTTTTTCCCTCTACCCCCACCTTCTCTGGCTTTCTTGAATTTCAAAGGAGTTTTAAGAACTCAAGCCATCTGACCATTGGTGAGTGTGTGATACTTTCTGCTCACAATCTGGTCTGTTTTTAGTTCCTCCTTCCAAACCCAGCCATCCTGAGGTGCTAACAGAGAGACTGTAAGAAAACATTGATGCAGGACAGCAGGGCACTGAGTGCTTTTTGTTTTGTGAGTTTTCTATCCTCCCCTCGTTTTACAAAGTTCCTATCATAGATGAGCCATTTCATTTTTTTTTATCTCTTGGATCCATTTACCTTCTTAAGTTCTCATAAAACAAAAGAAAAGTTTATTAGGTAAAGTTGAAACAAAAGTGAACATTTTCTGTGTACCTTCTGTACAATTTTGTTGGTGAGCATTTCGATCAGATGCACACACTCCTAACATCTCCGCAGTCTATTTTTGTCTTTAGAAGACTATCTATTAACAAAGCTACTGACCACATCTGTGAGATTTGGATCAACACTTGAGCACGTCACATTGTTTAGTGATAATGAAATTATGGGTTGTATCTATTGCCCATGATTTATGTCCCCTTTACTTATTTATAATCCATGAGGATCTTAGAGTATTTTAATCATGTCTTATTTCCAACTGCAGGAAAAGCTTTGAAAATATTCACTAAGTTCCTCTTTAAGCAGATTGGAAACCAATGAAAATGCAAATTTCATCAACTTTCTCTATAAAACACATGTAATTTTGTGTTCTACTTAGAGATATTCTGGAGTCTTCAGAAAGCACATCTGTCTATTGGACCTCTTCCCGTACATTCACTCTTTCTCAATTTGGATTTTGAACCAATGTGTTCTTTCACCTATGGAGCTTTGTTATTTCCATTGATCCCCTTGGAAAGTGTCCTGTCAGTGTAGTGTTTATACTGGTGTTGTTATTATCACAAGTTTTTCTATGTGAAAAGGATTAAAAGACACTTTCCTCTGCCCATGAAGGTTAAACTCATCGGGCAAAACTCTTACCCTAGGTCAACAGAGTAATTTCCGTGATTTCTGATTTCTGTGCTGACTGCCAAAGCCTTAATGAATTCAGATAGACATCTCATCAAGTTAGAAAATAATAAATGGCTTCACTGCCTCTGTGTGCATTTTCTCACGGTCCATTATTTAATGCTAAAGGGACAGACAAACTTGTCTTCAGTGGGAGTTGCTTTCAGAATCATTCAAGATCATAATTGGTCCCAAACCTTAATTCATTGTTGACTTGGGTCAGGAGAATTTATCCTCCTTTCCTCTCCATAAGAGAAGTTAACAACTGTATTTTATACCAAGTCTTTTCTACTTATTTCTCCTTCACTGGCAGAGGGATGGTTTGACATTTCTAGGTTTGGTTTTTCTGTTTGTAAACATGACATTATGTGTGGTATGTTATCTGTCTGCCCATCAACGAGCTATCTGTGGCACAGTTTGTGAGGCAACAGGCTTAATGGAAAGGGTTACAAGAAGGGTCTTGTGTAGACGGCTCTTCCAAGAAAGGTCCACCTCTAGATCCATACCTCTCATGGAATGTAACACTGTCCCTGTGCATCTTTCCGATGGCTGTGCTCCAGGGGCAACAGAGATGGCTCAGGGAGAACATCCGGGAGTCGACAGAGCAGCTCGGAGAATGAGCTCAAGTGGCCGGACCATCAGAGGGCCTGGAGCAGCACAGACTCTGACAGCTCCAACCGCAATCTCAAGCCCGCCATGACCAAGACGGCAAGTTTTGGGGGCATCACGGTGCTGACCAGGGGTGACAGCACATCCAGTACCAGGAGTACCGGGAAATTGTCCAAAGCAGGTAGTTAGTACTGAATGGGTTTATGTCCTGATGTATTTCCTAGATTCCACCCAACCCATACAGTCATTATTCCCTGTGGTTTCTGGTTAATTAATGATGATGATATTAATTGCTGGGATATCTGGGAAGTCAGAAGGCGCAATGAAAATACCAACCCTGTCTCTTCCTAGCTGTGTGCCTAGGTCAAATTACCAACCTCTCTAATCTTCGGTTTCCTTATCTGTTGTCAACCTAAAATTGTCAGGAGGCAATAATTGAGCAAGAGCATTTATTTGGGATCAAAGCATTGCAATTCAGGGTACACAGATATGGGTAACAACCTAAATGGTGTCCCAGTTGGGAGCAAAATCAGGGGTTTTTAAAGCAAGAAGGGAATGCTTGTTTACAAAGAATTTTTGATTGGTGTTGGTGGCACAACTCTGATTTTGATTGACTATAATTAGTTTCAAAGGCTATCCCTAAGCCGTCTCTTACTGTAGCATGTTGTAGGTGTTTGGGCTGGCATTTTTGCAGTTTGGCCCGGTTCAAAAGTTCATGGTTCTACAGGTGAGGACGTGTCAAACGCCCATCTACTTAATGGCCTCCTGACTCCATTTGAAAACCTCTTGATATAAGTGCCCCATGTCATTTCAACTTTCACACTATGAAACATAGGTTATTATAGAATATGATGTTACCCACTCCCCACCGCCCCAGCAAACTATTGTATGTTAAATTTCAATTAGTTATATACAAATGGTTACCAAGGCACCTTCACAAGGTAACTATTTAACGAAAGCTAGCTATTGTTTTTAATTTAATACTATGATCGATTTCTTAAAACCACACTGGAAGGCAATTATAATATTAATAGTTTTGGCCGCTGCTTTGGCATGCTGTTAGTCTGATTGTGGGCAAGTTATTTAACCTATTTGTGTCCTGGTTTCCTCATCTGAGAAATGGGAATAATTGTAGTCCCTATATTGCAAGGTTATTTGAAGACTAAAAGAGTTAATATACACAAAGCAGTTAGAATAATACCTGGCAGGTTATAAGCCCTCAATAAACATGAGTTCATGTTTATTTTTATTACTGCCACAGGGAAAGTGAGCCTCAGAAAGGCTTAGAGTTCCAAGTAGCCAGGTGCAGGTATCTCTTTTTTTTTAACCTTGTGTTTTCTTCTAAGTGAATAGTGATCATTTGAGGTAGGTAGTTCAAGTTTGCATGGACAGTCTTTGGGAGGTGAGCACTAATGAGAACCATGACCTGGAAACAACTTTAAACTGATGGAAGCTTTAATACCATGGGGTTCATATGAGTCCAAAAATCCCCATCATGGTCTGCCATCTCTAGCTCCTCCGTCTCCAAAATCCCTCACCATTGTTTCCAAATTATTTTTAAATGTTCTCAATCAAAGTACCTCTTAGAATCCCGGGACAGTAACAGATGACCCGTCAGTAGTTCTCCATGAATTCAGTGTGTGATGATAATTTGTAATGTTTCTGTTTGGTTTTGGTTTTGCCTCAGAAGTTCGGAGCTAGGGTGGGGGTCGAGAGCTGTGATTCAGTGACACGCCCTGGGTGTCAGACACACTGGGGGTGCTTTCACAGACCTGGGCTTGCAGGGCAGGGACGGGGATGGTGAATGGCCAACACTGACCAGAGATTAGACATGGTTGTCCTAATTTGAGAATACTTTCCTATTCAAGCTTCATACTCACGCTAGGGGGCATTCTTTGTGAAATCTAGGCTTATTATGCTAATGGTTTAAGATAATTATGTTGTTGAAAATGCTCCTAAGAAATTATCTCGTGTTTTCCTACACAGGCAGAAAACTAATAGCATTTAGTCACAGACACTACTATATATATATACATATTTCCTTCTCCTTGGAAAGATTCAGGTGGGCTCACACTGCCTTCTGCCTTCTGTCATATCACCAATGGTGAATTCTTGATGTCTTACTCTAATTAATTGCTCTTATATCCCACTATTGCGGCAACTGAAGTCAAGAAAACCCACTGTGGTGTTCTTGAGCTCTTGTAAACTAAGAAAGGTTAAATAGTTTTAAATCTCCTTAAAATGCAGAAACCAAGGACCTTAAATGGTGCACTTAAAAATGCCAGCACACCAAAAGAGCTCTTAAGATTTTTAAATTAATCGTCATTCTCCATACACCAAACCCCCAATCACTTCCAAAGAAAAGCTCTTTGGAAACATTTAAAACACTTCAAGAATGCTAAAATGCCATGTTCTTTGAAGAATGATTAGAAATTGTAAGTGCTTCAGACATTTTTTTTCCCTTTTAATCTAAGTGTCTCCTTTTGAAAGCTTGTCAAGGTGCAGGAACGGAAAGCAAAAAAAAAAAAAAAAAAAAGAAGAAGAAGAAGAAGAAAAAAAATTAAAGGCGATCAAGATAGAATGTCAAAACAAGCTTACAATTTCCCAAGATGGTTTTATGAAGCAAAGCTGTCAGTTTTGCTGTCATGGATCTTCAGAACAGCACAAGTTTTCAATTTTTTGCCTCATTATTCGCAGTGGAATTGCAAACTCTTTTTTTGACCTTTCAGAAATCAAGCCTGGAGTTGTGACATTTAAGTTACTCTTCTCCTCCTCTAATTACATAGGTTTGAGCTTTAAATAGATAATGATGAGACTTTCTCCAGGTGGGGACATGCTTTCCTACATTTTGGAAGGAGCTTATTGCAGAAGCTCATGCTCTGAAGGCCTGGGCTGTCTTTCCCTTATCGTATCCCTGACACTGAGCTTAGTGACTGTCACCTACCAGATGCCCAGCACACAGCTCCAGAGGTAGATGATGTCATTTTGTCACAGCATCCTCCTCGTGGAGAGGACAGGAACGGTGCTTGTACCATAACCTCCGCTGCTTCTTGGTTGCAGCTATGAGGTTGGGAAAGGAGTATGACATCTATTTCTTTCCACCCTGGTCAGAGGACATTGTTTTACTATCGTCCTCTCTCTCGGTCTCCAGAGCAGGGGTTCTCGACTGTAGCTGCACCAGAATCACCTGAAGGATTTGTAAAAACACAGATTGCTTGTTGTCAAATCATGCTTTGAAAACAAATGCTCTGGAGAAACAAGATATCCTTACATTTTGTTTTAGTAATTTTACATGGCATGGTATTTTGTTTTGGGCATCCAAGGGTCTTCTTGTTGTTATCACCTTCTTGTCTACATTCCGGAGTATTTTTGGAGCCAATGCAAGACACCTCATCTCTCTACCACTTCCTCTTCTTCGTGTTTATTTTCATTACAGTGCTAATGCATCCTGGATGTTCTCTTTCTTCTTGTAATTTCAGAAGCTTCAGGTCATTCTATTGAATTTTCTGCCCTGAATCTGGAAATATTTTCTTGAATTATTAATTCAGGAAAAAATACTTATGGTTCCGGGTCCTTATAAAAGAAGAATTGCATCAGACAAGAGAAACAGACAAGGAAGATTCTGTTCATAACTATGGCAATAAGGGTCAAGACTACTGCAATAGGGGTGAAAGACTGAACTCAACCTTGCACTAACGACTTACAGGGGAGTGCTGTAGTGAATCACTGGAAAAGCACTGGGGAAAGGTAGACAGGTGGTTGGTGAATTCAACTAAGTCATCTTCGCTGATTGGTGCTTATCAAAGTCAGTCTTCTTTCTACCCTCCCACAGAAACTGGCAGACAAGGGCACTAGTTCTCTTGATTGTTACATTTCAAAGAGATGGCTCCTGAATCCTCAAGAAAGACATACCTGGGCTAAGAGGCTAGTGGAAGATTTACACCCTAAAGGGGCAGAAATGCTCTAAGAAAAAGGAGGTAGAGGGACACTCCTCTGGAAGAAACCCGTCTAAAGTTTGGTCAAGCTGAGAAAAACTTTAAGGCCATCATCCTCATAGCTACTCACAATTTAGTCTGGTGACTTATATTTTACAAAAGAGGATACTAAGGTCTAAAGAAGTAGTCAGTTCAATGGTGCCTGGGTGATGCAGTCAGTTAAGCATCCGACTCTTGGTTTCCTCTCTGCCCAGTAAGTTTTCCATTTTGCTTTGCCTTACAATCTTTTACACGACCTTTCCCCCCCCCCCCCATTTTCCCCTTTTCCTTTTTCCTGTCTCTGTCTTTCCTGTTCACCAGAGTCCCCCATCAGTCATCCTGAAGTCTTGTCCCTACACCTTCCACCAGCTGCCCCTCAGGGTCCAGATTCCACTTCTAAGCATCTGATTTGGGGCAGCATTGACTTCCTATGCTGTATCTCCTAGAACTTGGCACAGTCCTGGTCAGGCCCCTGGCCCTACCTACATGTCACTCTGGAGTAAGGCGTGGTCCACGTGGTCCTGTTGCCTGGGTTTGAACACAGACTCTGCCACACATGAAGTATGCTTGGGAGATTTACTTAACATCTCTGAGGATCAGTTCTCGTTTTCAAAATGAGGTTGCTGTGAAAATGAAACTAGGTAATTCACATAGTGATTAGCACAGCACTTGTCACGTAGACATACTGTTTAAATATTTGCCATTGTTAACATTCAAGTCCCTGAGAAAAGGAGACTGGACACACTTTAACTCTCAGCGCCCAAAGCAGTAAAGTTCTCAAATATCAATTTTGGGTTTTTTTATTTTTTGAACATTTCTAATCCTGTGCCTTTTATCACCATTGCTAGCGTCCATTTTTGATCAAGAACTTCAGTAACACTGGCTGTATGCACAACAGAGACTGATGTTTACAGGCTGCTCAAAGCTGGTTGTAAGCCAGCCAAAAAGGCCAGTTACTAACCCTGGCTTCATGGTGGTTGCTGAGCTATCCCCCCTAAAGAGGGTTCACTGTGTCCATCTTTGCAAGTGTGGAGAGTTTAAGCTAAATCCGTCTCCTTTCTATCCTTTTAACCTGTGGAAACAGACTCTTTACATTGTCTTTGCACTGCATTCTCATTGTTCTTGTTGAAGGTGCTGCTCTTGTCCTGTTGATAGAAGGACATGATATTGCACATCAGTGATTAATAGCCATCTTCTGAAAGTCAAAAAGAAAAAACACTCTGGATTTTCTTGTGGCACATCAGCTGTGTGCATCCATCCCCTCTCCTAACCCCTCCTCCCCCGCCAGCATCAGCTGACTCCTCAAATTACTCAGGACATGCCTATTAGTCCCAACCCTTTCCCGCTGTCTGACCCCTCAGCCTGGAGCTGAGCTGAACCTATTTTGTATGAACTTCAGTGTTTAGCGGCAGAAGCTTTTGTTATTGTTTATTGCTTTTGCTGTTGTTCTCTCCGCACTAGTGTCAGACTTGGACTGTAGCATCAAATCACATGGGGCGAGTTCACAAACACGCCCTGCAGTTTGCACTGGGGCTGCGACCTTGGGGCCATCATGCCAGGATGCACTCTCAAAACTACTCTTAGCATTTTCAGATCTCCTTTTAGATTCTTTACTTTTCCCCCATACATTACTCAGCACCCATCAGCATTCTAAACTTGTTAGATGGTGCATCCTGAATTAGCCTATAACTTTATCATTATTAATAATCAAGTCATGGGAGAAGAAGAGAAGGTTCCCAACTGAGAACACTGGTGGCAGTCCTTGGCATACATATATGCTTGCTTTCAGGAAGCAGTGTTGGGTCACAGTTAAACCTAGATCAGTCTGTCTAGCTCACATCCCGCTCTGTCACTAGCTGTACGAGTCGGCTTTAGTTATCGAACTTCTCTATCCTTCAACTTCCCTATCTGTATAGCCAGTAATAGTACTTACTAGTACAGTATGTCCAGGTGCTCACACATACTAAGCGCTCAATAAACATCACTGTCTTCCTTCTCAAAAACTATGTCCTCCTCTAAATTCTCTCCAATGGCCCCTCTTCTCTGTAATTACATGCTGTATTCCTATCACTCATTTTTAAAGGTCTCCAGTTTAATTCAAGGGCACATGTTAGAATCTTGAAAACAATGTTAACTCTTCCTTATATATGGTTTCCCTTTAATGACACAGAAGAATGCATTGTTAATGATATAAATCGATAGTCGTGAGCTAATAAATAATTTTAAAAATTTCTTGTACTATATGATATCATCCAAATCATCTGCTAGTTAGAATTTCTCTCCAACGCTCTGGTTAATATTCAGTTCCCAGAACAGCCATGGTCAAGGTCTGGTCACGGTGAAGAGCAGGTAGTGCCTAGTGGACGTGGGATATACCAGGTGCCAGAACAGC